>NC_048299.1:134957499-134959461 GCF_013100865.1 Trachemys scripta elegans
GGGGGGGGAGGCTCCGTACACCTTCCCATTCCACCCCAGTAGACAGCCCAAGCAAAAGGCTGTCATTTTTTTAACCTTTTCTTTGTGGCTTTTTCCTTCCCAGCAATCCTCCTCCCAAATACCACCCGGGTTCCCTCCCTCTTTTTCTAATCTATTAATAAAGAATAAATGATTTTTAAATGATAGTGACTTTATTTGGTTTGAAAGAAAGCTGGGGGAAGGGGCAGGGTGGGTTCCTTACAGAAAATCAGTCAGTAAAGGGGGAGGGTTTTCATGAAGGAGAAACAAACAGATATTTCACACGGTAGCCTGGCCAGCCATGAAACTGGTTTTCAAAGCTTCTCTGATGCACAGCGCTTCATGGTGTGATCTTCTAATCGCCCTGGTGTCTGGCTGCGCGTAATCAGCAGCCAGGCGATTTGCCTCAGCCTCCCACCCCGCCATAAAGGTCTCCCCCTTACTTTCACAGAGATTGTGGAGCACACAGCAAGCAGAAATAACAATGGGGAGATTTCTTTGGCTGAGGTCAGAGCGAGTCAATAATGAACGCCAGCGACCTTTTAAACGGCCAAATGCACATTCTACCACCATTCTGCACTTGCTTAGCCTGTAGTTAAACAGCTCCTGACTCCTGTCCAGGCTGCCTGTGTATGGCTTCATAAGCCATGGCATTAAGGGGTAGGCTGGGTCCCCAAGAATAACTATGGGCATTTCAACATCCCCAACGGTTATTTTCTGGTCCGGAAAGTAAGTCCCTTGCTGCAGCCCTTTAAACAGAGTAGTGTTCCTGAAGACGCGAGCGTCATGAACCCTTCCCGCCCAGCCCGCGTTGATGTTGGTGAAACGTCCCTTGTGATCCACAAGTGCTTGCAGCACCATTGAAAAGTACCCCTTGCGGTTTATGTACTCGGTGGCTTGGTGCTCCGGTGCCAAGATAGGGATATGGGTTCCGTCTATTGCCCCACCACAGTTAGGGAATCCCATTGCAGCAAAACCATCCACTATAGCCTGCACATTTCCCAGAGTCACTAACTTTCGTAGCAGCACCTGAGTGATTGCTTTGGCTACTTGCATCACAGCAGCCCCCACAGTAGATTTGCCCACTCCAAATTGATTCCCGACTGACCGGTAGCTGTCTGGCATTGCAAGCTTCCACACTCGTTTCTCAACTGTGAGGGCTGCTCTCATCTTGGTATTCTGGCGTTTCAGGGCAGGGGACAGCAAGTCACAAAGTTCCATGAAAGTGCCCTTACGCATGCGAAAGTTCCGCAGCCACTGGGAATCGTCCCAGACCTGCAACACTATGCGGTCCCACCAGTCTGTGCTTGTTTCCCTTGCCCAGAATCGGCGTTCCATGGATAGAATCTGCCCCATTAACAACATGATCTCCAAAGCACCGGGGCCTGTGGTTTCACTGAATTCTGTGTCCGTGTCCGTGTCCATGTCCTCATCATGCTTGTCGCTGCGCTGCCGCCGCCGCTGCCTCCTCTCCTCGTTTTTCTGGTCCTGGCTGAGCATAAACTCCACGAGAACGCGCGAGGTGGTTACAATATTCATGAGTGCTGTCTTGAGCTCAGCGGGCTCCATGCTTGCCGTGGTATGGAGTCTGCAGTGTTCACCCACCCAGGAAAAAAGGCGCAAAAATGGTTGTCTGCCGTCCGTTGCTTTCATGCAGGGAGGGAGGGAGGGAGGAAGTGAGGCTGTACCCAGAACCACCTGCGACGATGTTTTTTGTCCCATCAGGCACTGGGATCTTAACCCACAATCCCAATGGGCGCGGGAGACTGCGGGAACTATGGGATAGCTATGGATTTGCTACCCACAGTGCAACGGTGCAGAAATCGACGCTAGCCCCGGTACTTGGACGCACACCACCGAATTACTGTGCTAGTGTGGCCGCACTCATTTCGACTTTATACAACCTGTTTCTCAAATCCGAATTATCTAAATTCGGATTAATCC
>NC_048299.1:134959850-134974775 GCF_013100865.1 Trachemys scripta elegans
GGGTGGGTAGTTTGGTGCCTGCAGGGATCTTCCTGCAGGGTTAGTTTGTTTTCTGGTGCTGCTGAATGTTAACAGAAAAACCGCAGCACTCTACTTGCCTGAAGGGGCCCAGACAAGCCCCACCACACTGCCCCCCCCAACTGGCTGAGATTGGCCAGGCTTCTGCAGCACTCTACAAGCTATGCTTGGTATGTGGAAAAGCACGGCGCAGAAGCTTACCATGGCCGCATGCAAGCCGAATTCAGTTGCCCAGACCTGTGATTGATCTCTAGCAGCAAAGCCACAGGCACTCAGCATTAAGAGGCAAAATGCGACCTTGCACAGAAATCACATGTGCTATGTAATGTGAACAGTGTTGGTCACCGTGAAAGAGTATAAGCATTGTTCTGCAAAATGTAGCTTTTAAAACAATTCTCTCTTTTTTCCCCTCCCTACAGCAGCTGCAAATTCCTCAAGCCTCCCTCCTCCATCCCGAAGGTTATCACAGATAAGGCGTCGTAAGAAGAAGACGCGGGAGGACATGTTTTCTGAAATTATGCAATCCAGCAGGAGTGACAGAGCTCATCTGAATGAGTGGAAGGAAACAGTTTCAAAGTATAGGAAAGAAGTCAGTGAACGTGAGGAGAGGAGGGACCAACGTGAGGAGAGGAGGGACCAACGTGAGGAGAGGAGAGACGATCGAGATGAGAGATGGCGGCAGGAAGACCAGAGGATGAAGGATGCAACGCTGGGGCTGCTCCGGCGTCTGGTGGAAGTTCAGGAACGGCTGCTGGAAAACAGACTGCCGCTTCAGCCCCTGTTCCACCCTCCCCCCTCCCCATGTTCCGTATCCTCCTCACCCAGACGTGTAAGAACGCGGGGGGGGAGGCTCCGTACACCTTCCCATTCCACCCCAGTAGACAGCCCAAGCAAAAGGCTGTCATTTTTTAAACCTTTTCTTTGTGGCTTTTTCCTTCCCAGCAATCCTCCTCCCAAATACCACCCGGGTTCCCTCCCTCTTTTTCTAATCTATTAATAAAGAATAAATGATTTTTAAATGATAGTGACTTTATTTGGTTTGAAAGAAAGCTGGGGGAAGGGGCAGGGTGGGTTCCTTACAGAAAATCAGTCAGTAAAGGGGGAGGGTTTTCATGAAGGAGAAACAAACAGATATTTCACACGGTAGCCTGGCCAGCCATGAAACTGGTTTTCAAAGCTTCTCTGATGCACAGCGCTTCATGGTGTGATCTTCTAATCGCCCTGGTGTCTGGCTGCGCGTAATCAGCAGCCAGGAGATTTGCCTCAGCCTCCCACCCTGCCATAAAGGTCTCCCCGTTACTTTCACAGAGATTGTGGAGCACACAGCAAGCAGAAATAACAATGGGGAGATTTCTTTGGCTGAGGTCAGAGCGAGTCAATAATGATCTCCAGCGGCCTTTTAAACGGCCAAATGCACATTCTACCACCATTCTGCACTTGCTTAGCCTGTAGTTAAACAGCTCCTGACTCCTGTCCAGGCTGCCTGTGTATGGCTTCATGAGCCATGGCATTAAGGGGTAGGCTGGGTCCCCAAGAATAACTATGGGCATTTCAACATCCCCAATGGTTATTTTCTGGTCTGGAAAGTAAGTCCCTTGCTGCAGCCCTTTAAACAGAGTAGTGTTCCTGAAGACGCGAGCGTCATGAACCCTTCCCGCCCAGCCCGTGTTGATGTTGGTGAAACGTCCCTTGTGATCCACAAGTGCTTGCAGCACCATTGAAAAGTACCCCTTGCGGTTTATGTACTCGGTGGCTTGGTGCTCCGGTGCCAAGATAGGGATATGGGTTCTGTCTATTGCCCCACCACAGTTAGGGAATCCCATTGCAGCAAAACCATCCACTATAGCCTGCACATTTCCCAGAGTCACAAACTTTCGTAGCAGCACCTGAGTGATTGCTTTGGCTACTTGCATCACAGCAGCCCCCACAGTAGATTTGCCCACTCCAAATTGATTCCCGACTGACCGGTAGCTGTCTGGCGTTGCAAGCTTCCACAGGGCTATCGCCACGCGCTTCTCAACTGTGAGGGCTGCTCTCATCTTGGTATTCTGGCGTTTCAGGGCAGGGGACAGCAAGTCACAAAGTTCCATGAAAGTGCCCTTACGCATGCGAAAGTTCCGCAGCCACTGGGAATCGTCCCAGACCTGCAACACTATGCGGTCCCACCAGTCTGTGCTTGTTTCCCTTGCCCAGAATCGGCGTTCCATGGATAGAATCTGCCCCATTAACAACATGATCTCCAAAGCACCGGGGCCTGTGGTTTCACTGAATTCTGTGTCCGTGTCCGTGTCCATGTCCTCATCATGCTTGTCGCTGCGCTGCCGCCGCCGCTGCCTCCTCTCCTCGTTTTTCTGGTCCTGGCTGAGCATAAACTCCACGAGAACGCGCGAGGTGGTTACAATATTCATGAGTGCTGTCTTGAGCTCAGCGGGCTCCATGCTTGCCGTGGTATGGAGTCTGCAGTGTTCACCCACCCAGGAAAAAAGGCGCGAAAATGGTTGTCTGCCGTCCGTTGCTTTCATGCAGGGAGGGAGGGAGGGAGGAAGTGAGACTGTACCCAGAACCACCTGCGACGATGTTTTTTGTCCCATCAGGCACTGGGATCTTAACCCACAATCCCAATGGGCGCGGGAGACTGCGGGAACTATGGGATAGCTATGGAATTGCTACCCACAGTGCAACGGTGCAGAAATCGACGCTAGCCCCGGTACTTGGACGCACACCACCGAATTACTGTGCTAGTGTGGCCGCACTCATTTCGACTTTATACAACCTGTTTCTCAAATCCGAATTATCTAAATTCGGATTAATCCCGTAGTGTAGACATACCCTAAGTCGCACACATTTACACTAGCTGAGAATTTGGCCTTTTGAACAGAGTATGATACACCTTCATTTGGGGCAGATGTTTCAAAGTGAAAATAATTAGGAGTTACTGTTAAAGTTAAATGATACAGTTAAGGAGACTGATAACATATTTGAAAAAGCAGCATAGGGCAAGATGAGTTAAGGCAGTATCTCTCAACTAATGGGTCGACATCTCCAAGAGGGTCATGAAAAGCAATTAGGGAGTTGTGAGGCATTGAAAATTGCATTAAAATTCTAAAATAAGGAAAATAAAGTTTCCAGAGTAAGTTAAGGGCAGCCAAAACATTCAACGTTTGTGAGGTCAAATGTAGTAATTGTATTACATCGTCTTATCTTTGATACATTTTTAATTCTTACACTAAATGTAAAGGGGTAGGTCATGAAAATGCTTGACTTTGATTAAGGAGCTGCCACCTGGAAAAGGTTGAGAAACACTGAGCTAAAAAATACAACATATCTTCTCTCCTTGGATTGTATCGGATTTTTATGAAATTACCCTTTATGACTGAGAAATCAGGAAGAATGTTCTACGTGTAAGACATCCATACAGCAAGTGATAAACATGAGGTAGACAACATTAGATTAGATAGATGTAATGAAATTCAGAGAAAATCTCACCCACCATCAGTGCCCACATTATATGGAGGGACAAAGAAGAAGTCAGTGCTGGATGTGTGAAGGGAACCAGAAGAGGAATTAAGTAAATCAAGGAACTTGATTATTTAAGCATATACATATATATAGTGCCCATTCCCATACCATCTGGATAAGGGGCTTCCCCACTCACCATACAGAAAGTTGATGCACTTGCATCTTCTTTTTACCAGTACTGATCCATGAGACAGACTGTGACAAAGTCTATGAAGGGTTTTGAAAACAAAGTAAGGTAGTTGTAGATCGGATCCTGAAATGAGTGGGGAGAGGCTAGAATTGTTCAAGGATGGAAGTGGTACGGTGCACTTGGTAGAATCTGGGATGACAGAATTTGGGGAAGATGATTGGGGCATAAGTACCCCACACCTTGTGAAGACAAAGATTTAATGGGCTGTACTAGGACTAAGTGTAGGAGTAGGATTTTATATTTGTATTAGAGGTTATAATGATTGATGGTTATAATCATGTAGTATGTATTAATGTATGATTTGATCATCCTGCCAGCCACCCTTTTTGAATATCAGAAAGGAATGACCCTCTGGGACATTGGTAGAAACACATCTGACAGACTGCCAGTGTAGGAGTAAACCAGAATAGTCCTTATGGCTGATTATGGTCACCTTTTGTTTTAGGATAAGATTTAATTACAGTATTTGCTATAAGGTCTTGCTTCTTGTATGCATTGCAAACTAAATTATATAAGGTTCTTTTGTAATCCCTTTAATAACCATATAATCCTTTCCAAAATGTTATCCTCTCTGAAAGTCTCTGTAAAATTGTTTGGTGTGAGTAAAGGATGAGTGTGAAAGCCATCACAAATGTCCAGATTGTCAAGAAAAAGTGAGAGACTTGGAAACATGAGGAGACAATCAGAAAACATCCATTGTATCTGATGCTAAACATGTTAGCTGCATTGACGACCTCAAAAATGAGGCAGGCGTCCTTGAAGGCGAGACAACAAATAAGAGAGAACCCCAAGATTAACACCATTTATGGACTAACGATTACAGAATAACACTGCAAAATCCATAGACTAAAGTGGAAATTTACAAGTATAAAGCTGGGGTGTTTTGCCATAGAACTCTGGGTTCAGTCCTGCAAAGCCTCGGAGCATCGGATCGTGACAGACAGAGCCCAGCTCCTCACTCATGCTCAATCTAACTGGCCATTAGATTGACTTGAGCTACGACAGATTGGTAACTATAAAGACGTGTGTGTGTGTGTGTGTGTGGTGTAATTGAATGCATATGATAACTGTTGTATTTTCAATAAACGCAGCATATTGTCTTTTTCCCTGAAAAAGATCCAGTGTGCTTCTTATAAGCATAACATAAGAAAGTACAACATCCCTACAGTCTCTCTCTACATCTGAGATCCTATGGGAGGAGAGGCTCCTAGTCAATACTTGGGCTCCAGTAGTTGGAACAGCTAAATACCAATTCTGTAGCCAGGATTACCATGGAATTAAATCCAGATAGACTATAAATCCCCCTCCCCCCACAACACACACACATACACAGAGAAAAAGATTTGACTGATGGAGCAAAAAAAAAAAAAAAACGGGTAAACCTTCCTTCCTACCCTACAGCTGCACACAGTTTGATGGAGGGCATCCCTGGCTGTCATGCATAATCCTGTGGAAAGAACCATCCTACAGGAGCTAGGACAGGAGGATCTTTGAATGGGTGGTGCCTTGATCAGGTAAGCACAGATATGCCTTGCTAGCAGCTGCAGAACTGCCCAGACAGTTGTCTTAGGGGGCACATGTGAAGATCTGGCCAGGCATACTAATTCAGAAATGCTATATATCTAGTCACATTCAAATAAGTAACCAACTTTAACTATACCAGCTGCACAGAATTTGTCGAGGCTCCAAAATAAGTTGTTTGAAAGCTTACAAAAATCTCATAAAGGAACCTGTCAAGGGATTTTTTAAAAAACAAATAATGATGATTCAGTAGACACTTTTTACAGTTCAAAAAATGAGGCAAAAGGCAGGAAATTCTTCGGCAGTCTGCTGAATACTGGGGAAAAAAGCTTTAAGATATCATAGACTTACTCCCGCTGAAACGGTGCACCTACTTCTACTGGCACTTTGTATCCTGAGTACACTCACTACTCCTAGGGTCACAATGAAGAACAAAACAACAGTAAAGATCATGCCACTGACCTAGCAGGAGATTCAAACTCCTCTATTATTAAATACAGAAGTAACATATAATTGTGATGGGGCGCCTGCTCCAAACTGGGCTCTAAGGGGTAATAGAGCCCTAGGAAGCCTGTGCAGGAGGCAGCCAATCAGAGAAGGGCTGAAGGAAGTAGCCAAGCAGGGCCAAGCAGGCCCAAATAAAAATGGAGCTGCAGGGCAGAGGAGGGCAGTTCTCTGCTGGGAGCCCAGGGAGGAAGGACTGTGTCTCTGGATGGCTGAGAGAACTGCCTGCATCCTGGGCAGAGCAGTGCTGCGAGCAGTCACCAGGGGAGTGAGAGACAGCTCCTGGCTGGCTGGCTGCTGGGGTTTGCAGGCTGAGGCCCTGAGGCAAGGGCAAAGAGGATGCTGGGGCCATGAGGAAGTGGCCAGAAAATTTGCTGCAGTAGCCACTAAGGGAAGTGGCAGAACAGTGACTGCAGTTCCACTCCCAGAAGTGGGGAGCACAGTGTGTGGCATGGCTGGAGGGCTGTGTCGCTGAAGAGGATGCCATAGGCCTTGGAAAGTGACAGCAGTGAGGCACCACCAGAGAAGGGTGCATTAGCAAACAGAGCTAATCCCCAGGATGACCAGAAGGAGGTGGCAAAGTGGTAAGTGAACGTCTTTACAATCATGTTTAAACAAACTGATAATATTTCAAAGTGACATTTATTTTTCCCTTATTGATGTATGTCAGATTAATCCTGAAGTCAGCTGTATCGTGGATAAATATCAAAGAAAGTTAGGTTCACTTTAGTTTTGGAAAGCATTCAAAAGTCTGGCTGCTTTCCTTTGATACCAGCTGCTTGATTCTATAATATTGAGGCCTGATCCTGCTAACCCTTATTCACACGAATAATTTTATGCACAAGAGAGGATCAGTTTTGTATCTGGAAATCTCATGAGAACACAATCTCTTGTGATATTTCCAATAATTTTTGCATCTGCTTGAGCAAAAAATACTATGAGATAAGACTTCCTTTAGTCTTTAGCATATCCACTTCCAAGCTCCTAGGCTCCCATTGACTTCAGTTGTCATCGGATCAGGTTCTAGAGACTCACACACACAATAAATTAAAAGCCTCATCCAAACATTTTTTAACCTGCGGGAGAGTTTGGGTATGGTTCAATTTGAGCTTTGTGAGAAGATCCACTTCTCTTCTTATCTTATTCAAATCACTGCAGCCATCTCTGGATCAGAGATAGAAAGGTGACACCCTGACACAAATCTTGTCTTTTGAGCATTCTTAATTCACTGTCAGAAAGAACCTTAAGGACCTTTTCTGAAGAAGAGATTTAAGAACACCTTCCACTTCTTAACTAACCCACTTCCTCTCCTCAAAATCAGTCTGGATATGAAATAGATTGGATATAGAATAACAGTGATGTTTAACAACTGCAGAACTCACTTTATGCTACAGGCTCATTCAAGATAGTGCACTGCAATAGAACTGTTGTTTGGCTATGCCTAAAGGAGGACAGGAGACACTGGATGTGGTTTAATTAGGCTGCAACTTTATTCTTAAATGTCCGAGAATACCAGCAGATAAACGTATACAGCAGGGGTAGACAACGTTCGGCACGCAGCTCGCCAGGGTAAGCACCCTAGCAGGCCGGGCTGGTTTATTTACCTGCTGACGTGGCAGGTTCGGCCAATTGTGGCCCGTGGGGGCTGCAGTTCGCCGTCCTGGGCCAATGGAGGCGGCGGGAAGCCGTGGCCAGCACATCCCTCGCCCGCACGGCTTCCCGCCGCCCCCATTGGCTCGGTACGGCGAACCGCCGCCAGTGGGGGCCGCGATCGGCCAAACCTGCCGCGTCAGCAGGTAAATAAACTGGCCCGGCCCGCTAGGGTGCTTACCCTGGCGAGCCGCGTGCCAATGTTGCTGACCCCTGGTATACAGTAAAAGCAATTCCCTAACCATTTCAGTATGTAGCTGGGCCACTTCCATCATCCCTCATCTTTACCCATCCTGGTCCACAGCCAACCCGCTGCTGGGACCTCACCATCCCCCTTGAATGAAGGTTAAAAGGGGGATATAAAGAAGAGGAGGTGTTGGCTTCCTGCCATACCAGTCATAGGAGCCCCCAAATCCCTGTTTCCGTCCTTTTAAAAATGCTTCCTTTAAATCCTTTACCAATCCATTTTATCTGATCACTGTATCCCTTCTGTATGGAGCAACTGCACTGGAATCTGCCCCAAGTTTCCATAATGAGTTGCAAAATCATAGACTAATTCCCATTTCATGTTTCTCCAACTAAGCCCCCCCCCCCCCCCAAAAAAAAAAAAAACTGCTTTGGGAAAAGCAACAAAACAACAACAAATCACTTTCACCTTGGCCAATTTGGTGGTGAGGGAAAAATTCCTTCCCAGCCCCCGAGAAAGGAGCGACTAGCACAATGCCCACAGCAGGTCCTCACAAAACCTGGTATTTCACCACTTCAATTCGTGGAAGGGTGGGTGCTGCTCCACTTGGTCCAGATACAAGAGGGCTTTTCCTGCACCAGCATGAACCTATATAGTCCTCTCTCTCTTCTGGTCACCTGGGGTCGTGATGGATTAGTGTCCCATGCTGCCCTGGTCTGCCGCTGCAGTCAAAAGTCACTCCCTGGCTCTCTAGCCCTGAAAGGGGGCACACTCCTTTTCCAACAAGCCAGACAATGATCCCGTCTACTTAATGTGCAGTGAGGTCATTCTGCAATAGATATGCCATGAACGTCCTTCCACTTACTCCACTGAATAAACTTTTACTATGCTCAGAAAACTTCTGTAATTACAACAAATGTCATTAGTTGCTTGGAAGAGTAGATTATGGGATTGCAATTTAAAGACAGGTTAACTGAAGAATGAAAGTGGTGCCTCTCCTTTAAGCATTGACCCTTTTGTGGAGTAAGTTTGAATGTGAGATATGTATCTCCCTCCCCCCCCCCATCTCAATAGGGTAATCAAAATGCACAGACTTCTGTTAGAAATGCCCGACGGCCTGCATTTTCCACTGCTAGTTCTTTTGAAGAATATGTCATTTGTTTTATCTGAGGTGGACTTGGAGGAGGATAATTTAGAAAGAAAATCTAAAAATTTCATTAGAGAAAAAGGCAACAGTTGATCTACATATACAAATATAGATTTAGAGATGGATCTTCTCACTTGCATACAATTATTGATGGAGTTTACATATGCCTATGGCTTACATTAACATCTAACTAAGAAAAACTTTGTATATATACACGTTACATATATATGCACATATCTAAAAAGCACAGTTCCGCATATACCTACATACAGTCCAGTTATAATAAAACAAATGTGAACTCAGAAAAAAGACAATGGAAAACAACATCTGCTCATTCTTCTTCATCTATATGTCATGTTTTGAGGAAACAAATAATACACAAGGCTGGTAATTACTGAAATTAAATTGAAGGGGGAAACATTTGGATTCACTACCTTATGAACAATTCTTATTTGTATCCTTGACATTTATTAAACTAATAGGGCATCACACTGTGAGAATCTTGCATTCTGCCAGATACAATGACAATAATCAGTGGGAGGCTTTCAAAAGGCATACTTAGCCTTGCACACACTGTTCATTAAAATTATATAATCATTAAAGTTTGTATTTCTCACTAATGGGTAGTGTAACTTTTATTTTCTTCCTGCATCTGTTTTCATATGTTTGCTAAATTAATCTTGTGGCATTTCAGCATGAACAATTAGTCAAGGTTTGTTTTTTAGATCAAAGCAATTAAAGCTACAGGTCCTGAAAATTTACTGTCTTCCAGACAAAGAATTTGGAAAGTCAATGTCATCACATGAGATTGTCTCTTCGTCAGATTCAAGAGGATGATTAAATTAACATAAAAATGAGAGAGAATATCCTCACATATTTCTTGTTTAGCTAACTTCATGCTTGCCTTACAGATATACAGCATAATTCCTCTTACAAGAGAAAGAAAAATGAAGCCTTTATTTAGCATTCTTTAGCCTAAATTTAGTATTAATTGTTTGTTATAAAGGAAAAAGAAAAACTACCAGAGGAAGGATGAGTGGGAGAGGATCCACTGAAGGAAACCAAAATGGAATGAAAAGATCTTACTCGTTGTTTATCTATTTCCAGTGAAGACATACATATGCTGTAGTGTATTTTAATTAGATTTATCTAATTCTGTATTCTAAAATGAAGAGTTGTTGAAAACTAAAATTCACTTGCAAATTACTAACAGTGAATTTTCTCCAGGCAATCCAAGCATGATGGCCAAGAAAAATGAGAATACAATATATGGTTAGGCTGTTCACAAAAGTTCCCTTATTACTTTTCTAGTGCCGTGTAATCTAATTAACTGTGCAAGAACAAAGCTTGCTACACATTTCAATTTAATTAATCTTTGCATTTGTATGTTTTCTTTCTGGTAAAGTCCCAAGACCAAAGTGGGGTTGGGTTGGTCCTCATCAGGCATTAAATGAGAAGCGGTCATAATTAAAACATTTATAATGGTTCATCTGACGTGAACAGCTGAAGACTGATTACAGTCAATAGCATTGAGCCTGAAGTTTGTAGCAGAGAGATTGATTTAGCAGAAGTGAGGCTCTGTTTGTGATTAACAGAAATGTGTAAAACTTGCCAGTTTCATTTTCCAAGTTAGAGCTTTCCTTTATTTTTTATTTGTCTGGGTTTACACTTCCAGAGCTTGACTTTGAGTGTCAAGTTTGCTTCAAATGAATACTCAGAAGTTTGGATACTCATCATGAGTAACTAATCCCAACTTTTTGGGCAACCCTGTAAAATCAGTCTAGAAATCTCATTAGATTAGGGATTACTTCTGAGAATTCTGGAACTGCCTTCTTCAAGTTGGAGAGAAATAGTGAAAGCAGATTTCCTCTTTTGGCTCCAGAAACAATGAACAGTAACAGGGAACCAAAATGAACCAAACTGTTTCATATGAAACAAAAGTGTTTGCAAGAGGTTTGGGTGAAGAGGGAATCTCTTTTATATGCACTATTTCACCATTTTGAAAAAGAAAAACAATTTAGACTTTCTACTGCAGCTCTTTGGGCAAAGCAACATTAAAAAACAATAAATGCAACCCAAATGCTTGGCAAAAACTGAGAAAAGTTTGTGGTGTTTTTTTTTGTTTGTTTTTGTTTTTAAAATGTGTAATCAGTGTAGCTGGAAGGTTGGCTGGAAGACAGAGAACTGAATGGAGAAATGTTGGACCCATTGAAATCAATGGGAGTTGTGCCACTGACTTCAGTTAGGCCAGGATTTCACCCAACACATTTATCACTGATGCTGATGATGTGAATACACATCCTGGAATATGTGTTACTTACACGTGCAGTAGAAACAATTATCTGATCCTAATTATTGGAAAGTTGGGTATCCAAAGCAGGATCATGTGCCCTGATGCCTATTAATCACAGAAAAAATTACCTTAGTTATCCACACTTATTCACTGACCCCCATGACATTCAGATAATTGAAGCTGTACTGTATATCAAGCATTCAATTAAACTAAAGTACAAAGCCATAAATCTATACTTTCTATGTACTTATTGATTTATCTGATGGATGAACCCTAAAGCTTATTAGATCCAACATTGCCATGCATAAGTTAGCTGGATAGGATCTTTGGCATGGATTGTGCTTCGCCTTGTGAATGCTCACAAGGCATGGCAAGAAGGATCCAGGAATCAACCTCACCACTATATAGTTTTAATTCATGTGGAAAACTCCTATAGAATTTTATAATGATAAAACCAATAGGATTCTCTGGAAATTACCCAAACAACCAAGTGAATTTAATATTTTATGTTATGCTAATTATTTAGAGAATGATGTCCAAGCAATATAATTCTGTAGTTTGGTTTGAAAAATAAATAAAAAGGTTATAAGTCTCTATTAAATTCTCTAGGACCAACAAAGGCAATAGAAAACTTATTGAAGCAGAGAGGAGTGAGACTGAGGCTAGGCCTACACTACCCGCCTGAATCGGCGGGTAGAAATCGATCTCTCGGGGATCGAATTATCATGTCTCGTCGGGACGCGACAATCAATCCCCGAATCGACGCCCAGCGAAGGTGGGAGTAAGCGCCGTCGACGGGGAGCCGCGGAGGTCGATTTTGCCGCCGTCCTCACAGCGGGGTAAGTCGGCTCCGATAGGTTGAATTCAGCTACGCTCTTCGCGTAGCTGAATTTGCGTATCTTAAATCGACCCCCCCCTTGTAGTGAAGACCTGCCCAAAGACAAGGGAATGTCCCCTCCTCAGCAGTCAGCCAAGGTGAACTGGTAAAAGCAGATTACATGCTACAGCCTGTTGACTGGCATAGCAAATGACATTGTTGTGCACATTTCCGCAGTATTATCTCTTCCTCAGGCTTCTGAGAGTTTCTTCTCATCACTAGCAATAGAGCAGTGGTGTTCAGATTGGTGTGAAATATAATAGTGCTTTTCATCTATATATGTGTTAAGTATTATTTAGTGTCATTTGTGCTATAGCTCTGTGTTTTTTTTATTTTAAATCCTTAAGCATAACTGTTAAGCAAATACTAACAAAAACGCATAAAACCATTAGATAGTTTACACCTATTTTTAAAAGGGCAAGAGTTTCAATTTACCTGTAATCTATTGGGATAAGTGACGAAAACCAACTCTAACAACATTCTGAAAAAAAAGGGCATTGTAAGTGTTTCTTGTACCTATTTGACTACTGCTTAGTGACAGTTGCAGGACCTGTTCTAATTTAGTTAACACTACAAATAGCTCATTTGTCATTCAGTCCACATCACATTTAAACTTTCAGAGTGTCTTTAGTTCTAATGTAGCTGCTGATAAAGTAGAGATATGCAAAAATCTCAGTCACATTTGAACTGCAATCTTTGAGATTTATTTTTTCATTTTGCCAAAATTAGAGCTTATATTGTCAGAGTAAATGTAGTTAACCAAACCAAAACAAAAAAAAACCCCATACTTTTGGCTGAAATTTCTTATGCTTGTTCTCAGCCCAAAGGGAAATATTTTTTGAAAGTTTGGTAAAATTCTGTTTAGTTCTTTATAAGAATGCAAGAATGGAAAAAATGTGGGGTTTGTGCTTTAAGAAAAATCAGATTTTAATTAACTTTAGTGTCTCAAAATCACTTCATTTTTAAGATATCAGACCTGCCAGGGATGCCTTAATGAGGAAAAATGACACTGACATATTTAAAGAAAACTGGTTTAGAAGTAATGAGATGAAAGTCATATGTTGTACCTGTGCAGTGCAAGATTTTTCACTAAATTTTTAACACGTAACAAAGAGGTAGAGTTCAAACATACAGACTCCTTGTTAGTGTTCCTCACATCTACAGCATACAGACATATGCATTCTTTGCCTTTATTGCAATGATACATCCTGTATTCAAATAAGCTCAGTTGTGATATTCTTTTTATACTCACTTTAAAAAGTCCCAGCTTTAAAACAAAACAAAACACATAGACAAAAAGGGACTGTTTTAATGCAACTTTACAGCTGAGGCTTTAAGATGGACATGTCAGGAATTTCTATGGCCTAGAACAGACGTAGGCAAACTACGGCCCACGGGACTGTCCTGCCCGGCCCCTGAGCTCCCGGCTGGGGAGCCTAGTCCCTGGTCCCTCCTCCATCCTACCTCCCCCGCAGCCACATCGCCGCATGGGCTGCGCTCTGGCCCGCCGCTCCTGCTGGGCAGCGTGGGGAACGCAGCTGGCTCTGGCCGGGTGTTGCGGCTTCGAGCTCTTGCTGCTGGTAAGGGAGCAGGGACTGGGGCAGGGGTTGAGTAAGGGAGTGGGGAGACCGGGAGGCAGTCAGGGAGGAACGGGTGGTTGGATGGGGTGGAGGTTCTGGGGTGGTGGTCAGAAGATGGGGAACAGGGAGGGTTGGAAGTGGGAGTCCCGGGGGGCCTATCAGGGCTTGGGGATGTGGATAGGGGTCGGGACAGTCAGGGGACAGGAAGCAGGAGGGGTTGGATAAGGGGGTGGAATCCCGGGAGGGGGCGATCAGGGGACAAGGAGCAGGGGGGGTTAGATGGGTTGGAGATTCTGAGGGGGGCAGTCAGGGGGTGGGAAGTGGGAGGGAGTGGATAGGGGGTGGGGGCCAGGCCGTTTGGGGAGGCACAGCCTTCCCTACCCAGCCCTCCATACAGTTGCATGACCCCAATGTGGCCCTTGGGCCAAAATGTTTGCCCACCTCTGGCCTAGACAGTGAACCCCTTTCATGGCATGGGCCTGATCCAAAGCCCAATGACTTCAATGGGAGCTGGATCAGGCCTAAGACTAATGAGTTGTGGACCACTAGTGTGAGCAGCTGCCCACCAATGAGGGTCAAGGGTTCACAACCTGTCCCTAAATTACAATTATCACACCAACTCATAGTGATAAGTGGCTTGACCAATGATCCATGTATCCGTTATTAGTTCATCGCAGAGCTGGGTGAAATTTTAGTATAAATTTATAGTCAGTCTCTTTCCCTGGCCCTATTCGTTGCAGTTATGAATGATTATGAATAGTCATTATGAATTACAGTGAATTGTGCCAGGGCAAGAGACTGAGAATGAATTTACAGCCTGGTGGTTAGGGCACTCACATAGAATGTGAGAGACTCAAGTCCCTGCTCCAATGACACTGGATTTTTCACATCATGCATGAGTGCCTTCGTCAAGGGCTAAAGGTTAAAAGGGAGGCTGCCTTGTCCTTTGCCACTTCCCAGAAAAATCCATTTCAGGTCAAACAAAATATGGATCCAACAAAACCAAATTTTGTCCCCCAGATTTTTCAGAGCTGCCAGCTAATGGAAAAATTCACCCAGACCTGGAGAATTGTCCTTCCATCTTAGTCATCAAATAAGAATGTGAATATATAGAGTGCCATCTTTTTTTGCCAGCTTTGCATTAAGCAGGGTGTCTAGGAGTTAGCGTACAATGGAATTTAAGACATGCAAGGCAGGACACAGGTTTAAAACCAAACCAAACACCAAAAAATGCACCCCAGTAATGGTTGAACAATTTGGCTGAAAAGTATATGTGGAGTTCATATTGATTCCCAAACACTACTTAATCAGGTTTCAGAGTAGCAGCCGTGTTAGTCTGTATCCGCAAAAAGAACAGGAGTACTTGTGGCACCTTAGAGACTAACAAATTTATTAGAGCATAAGCTTTCGTGGACTACAGCCCACTTCTTCGATGCATA
>NC_048299.1:134974976-135106068 GCF_013100865.1 Trachemys scripta elegans
AAAAAGAACAGGAGTACTTGTGGCACCTTAGAGACTAACAAATTTATTAGAGCATAAGCTTTCGTGGACTACAGCCCACTTCTTCGGAGTCTATATGCTCCGAAGAAGTGGGCTGTAGTCCACGAAAGCTTATGCTCTAATAAATTTGTTAGTCTCTAAGGTGCCACAAGTACTCCTGTTCTTTTTACTACTTAATCAGACCAGCTCATTGCACGGTCACAATATTGCTGCAGATAAATAAGTCTGTGTGCAATAAAATAATAGGATCACTAGTTTTCCATTTGGATCCAAACACCTCTAAATCTTTGCAGAGTTTGGGGGCAGGAAAATTCATATTATAAATCTGAATATGGGTGATATTTTCACAGCTGGCCCTTATCCCTAGAATGGACTGAACCTCAACCCTCAGCTCTGAACACCCATCATACTGTGTGTACTTGCGTGAATCCAAAACTTGGCTTCAGATTATAATTTACTGATTGGTCCCAGCTCTAATATAAGGTTATTTATATTTCCTTCTACTTGTTTTTAGAGCTTAATATTTTTCTCTGCTTTACACAAAATAACAAGAGGTATATTTTATTTCTGAGCTTATCTTACTCCTGTCACTGCAAGGGCAACAAAGCCTAACAATGATAAGGTAATTTTGGTCCTCTTCAAGATCCCACCCTCACAGTGTCACAGAAAATTATAGTCTCTTCGAGCAACTGAATTCTGTGGCCCCTGCAATGTTGATGGGGATCTCAGTTTGTTAAAATGCACACTTGGGAGGCTGCTTTGACAGAACTCGTCAGAACATGTGATTTCTTTCTCAGAAATCTTTATGGCATTTTTCAGTGAAAGTGGACAGAAATAGGATTTTGCTGGTGCTGAAGAGACTAAACAAATCTATTTGAGGATGACTATGGAAACAATTCCCAGATAGATCAGACATACATGACGAGCTGGGACTAGAACCCTAACCATTCATCTCGAAAATTAAAAGCCACTTCCTCCTTGAGCTAAACGAAGAACTCCTTCAACTGGATAATAGTAGCAATTCCTCTATTCTCTTCCTAGGCACTGGACGACAACATCACATACTTGTTGATACACACAAACTAGAATACATGATGTAGCACAGAGAGCAGGTTTTTCCCACAACATCAACACTATTCATTCAATGCAGTAGAACAGAGAACTGAAGACTAAAATCCCCCAATCAACTGTTTTCTTTACTTTTAATTTCAAGGGACTTGGGTCCTACAAAAAAGTGACATAAGAACAGCCATACTGAGTCACACCAAAGATCCATCAACCCCAGTATCCTGTCCTCTGACAGTGGCCAATGGCAGGTGCCCCAAAGGGAATGAACAGACAGATTATGATCAAGTGATCCATGCCCTGTCACCCATCCCAGCTTCCTGCAAACAGAGGCTAGGGACACCATTCTTGCTCATCTTGACTAATAGCCATTGATGAACCTATCTCCCTTTTGAACCCCATTATAGTATTGGCCTTCACAACACTCTCTGGCAAGGAGTTCCAGAGGTTGACAGTGTGTTGGGTGAAAAAATACTTTCTTGTGTTTGTTTTAAACCTGCTACCTATTAATTTCATTTGGTGGCCCCCTGTTCTTGTATTATGAGAAGGAGTATTTATTTATTTACTTTCTCTATACCACTCATGATTTTATAAACCTCTATCATATCCCCCCACTTCCATACCTGTTATTTCCTACTATCTTTGTGAAAATACATCTCTCAAAACATAAAAGCGTAGCTCCAAACATAAATTTGAAAGGACAAGAAAAGTTATTATGAAAGAGATATGAATCAAATCTATCCTATTCTTGTCTAACCTCACATTTTTTTATCAGATGACACACTAATCTTAGTCTATAGCTACCAACATTTTCATTTTTGCTTCCTAAAGTCAGCAGAAAACTGTTTTACCAGCAGTTCTTGGGGACATAGGTCTCGGCATTTCGTGAGTCTCTGAAAAGCATGGCTGGGAGAGTTCTCCAGTGGCATTGAGCATTTTCTAAATACTACTGGCTTAATTAGTGTATTAAAATTTGCACATACACTTAGCTGTTGATTTTAAACAAATCTCAATACATTTTAAAAAAATGCCTTCTTTCTCAGTTTCTGTTGACAAACAATTGATCTTCTAGTCTGTCAAAAGAACTGCTATAGTGATACTGCTGACATAGTTGACCTATGGCAACAGAAATCATCCTATGATAATTTAGTTTGTTCTAATTATATCACAGAAAAAGAAGGCACTACCCTATTAAAATAACTCGGTTGTCTATCGTGCCTTCTTCACAGCCAGATAGTGAGCCAAACTCTTAGCCAAATGCTGTTTGACATCTCTGTTTAAAGAAGACAAAAATGAACTCAGAAATTCATCCTCCAGTGTTCAAATCTGATAATTAGGGCTGTCAATTAATCACAGTTAACTCATGAGATTAACTCAAAAAAATTAATTGTGATTAAAAAAGATGATCACGATTAATCACAGTTTTAATCACACTGTTAAACAATAGAATACCATTTAAAATGTATTAAATATTTTGGATGTTTTTCTACATTTTCATATATATTATATTACATGAGAACATAAGTACGGCCATATTGGGTCAGAACAAAGGTCCATCTAGCCCAGTATTCTGTCTTTCGATAGTGGCCAATGCCAGGTGCCCCAGAGGGAATGAACAGAACAGGTAATCATCAATTGATCCATCCCCTGTCGCCCATTCCCAGCTTCTGACAAACAGAGGCTAAGGACACCATCTCCGTCCATCCTGGTTAATAGCAATTGATGGACCTACCCTCCATGAATTTATCTAGTTTTTTTTTTTAACCCTGTTATAGTCTTGGCCTTCACAACATCCTCTGACAAGGAGTTCCACAAGTTGACTGTGCATTGTGTGAAAAAATACTTCCTTTTGTTTGTTTTAAATCTGCTGCCTATTAATTTCATTTGCTGACCCCTAGTTTTTGTGCTATGAGTAGTAAATAACATTTCCTTTTTTACTTTCTCCACACCTAAGGTGACCAGACAGCAAGTGTGAAAAATCGGGATGGGGGCTGGGGGGTAATAGAAACCTATATAAGAAAAAGACCCCAAAATTGGGATTGTCCCTATAAAATCGGGACATCTGGTCACCCTATCCACACCAGTCATGATTTTATAGACCTCAATCATAGCCCCTCTTAGTCATCTCTTTTCCAAGCTGAAAAGTCCCAGTCTTATTTATCTCTCCTCACATGGCAGCCATTCCAGACCCCTAATCATTTTTGTTGCCCTTTTCTGAACCCTTTCCAATTCCAATATATCTTTTTTGAGATGGGGTGACCACATCTGCATGCAGTACTCAAGATGTGGGTGTACCCTGGATTTATATAGAGGCAAAGATTCCAATATCTCTTTTTTGAGTGGTAATAGCTAATTTAGACCCCATCATTTTATCTGTATAGTTGGGATTATGTTTTCCAATGCGAATGACTTTGCATTTATCAACTGGGATGCAGTGGTATAGGGTGGGCTTGCGTTCCCCTACCCGGCCAACCCACGCCGGGACCTTTGCCGGCGCTCCCTTGCCTGAGGGGCGCGCTATTGACCTTTGCCGGCGCTCCCCTGCCTGAGGGGCACGCTACTGGCCTTTGCCGGCGCTCTCCTGCCTGAGGGGTGCGCTATGGACACTGGCTGGCGTCCTTCCCGCCGCTAATTCCCCAGTGGCAGAGGCGTGACCCAGGCCGGCCAGTGATGTCGTAGCTCCCCACCGCCCCCTAGCGGGTAGGTGGACTGACCCCGATAACAGGTACCTTGTCAAAGACTTTCTGAAAATCTAAGTACACTATATCCACTGGATCCCCCTTGTCCACATGCTTGTTGACCCCCTCAAAGAATTATAGTAGATTTGTGAGGCATGATTTCCCTTTACAAAAACTATGTTGACTCTTCCCCAACAAATTATGTTCATCTATACATCTGACAATTTTGTTCTTTACTATAGTTTCAACCAGTTTGCCCAGTACTGAAGTCAGGCTTACCGGCCTATAATTGCTGGGATCACCTCTGGAGCCCTTTTTAAAAATTGGTGTAACGTTAGTTATCCTCCAGTCATTTGCTACAGAAGCTGATTTAAATGAGTTTTTTCAGAACTCTTGGGTGAATACCATCTGGTCCTCGTGACTTATTACTGTTTAGTTTATCAATTTGTTCCAAACCCTTTTCTAATGACACCTCAATCTGGGACAGCTCCTTAGATTTGTCACCTAAAAAGACTGTCTCAGGTTTGGGAATCTCCCTCACATCCTCAGCCTTGAAGATCGATGCAAATAATTCATTTAGTTCCTCTGTAATTGCCTTATCTTCCTTGAGTGCTCCTTTAGCATCTCAAATGTCCAGTGGGCCCACTGGTTGTTTAGCAGGCTTCCTGCTTCTGATGTACTTAAAAAAAAATTGCTATTACTTTTTAAGTCTTTGGCTAGCTGTTCTTCAAATTCTTTTTTATTCTGTATTATAACTGAAATCAAAGTGTATATTTTTATTACAAATATTTGCACTGCAAAAATGATAAACAAAAGAAATAGTATTTTTGAGTTCACCTCATACAAGTAGTTTAGTGCAATCTTTTTGTTGGGAAAGTGCAACTGATAAATGTAGATTTTTTTTTTGGTTTTTTTTTTGTTTCATAACTGCACTCAAAAACAAAATGTAAAACATCAGAGCTTACAAGTCCACTCAGTCCTAATTCTTGTTCAGCCAATCGCTCAGACAAACAAGTCTGTTTACATTTGCAGGAGATAATGCTGCCTGCTTCTTGTTTAAAGTGTCGCCTGAAAGTGAGAACAGGCATTCTCATGCCACTGTTGTGGCCGGCATCGCAAGATATATACATGCCAGATGCGCTTAAGATTCATATGTCCCTTCATACTTCAACCACCATGCCAAGGGACACGTGTCCAAGCTGATTACTGCTAATGGTCGATAACAATTCAAAGCAGCGAGGAGTCAGATGCCATCAGCAGAAGTTTGATTTTCTTTTTTGGTGGTTTGGGTTCTGTAGTTTCCACATCAGAGTGTTGCTCTTTTAAGACTTCTGAAAGCATGCTCCATACCTCATCCCACTCAGATAAAGGAAGGCACTTCAGATTCTTAAACCTTGGGGCCAGTGCTGTAGGTATCTTTAGAAATCTCACATTGGTACCTTCTTTGCGTTTTGTGAAATCTGCAGTGAAAGTGTTCTTAAAATGAACAACATGTCCAGAGTCATTATCTGAGACTGCGATAACATGAAATATATGGCAGAATGTGGGTAAAACAGGGCAGGGGACATACAATTCAACCCCAAGGAGTTCAGTCACAAATTTAATTAACACATTTTTTTAATGAGCATCATCAGCATGGAAGTATATCCTCTGGAATGGTGGCCAAATTTTTAGCATATCTGGCACGTAAATATCTTGTATGCCAGCTTCAAAAGTGTCATGCAAATGCCTCAGAGGGTCCAGTGGCACCTTTAAAACTAACAGAAGTATTGGGAGCATAAGCTTTCGTGGGTAAGAATCTCAGTTCTTCAGATGCAAGAAGTGAGGTTCTTACCCACGAAAGATTATGCTCCCAATACTTCTGTTAGTCTTAAAGGTGCCACAGGACCCTCTGTTGCTTTTTACAGATTCAGACTAACACGGCTACCCCTCTGATACATGCAAATGCCTGTTCTCTCTTTCTGGTGACATTGTAAATAAGAAGAGGGCAGCATTATCTCCTGCAAATGTAAACAAATTCGTTTATCTTAACGATTGGCTGAACAAGAAGTAGGATTGAGTGGACTTGTAGGCTCTGAAGTTTTACACTGTTTTGTTTTTGAGCTCAGTTTTGTAACAAAAAAAATCTACATTTGTCAGGTGCACTTTCACAACAACGATTGCACTACAGTACTTGTATGAGGTGAATTGAAAAATACTGTTTTTTTTTACACTGCAAATACTTGTAATCAAAAATAAATACTGTATAAAGTGAGCACTGTACACTTTGTATTCTGTGTTGTAATTGAAATCAATATATTTCAAAGTGTAAAAAGATCCAAAAATATTGAAATAAGTGGTATTCTATTGATTATTTGTGCGATTAATCGTGATTAATTTTTTTAATCACTTGACAGGCCTAATATTTATTAAACTGATATACTACCTTACAAAATTCTGATCACAACTCAGTCAAGACTATCCAAAAATGATCACAGTGGGGAAAAAATTAAGATTGAGAAATAGATCTGATAACACTATTAAATTTATTAATCATAAAACAGATGATCCACAGCAAGTTTTATATTTAAATTGCTCCAGAGTAGAAGAAGACAACCAGAGTGTACATAGAAATATGAACTGATGGCCTGGTCTAAAGCTTCTCATTGAAGTTCTTCCATTGACTTCAATGGGATCATATACTCACAGTTTATTTTAACCAATAAGGGCCTATGAACACATGCTTCAAAAGTTTACTTATTATGTTCTGATAGATTGTCCATATTGGACTAATTTGTTTTTCTGAATAGTTTGAGTCATATATTTCAATTTCAGCAGGGCAAACATTTTATAGTTCAAAACTATGATGACTGCATGGGTTTGAAATATTTAACACTTTGTTTGGAAAGAATCAGGCTGAAATGGAAAGGTGTCCTAAATCAATTCTCAATGACATCCAAATATCTCATCCCACAATTTTATAACACAGATCCTTCCCCTTGCTTGAAGTTTGTAATAAAATAACCCAGTTAACCCCAATTGCAATTTGAAAAAGAAATGCAATAGGAAACTTGAAAATGTCCCTACAATGAAATAGGGATATAATTAGAAGCTTAGACAATCAAAAAGAAGATTGTTGATCCCTGCTCTAGTGAAGCCAGAGAAAGGTAAAACAAGCCATTTGGCCCTTTACCAGCAACCCTCTCTATCCAGCATCTGTGTTTCTTCCTCTTACCTTTCCTGAGAAAGGTGGAGTAGTGAACCCAGCTGGATGATGGCAAGTAGCAGGTCTGGAGTACCTGATCTCATATGCACAGAGATTCAAAAATCACACCATCAACAGCCCTTTATCCCCCAAATCTAGCATCACTGAAATTGCTCTCAGATGGAAAATAATTAAAATCATACCCACCAGTAACATACAGCTTATGATGATGTGCTACATGCTAGCAGGCAAAACAGTGGAGCAGAAGGGATTTGAGACTGCCATCTGTGGTGGAATCAGCAGTTTTGAACCATTAAAAAAAGCCAAATTGCTTTAATTGAAGGTCTTCTTTTCTTTAAAGATATATAATATATACATATAAGAAAAACCAAACTAATGGAAGTTCCTTAAAATACAAATGATTTCTTCGGTCCATAACTTTTGTATGTTTTACTAACTACATTTTCTTCGATGTTTCATAGTCCATTTCAAATTTAAGAAAGCCCAATACATATTTCAACAGTTGTTCTTTCAGCTCTACTGGAAACATTACTCAAGGAAGATCAAAAGGTCTCTACGTTGAATTGTTCCCCTCTACTTTGCTAATTTGTTCATTGTTATGTGTTCCTACATAAAGGTTTAATTGTACATACAAGGACATTGCTACAGATGAACTATCTTGCATTTTTTCACTAATTGTTTTATTATTATTTCTAATCAAAGCAAGGGTAAAAGAAATGAAAAGGAAAACTGACAAGGTTAAAAATACAACCCTTTGAACCGAGTTCTACCTTTTGGTTTTCAAATGAAAAGATGAATTACTGCTTTGTTTCTATGCCTTTTTTGTTCTTGGATTTGTTCTCCAGAGGTACTATATTTCTCCTGCTATGAACCCCCTAAAGGATATTGCTCCTCTGAGTACATAGATCTCATTTTAAACTGCAGTCTTAAACGCTTAACATTCTGTGCACTTATTTGGTTTTTGCTGCAGCTATAAATAATGTTAGGGGAATGTCAGTGTCTAGATGTTCTAACCACACATATGCAACAGGATCAGCAGGTTTTACAATACATTTATCAACATGATGCTTTCATTCTACTTACTTTACTAAAAGTAAACAACTGCTGCAAGTGGTTCTCTCTAGGCAAAGTGCTACTCAATTATTGAAAAGGTTTTAAACTGTATTGTTGGTATTGTGCATTATTCTTTTTATTAAAATAACATTGAATGTTAACATATTTAATATTTTATGATCAAGGATAATTTGTATTCACAATTAAGATAATATATAGGAGTAAATGTAAAATGTTAAACCTATTACAACTTGCTAATTTATGAAGACCAAACAAGAGTACATGTAGTTTACTAAATCTATGACCCATGTATTTTAATTGGATTTAAATAATTCTATTGTACCCTATATAACACATCCTTTAACATAATGCCTGCTTATTATTTGATTATAATGTAAAAAAGGCTCCAAAAGAGATGGATATTGCTGCTGTTAAATAGAAATATATAAAATGTGACTACATAGGATGTGCTGCTTGTTATTTAGAATTCATGGTAAACAGATCAAACTGAATTATTTGTAAGATCATCTCAGCATGAATTTAAGTGGCCTGAAAGGTGGGTCAGATTGGGTTTGTAGAGTGAACACACTGGAAGTATGGGGAGGAAGTATTCGCGTCTGGAAAAGCATCTTCCAAGACAGGTAATACATTTTATAAGGTACAATGATTTACTTGAACCCAGATTTTGCCATAGTTACTCACATGTATCAGCATCTTACTTCAGGAGCAGTTTCCACTTAAATCAATTGGTGAGATTATGTAATGCACATCTAAGAAGAACAGCACAAAACTCGCAGCCCAGAAGGAGAGGGAGCTAAACTAGTTATAATCCAACTTTGTGCTAGCCCAGATCTGGGCTATGTCAACAATCAGTGTGGCCCACAACATAACTTAGACAGACTGGGGCTGCAAGACCCATCTCTGGCTCACATCCTGTGTTTGGAGCTTGCTTTGAGGTTTCTCAGAAGGCTGTGGCTGTCTCTATTCCTATGCTGCAGTAATCTTCTCATGGCTTTTAAAGCCTGTTTAGCCCACCACTCTGGCCCTGCTACCCAGTATTCAGGGACTGGAAGGAGGGTGAGACTCTCACCCAAAGGGCTATAAATGAAGGTGCATCCGAAGAAGTGAGGTTTTTACTCACGAAAGCTTATGCCCAAATAAATCTGTTAGTCTTTAAGGTGCCACCAGACTCCTTGTTGTTTTCGTAGATACAGACTAACATGGCTACCCCCTGATAAATGAAGGTAATACTCAGTGTGAGTAAGGAGGATAGAATTGGACCTCAAGAGGAAAATGTCATTTTTCAAAGATTTTTCTCCCCTTTTCATGGGGCAGAGAACTACATTCAATCCATGTTAACTTATGCCCAAAAATCACAAGGAACTTTTAAAAAAATACATATCTTTATATTTAAAACCCTAAAGAAGTTCGGAAATTTGTAAAGATTGAAATGGAGAGAACTTTAGTCTTAAGACACATGTTTTGTGTATGTTAAGCTAATGCTAGTATGTCATTAAAAGACCAATACTATTTTCTAAATCAGGAATCGGTAACCTCTGCATGCAGCCCACCAGGGTAAGCACCTGGCGGGCTGGGCCGGTTTGTTAACCTGCCGTGTCCGCAGGTTCGGCTGATCGCGGCTCCCACAGGCTGCGGTTCACCGCTCCAGGTCAATGGGGCCTGTAGGAAGCAGCGCGGGACGAGGGATGTGCTGGCCGCTGCTTCCCACAGCCCCCATTGGCCTGGAGCGGTGAACCGCGGCCAGTGGGAGCCGCGATCGGCCGAACCTGTGGATGCAGCAGGTAAACAAACTGGCCCAGCCCACCAGGGTAAGCACCCTGGTTGGTCACGTGCCAAAGGTTGCCGATCCCTGTTCTAAATCAAAGATCTTCAGATAATTATTTTTCCTATTAGTTTTATGATATGATGTTAGTTTAAATTATTATAAATTAATAATGAACATCTCCTGTAATAATTTTATGATGACCTTGCATTTGATTGTCCCAGCTGTGCTTTATAGATACTTAGTAAATCATCTACAGATTAAGAGGGGAGGCAAGTGGGGCATGTACAAATACCTTTGTATGCATTCAACCTTCCCAATAATTTTCCATACATTTTTCTTTCTTACAGTACCAATAGTCCTAACTATTGAACCTTACACATGACCAAGATTGCTAAATGGTTGTGATTCTATGAATTATCTCAGAACATGCACCGATATACACCTGACTCAAAGTATGGCATTTAAGATCAAATAGGAGGAAAAACTGCATCTGGGTATCTCTTGAAAGAAGGAAGTGTTTGTTCAGTTTATCAACCAACATACATGAGTATTTTGAAATGAATGACACTGGGGTAGTCTTCCCAGAGGGATAAAAGGCAAACGTCAGAGGAATGACCATTCAAATCAAGGACCAGATCCTGCAACTGATTCCATTTGGGCAGGCTCAGTTCAGGAGTCTACTTGCATAGATGAGGTCTCAGGATCTGTCTTCAAAATAGACCTTTTAATAAGGAAATGATCTTGGGAAGCGTGGACAATCACTTATTGTTGAGGAGATTTTAGTTTCTTTCCCAAGAAACAAAAAAATAAAACAAATAAATTTAATTGCAGTTTGACAATGTTATTGCACATGGTTAGGGCACAAGCTCCTCTCATATAACCAACAACTATTTTAGAAATGCAGGTAAAAGCCAGCCTACTTTTTAAATTTCTATGACTAACAACAATATGCTCAAACTCCCAGTATGCAAGTACATATAGATTGTAGGCTATGCTAACAATATATGGCCAGCAGAGTGAGTGCAACTTAGGGATGTCAATTAAGGTGTCTGCTGTGTGACCTTTGTGGGTCTGCACATGAGCAGAAGTGACTACTGTCCTGACATTCCCAGCCCTCAGAATCTTGCTTATAGTTATGATTCATGTGAAAGGTACTCGTGTACCAAACAACAGTTTTTGATTGGTTGATCAGCTTACTTAACAACATTTTATGTGACTCTGTATTGATTTCTTAGTTGCCTCTACACACACGCACACACTATACTGTTGCCAGTTCTTTGGAGCTTTCTGCTGGTCAGGTTACCCCACCATGACTCTGCCTGGTCAGCAGAGCTCTGGTGTCTGTTACCTCTCATCCTTAATAAAGATTTGTTAAATAATTACCTGACTTCTGAGCGGTCAGTTCCCAGATGGACCAGGAAGATAGCAGGTAGAACCAGAGTGGATTGCCACCACCCAGAGGGAAGGATATGAGGCAGCATCCAACACAGATCTTCCAGTCCCCTAAAGGCATTTTGTACTTTTCAACATCTGTAGTTAGCCAGTAGAGAACTCATCATTGGCAGAAAGCTAATAGAAGTGGTTCTTTCATCTGACACAGCAGCTTCTCCCTGACCACTGATGAAAAGGGAAGGAGGGAAGAGGTTATGGCAGCACAGAACTTTGCTGTATCCAGCCAATGGAATAAGTTACTGCTGCTCTCTTGCAGCTCTAACTTACGCCAGGGCGCCACAGTCAGCTCCCAGTGCCACCTCCTCTCCATTGTTTCTGAGTAGAACTTGAGCAAGGTAAAGGGTATGCCACATTGTTTTCTGAAGAGCCTAAACTTCCCAGAGTACCAAGAACTAAAAGGCACAATCTGCAAAACAGAGATCAAGCGATGAAGTTCCAAGTGCCATACGATACATTTCAAATGGCAAATCTCCAAGCTGGGATGGCTTTAGCAGAAAATTGTGAAAGTCTTTTCAGGAGTTTCTAATGCCTCAAATGATCAAAAAGTTCCTCACTCTCTTGAACAAAGGAAACTCCCCAGTTCCTCTTTGGAAGCCAGTATAATGGTACTCCTGAAAAAAAGATAAAAATCCAGAAGACTGTTGATCATGCCATCTTTATTGTTAATTAATTCAGACTATTAGATAGTGGCATGAGTATTAACAAACCGGCTTTCTCTCTAGCCCTACTATAACTAATGCCCACTGACCAATCTAGTTTTATCCCAGGGATATCATAAATGATAATATTTGGCAAATGTTAAATATCATTTGTCATATTAAACAAATGAAACACGCCTGCCTCACTAGACACAGAGACAGAGGTGGTTGAGAGGGCTCTTTGGGACTACATGAATTACTAGAGAAATGTAAATTTCAGACAGCCATTTATAACTTCCATCAAACTGGTCTCTAATTCTCCACAAGGATTCTAGTCCAGCAGCTAGTCTAGTCAACCCTGCTTTAGGGTCCATACAGGGTCTTTTGGGGTATGTGTGTGAATTTTGTATCTCAAGTATATTCCCAAGAGCAAACATTTGAAGACTCTGCCCAATCACTGTTTAGCATTTTGAAATACCGGCATGTCATTCCACCCTTGCCAGCTCCCTTCCTCCCAAAAACAGTAAAAGTTTGAATGATTTAGGACATACAAAATCAAGGCAGAAGAGGTCTAAAACATTAAATTCATGCATTTAACATTTGCAGTATCAATAACAATATATCTTTTAATAATGGGGTATATGAGGAAGTGGGTTGTAAGTATAGTCAATTTTAATTTTACAACAAAATAATAATAAACAATAATTTTAACCAAACACTTCCTTTTGGAATAATTATTTTTGGTGTTCTCTCACTCAAACTACAGATGAATGGCCTCTATTTGACTGGTTCCCAGTCATAGAGCTTCTCCTTAAAGTGTGGAACAAAGCAAGGGTATCCTTTTGTCATCTCTTTTGTTTACTCTATTCACTAAACTACTTGTAAGAACTGTCAGAGAATCTCCAGAGATTCAGTCATCCATCATGAAGAACATAAAACTGCTCTTGTCATAGATGACATCCTGCAGTGTCTTACTGAAAAACAAGCTATGCTTAAGCACTCTAAAAAGACTTAGAAGCCTTCAGTACCATAGGTCAAATCCTTAATTTCAGTCTGTGCATGCCTGGTGCAGCTCAGGAAGGGAGAGTGCAAGTTGACTTTTAGCTACCTTTACACTTGGCTGAAGGTTAGTCCTATAATTGCTAATTACACCTTGAAACAGCCATTCCAGCAGGCAGCTATGGCCAGAAACAAGGGCTTCTCCAGCCAGGCTCACCCTCTGGGCTGGAAGCTGTGAGTTATAGAAGTCACTTTGTGACTCTACCATATCTACAGAAGGGGAATTCTCAACAGTCCTTGAATTTGTGTTTAAGACTGTTTTGTGTGGTACTAGAACCCCAAAACTCAGAGTGGGACACAGGAATTCACCCTATAACTTGTGTGTCCTTAGACACCCATCCAAAAAGACACTAATTAATTTTCCCTGTTGCTGATTCTCTAAAGAATGTAATAAATTGGGTGATATTTGTACTCCCGCGGTAACTAATCTTAAAGCTACTGAGTGTACCAGCAAAGATTACATTACAAATGTGGCAATGTGAAATTTGAACCTATTTTAATCTGCCAAAAAGAACATATTGGACCAACACCAACCAAAAATACTTTCATAAACTACATGACACAAATAAAACATCTCGGGAGATTACTAAATGATTAAATCAGTCCACTACCAATGTAGATTCCACAGAAAACCAAGTTCTATGCAATCAATATTTTCATCAAGATTTCAGTAGTGTGGTATTTAGATTTATAAAGGAAAGTTTATTATTCAGAATTGTTAATTACTATGTTAAATATTAATTGTTTTCTTTGTACTTCTGTTATCTGATATGACATTCAGTGTTTTTGTTTCCCATGTAACTCTCCCATTTTATTTTGTTATCCTGAATGCAATAAAACAGTTTCAAAACCATGAAAGGATCTCCTTTTGCAGCTGAGGAAAGTGCCCCCCCCCCGTTAATCTTACTAAAAGAAGGATTAACGATGGCATATCTCCTTAACTGTTAACACAAATGTAGAAGATATTTGAATATTCTAAAATGGGAATCCTGCCTTCTATGAACACATTTAATGCCTGGGCATGGTATTTTGGATGCTTCCATTCATGGCCATCTGCTACATTGCCAAACAATAAAATTGTAGTCAGGAAGCAGGCATAATCCTACAAGATCTCCCTCTTCTGCAAAAATCCTCTCTCCTCACTGTTAATAAAGCATTGGAAAATATATGTCAGAACTGGAATACCTGAAAAATTAACCAAAATATGACATACAAGAAAATGTCTTGCTGCCAGTTAAGATGGGTTATATTGCAGCAAGAACTGTGGAAAAATAGAACCACCACTTTTGGTGACAATCATTGTAAACAGGAGCGTACTACTAAGAAAGGGCACAAGTAGAATCTCATGGTTGATAACAGCACTGGAAAAGACATGTAAGTAACCTTTTATTCCAAAGACTAGGTATATTCTTAACATTCTGCCCTCACCACACCAAATGTGGTCACCAAAATTTTTGTAGGAGCCCACTAAATTTGGGTGCTCATTCTGAGGCACAGACCCTGATTTTCAGAGGTGCTGAGTTTTCACAATTCTCATTTACTTCAGCTGGAGTTTTGGGTGCTTGGAAAATCAAGTCCTGTTTTTTCTCAAATTATGTATCAAATATTAGTAAGAATTTTTGAAAACTTTGGCCATAGTGTCTACTGACTGGCTTCTATGCCTGGCTCCTGATTTCATCACTAGAACTGGGTCTGACCGGGTCTCAATCACACTAGTGCAGCTGAAAGTACTGCCTGCAGCATATAGAAGAGGAAAGAAAATGGGGAGTCAGAGTCAGGTACTCATCTATCTTCCCTGATTCGAGCAATTCTCTAACACCAATGGGGGTTGTTTTGTTCAATCACAACATGCCTTGGTGAAAACATATCAGAGCTGTTGACTTTTCCAAAGAAATGGGCAATGAATTGAAGAAGCATAAAAGTGACTGGCCTATAAAGGTAAAGATTGCACTTTTTGTTTTTTTTGGAAAAGGAAACTAGGGTGGCTAGGTAGCCAATTTTTGACAGGAAAGTCCATTCGAAAAGGGGACCTGACAGTATCTGGTCAGATCTACTGACTGGACACCAAAAGTCTGATTAATGCAGGCGGGGAAACACCGGGTCATCACCTGTGCCAACCCCTACTCAGCCGGGGCTGCCTCCTACCTGCATTGGCCGGCTGCAGATCTACACCCAAGCTCCACAGGCGAGTCCCTCCCAACCGGAGCAGAGGGGGAAGGAAAAGAGAGAGAGAAGGGAAAAGCAGCAAACAATGGGGGAAGAGGAGCAAATGGGGGGCGTGGCCTCAGAGGAAGAGGTGGGACAGGGGAGGTTCTGGCACTCCTGCTGAGTGTCCGGTTTTTAAATATTACAAAGTTGGCAATCCTAAAGGAAACACTTGCTAAACTATCTGTTGACAACAAACGTATATGTTATGAATCAAAACAAAAAAATATAAGCATATAAAACACAGAACACTTTTCAATAACCCACTTGCAAAATTATTCTTTGTAGAATTGCTCTCTAACCATTACCATTTATGTACCTTTTAAAAAAATACTATTTATTTATGAAGTATTAACAGGTTTATAAATCCTTGCCACTAAATAAAGTAATAATCATTTCAACTATATGTTTTTTGATTAAAGAGACAACATATATATAGGACTATAGTCACCAGATCTCTCTACTTAACAGGGTGCTAACATAGTGAAGAGTGAGCATCATGACAACACCTATAATGTATTATTTCTAGTGATTGTATTAAATTGAGTGAAAACTCTGATTACACATATTTAACAGGCTACTGGGACAAAAGAAAGTCTATGAACTGTTAATATTCAGAAAATTTGACAGATATGATAGGTGTTTTATTGCAGGTGAATGTACTTTGAATATTGAATAAAAGGTAACATATCTCAATATCTATTTGTCATCTATGTTGCAGGGAACGTAATTGGTGCATTATTTTTTCCCGTAAGAACAACAGGCCAAGAAAAGGCTAGTGAAGGGGAAATAGAACTCAGGAACAGGTTTGGATGTTTGGATAACGAGGAAGGGGGGCAGCAGGTGGTAACTGAAGGTGGGAGGGTGAGGAAGAAGAGAAGAGCAGCTAGTCCAATAGAGAGAGGGGAGGAGTTGATGGAGACAGCACCAAATCTGGGCCCCAGGAGGATACAGAATGGCACAAGGGGGATTATAAGGGAAAATAGGAACGGACAAGGGTTGCGACTAGAGAGAACAGGGGATAGATTAGTAGATCGCACTGTCACCAGGCAAAGGCAGGTTTATGTGATTGGGGACTCCTTACTGAGGAGGTTAGACAGGCCTGTGACCAGGGCGGACCCAGAGAACAGAAGGGTGTGCTGTCTACCGGGTGCTAAGATACAGGATGTGGACCTGTGGTTGAAAAGGATCCTAAAAGGAGCAGGTAAGAACCCCTTGATCATCCTTCATGTAGGAACGAATGACACAGTTAGGTTCTCGTTAGAGAGAATCAAGGGAGATTATGCCAGACTGGGGAAGACGCTCAAGGAAATCAAGGCTCAGATCATCTTCAGTGGGATCCTGCCCGTTCCTAGAGAAGGGCGGCAAAGGGCTGACAGGATTGTGAAGATAAATAGTTGGCTAAGGGAGTTGTGCTATAAGGAGGGCTTTGGGATGTATGGCCACTGGGAGGCTTTCAGGGACAGACAACTGTTCTCACGGGATGGACTTCACCTGAGTAGGGAAGGAAATAGACTTCTGGGAGGGAGGCTGGCTCATCTCATCAAAAGAGCTTTAAACTAGGAATTTGGGGGAGACGGTTGGGAGATGTCCAGTTAATCTCCACACCAGATTCCAACATTGAGAAAGAGGGTGACGAGATAAGAACAGATAGAGCTAGGGGGAAGGGATTGGACATAAGAAGGAGGGGGGGGGATGGATACTAGACTAATAGGTCATACTGACAGTACGGTGTCCGTACCAAATTGCATAACTAATGTGAGAGAGGCTAAACGGCATACATTAAGATGTTTATACACCAATGCGAGAAGCCTAGGTAACAAAATGGAGGAATTGGAGCTCCTGGTCCGAGAAATGAAACCTGATATCGTAGGAATAACCGAAACGTGGTGGAACTGTAGTCATGACTGGAGTACAGGTATGGAAGGGTATGTGCTGTTTAGGAACGACCGGAAGAAAGGTAAAGGTGGAGGAGTAGCATTGTATGTCAATAATGAGGTAAAGTGTAAAGAAATAATAAGTGATGGAATGGATAAGACAGAGTCTGTCTGGGCAATACTCACACTGGGTAAAAGAACTATGAGAGCCTCCCCGGGGATAGTGCTTGGGGTGTGCTATAGACTGCCAGGATCTACCCTGGATATGGACAGAGAACTATTTAATGTTTTTAGGGAAGTAAATACTAATAAGAGCTGTGTAATCATGGGAGACTTTAACTTCCCGGATATAGATTGGGGAACAAATGCTAGTAACAATAATAGGGCTCAGATTTTCCTAGACGTGCTAGCTGATGAATTCCTTCATCAAGTAGTAGCTGAACCGACCAGGGGGGATGCCATTTTAGATTTGGTTTTGGTGAGTAGTGAGGACCTCGTTGAGGAAATGGTTGTAGGGGACAACCTTGGCTCGAGTGATCATGAGCTAATTCAGTTTAAACTAAATGGAAGGATTAACAGAATTAAATCGGAGACTAGGGTTTACAATTTCAAAAAGGCTAACTTTAATAAATTAAGGCGACTAGTTAGGGAAGTGGACTGGGCTAACATATTTAGCGATCTAAAGGCGGATGGAGCCTGGGATTATTTCAAGTTGAAGTTGCAGGAGCTGTCGGAGGCCTGTATCCCGAGAAAGGGAAAACGGTTTGTAGGCAGGAGATTTAGACCAAGCTGGATGAGCGAGCGTCTCAAAGGGGTGATTAAGAAAAAACAGAAAGCATACAAAGAGTGGAAGAGGGGAGAGATCAGCAAGGAAACCTACCTTATTGAGGTCAGAGCATGTAGAGATGGAGTGAGAAAGGCCAAAAGCCGAGTAGAGTTGGACCTTGCGAGGGGAATTAAAACCAAAAGTAAGAGGTTTTATAGCCATATAAATAGGAAGAAAACAAAGAAAGGAGAAGTGGGACCGCTGAAGACTGTAGATGGAGTGGAGATTAAGGATAATCTAGGCATGGCACAATATCTGAACAAATATTTTGCATCGGTCTTTAATGAGGCTAATGAAGGGTTTAGGAATAGAGGCAGCGTGACAGAGGGGAATAAAGGAGTGGGGGTTGACATTACCATATCCGAGGTAGAAGCCATACTCGAACAGCTTAATGGGACTAAATCGGGCGGACCGGATGATTTTCATCCGAGAATATTAAAGGAACTGGCGTGAGAAATTGCAAACCCGTTAGCGATAATTTTTAATGAATCTGTAAACTCAGGGGTGGTACCGTTGGACTGGAGAATAGCTAATGTGGTTCCTATTTTCAAGAAAGGGAAAAAAGGTGACCCGGGTAACTACAGGCATGTTAGTTTAACATCTGTAGTATGCAAGGTCTTGGAAAAAAATTTGAAGGAGAAAGTAGTTAAGGACCTTGAGGTCAATGGCAATTGGGACAAATTACAACACGGTTTTACGAAAGGCAGATCGTGCCAAACCAACCTGATCTCCTTCTTTGAGAAAGTAACAGATTTATTAGATAAAGGAAATGCGGTGGATCTAATATACCTCGATTTCAGTAAAGCATTTGATACGGTACCGCATGAGGAATTATTGGTTAAATTGGAAAAGATGGGGGTCGATATGAAAATCCAGAGGTGGATAAAGAACTGGTTAAAGGGGAGACTGCAGCGGGTCGTACTGAAAGGTGAACTGTCAGGTTGGAGGGAGGTCACCAGTGGAGTTCCTCAAGGTTCGGTTTTGGGTCCGATTTTATTTAATCTATTTATTACTGACCTCGGATCCGAATGTAGAAGTGGGCTGATAAAGTTTGCGGATGACACGAAGTTGGGAAGTATTGCCAATTCGGAGAAGGATCGGGATATCCTGCAGGGAGACTTGGATTACCTTGTAAATTGGAGTAATATTAATAGGATGAAATTTAATAGTGAGAAGTGTAAGGTAATGTATTTAGGGATGACTAACAAGAATTTATTTATAAGCTGGGGACGCATCGGTTAGAAGTAACGGAGGAGGAGAAGGACCTCGGAGTCCTGGTTGATCGCAGGATGACTATGAGTCGGCAATGTGACGTGGCCATGAAAAAAGCTAATGCGGTCTTGGGATGCATTAGGTGAGGTATATCTAGTAGGGATAAGGAGGTGCTGCTTCCGTTATACAAGGCACTGGTGAGACCTCATTTGGAGTACTGTGTGCAGTTCTGGTCTCCCATGTTTAAAAAGGATGAACTCAAACTGGAACGGGTACAGAGAAGGGCCACTAGGATGATCCGAGGAATGGAAAACCTGTCGTATGAAAGGAGACTTGAGGAGCTTGGTTTGTTTACCCTAACCAAAAGAAGGCTGAGGGGGGATATGATTGCTATCTTTAAATATATCAGAGGGATAAATACCAGGGAGGGAGAGGAATTATTTCAGCTCAGTACTAATGTGGACACGAGAACGAATGGATATAAACTGGCCATCGGGAAGTTTAGGCTTGAAATTAGACGACGGTTTCTAACCGTCAGAGGGGTGAAGTTCTGGAACAGCCTTCCGAGGGAAACAGTGGGGGTGAAAGACCTCTCTGGATTTAAGATTAAGCTTGATAAGTTTATGGAGGGAATGGTTTGATGGGATAACGTGATTTTAGTCAATAGGTCAATAACGTGTCATCGCTGGTAATTAGTATCAATGGTCAATGCGGGTCTGGCTGGAGAATCTTGCCTGCATGCTCGGGGTTCTACTGATCGCCATATTTGGGGTTGGGAAGGAATTTTCCTGCAGGGTAGATTGGCGGAGGCCCTGGAGGTTTTTCGCCTTCCTCCGCAGCATGGGGCAGGGGTCGCTTGCTGGAGGATTCTCTGCGACTTGAAGTCTTTAAATCATGATCTGGGGACTTCAACGGCTGAGTAAAGGGAAAGTGGGTGGGTCAGCTTTTGAGGCCTGCATCATGCGGGAGGTCAGACTAGATGATCATAATGGTCCCTTCTGACCTTAAAGTCTATGAGTCTATGAGTCTAACCTCCCATCTTTTTTGAACCATTCTTCTTTGATTGGATTATTTTCCTTTTTCCATGAGAAGCTATCGAGCAGCTATTAGTAGATGAGATATTTATTCTTCATTTCCACTTGTGTGACTGTTTCTGTTAGAAAGCCCCATAAGTATTACAAAAGGATCATTTCGTTAAAAAAATCCAATAATTTGTGGTATTTGGTTACAGATTGCATCTCAATACTCTAATGACTGGACATGTCCACCACAAATGCATAAAATCTTCTCTGACATGTCTGAAGTAACATTGAAATATTCTCTTAAAGACATTTGATTTTATTGTGCTACAGACTGAGGTTGCTGGTCCTCTTTTCCAGATCAAACCTCAATTTGTCTGTTTAAGTCCTTTTCTTGGCATCTCACATGTGGACTTTTTTTTGTTAGAAACATTGTCTACAAAGACTGATACTCGCAAGGCTCCTTCCCCACTCTGAACTTTAGGGTACAGATGTGGGGGCCTGCATGAAAACTTCTAAGCTTAACTACCAGCTTAGATCTGGTTCGCTGCCACCACTCCCAAATGGGCTAACTCCCTTCCCTGGGTAGCCTTGAGAGACTCTTCCACCAACTCCCTGATGAACACAGATCCAACTCCTTGGATCTAAAAACAAGGAAAAATCAATCAGGTTCTTAAAAAGAAAGGCTTTTAATTAAAGAAAAAGGTAAAAATCATCTCTGTAAAATCAGGATGGAAAATAACTTTACAGGGTAATCAAACTTAAAGAGCTCAGAGGACCCCCCTCTAGCCTTAGGTTCAAAGTACAGCAAACAGAGAAACATTCTAGTAAAAGGTACATTTACAAGTTGAGAAAACAAAGATAAACTAACGTGCCTTGCCTGGCTGTTTACTTACAAGTTTGAAATATGAGAGACTTGTTCAGAAAGATTTGGAGAACCTGGATTGATGTCTGGTCCCTCTCAGTCCCAAGAGCGAACAACTTCCCAAAACAAAGAGCACAAACAAAAGCCTTCCCCCTACCAAGATTTGAAAGTATCTTGTCCCCTTATTGGTCCTTTGGGTCAGATGCCAGCCAGGTTACCTGAGCTTCTTAACCCTTTACAGGGAAAAGGATTTTGGAGTCTCTGGCCAGGAGGGATTTTATAGTACTGTACACAGGACAGCTGTTTCCCTTCCCTTTATAGTTATGACACAGGCTCATAATCATATGAATGTATTGATCCATACATCTCCCCTGTGAGATAAGAAAGTGTTGTTATCCCCATTTACAGATGTGGAATAGTTAATCTAAGTGACATGCCCAATGTGACACAAGAACTCGTTAACAAGGCTGTTAACAAGGCTGAATTGAAGCTGGGTCTACCGAGTTCTAGATTGGCACTGTAACCACTGGACAACTTCCTCTCTTCATTAGGAATGTATCTTTCCAACTGGATTAGCATGATTCTTACAATCAAGTTTCCCATGAGAATACTCATGATTATGTATTATTTGCTGCCCACAAATATTCTGGAATATATGTTTAAATTAATTCCTTTGGTGAATACTTAAACCAGTAAACTTGTTTACTTGATTATTAGTAGAAAGTGAGCACAAAAGGGGGCACAAACATAATCAAACCAGATCCTTAAAAAAAAAAAAAAAAAAAAAAAAAAGGAGATCTATATTTATGGTTAATTTGTGCAGTATTCACTCAGCTCTAATTCTCTGGCTGGAAAAAAAAAAGTTTCTGCTTGGTTTGTATAGTCTTACATAGGGTTCCATGGAGCGAAAGATTAACAGATTCTTGTCACTGAATATGGTACAAATATATCAAGCAGTCACACAAAGTAAACAAAAAGTGCAGAGTAAACACAAATTTTGCCTCTGTCAATATATATATTCTAATTGGAACATTCAATAAGGAAAGCAACAGAAATCAGAAGCATGAATGGTGCAATCTTAATGAAAAGACAGTTTAGCTTACACCCTTTAACAGGGACATGGCTTCCTGCTAATCTATTTCTAACAAGTGTTGAAAAACACAGAGAACTTGCCCAGATCCTAGCTCTAGACAGTCTTCTGTTTCTACAAACAGGAGGAATAGTTGAGGAAAAAAATCAAAGAAAAATTTCTTCTGAAGTGCTCCACGCATCCACTGTTGACGCACTTTGCTAATTAACATTCAGTATGTGTGTGAGTGTGTTTCACACCACATCCTCTGCAAACTGTTCAAACAGCTTTTAATGAATCCTGCAGTCTGCACGGATACACTATGGCTTTCTTTGTATTTCTAGCAAGAGCTAAAAAAAGAAAATTACAACAGAGCAAAATGTAAGGTGTGTTAACATAAGATAGGTTATTTTCAGAATTGTCATTTCAATTATTAACAGTCTTTAGTTGTGTAGTCTTCAAAGAATACTTGCATGAGCAAAGAATGCTTTTTTCCCAGTATCAGCAATGTTAGTGGTGAATAAATGAACTGATGTGAGCCACAGTTACAAATGAAAATGGTATTTAGGTTGGGATGTGCACAAGGCTCTGAGATACCCAGCTACCTACATTAGCTGAATTAAGTTTTCCATTAGTCTCAGTAGACAGTGCGTGCACTGTGCTGTTTTTATTTTTAGAATCATAGAAGATTAGGATTGGAAGAGACCTCAGGAGGTCATCTAGTCCAACCCCCTGCTCAATGCAGGACCAACACCAACTAAATCATCCCAGCCAGGGCTTTGTCAAGCCAGGCCTTAAAAACCTCTAAGGATGGAGATTCCACCACGTCCCTTAAGTAACCGATTCCAGTGCTTCAGCACCTTTCTAGTGAAATAGTGTTTCCCAATATCCAACCTAGACCTCCCCCACTGCAACTTGCGACCATTGCTCCTTGTTCTGTCATCTGCCACCACTGAGAACAGCTGAGCTCCATCCTTTTTGGAACCCCCCTTCAGGTAGTTGAAGGCTGCTATCAAGTCCCCCCTCACTCTTCTCTTCTGCAGACTAAACAATCCCAGTTCCCTCAGCCTCTCCTCATAAGTCATGTGCCCCAGGCCCCTGATCATTTTTGTTGACCTACGCTGGACTCTCTCCAATTTGTCCACATCCTTTCGGTAGTGTAGGGCCCAAAACTAGATGCAATACTCCAGATGTGGCCTCACCAGTGCCGAATAGAGAGGAATAATCACTTCCCTCGATCGGCTGGCAATGTTCCTATTAATGCTTTGTGTTACATTGTGTTACATTGGGGAGAGAAACAAAAACAAAGCAACGGAAGGCTTCTGAATTTGTCAGTCTTGTGTCCATTTCTTTATACCTCTGTCTACAGAGATGTATGATCTGCAGTGTAAAGTATTCTAAACAAACTCATCCATTGTAGGGAATGAAGGGGGTGTTTGCTTCCATTAAGAAAAGTTATAGTAATGTTTGGCATTATTTCCTACTATTCATACCAGCAGTAATTTCACAGCAGGTTGTTACTATAAAAGTTTGAGCCCAGCTGTGAAAATGTTTTCTTAAATTTACATCTTTTATTCATTCTGCTTTAGATTAAAACATGCACGCATGTGCACACACACACACACTCTAAAATTAGTAGAATCTTGTGATAAAATCTAAATTTAGTAGAACCTCACTAGTTCACTGGTTCCCTGCAGGAGGAGGTGGACATGAACGGGAACCAGAACAGAGTTCCTACCATGGGCAGGTGGGGGACGGGAGGGGAGGAGGAAGGGGAGGAGAGACTGGACTTTGCCCCTTCCACAAGAAATATCTGAATCACTGCCAGCTAACTTTCCTCCAAGAACATCTTTGCCAAATATATTTTAGAAAACCACTTGATCCAATTTTACATGTTTTAATGCTGCATTGTGTTAATAAGCAAATGACAAAAAGAAAAAAAAAACACTACAATTTTGATCCAGACTATTTTGCCAGAAAGCATAGAATGATATTCTTCTACTTCTAAAAATTACGTTAAGTTATGCATATTTATTCTTTCCTAACCTTTGATCATTATTAAGTTTTTTTGCACACCTTCTTTCTTTGAAGAAACTTCTATCTACCTACATAAGATACATAATCCATTTCTGGACATATGCCTTTCAGACACATCACCTCCTTTGCTTTAATATATAACAAGATGTCAAAACCAGTTTCCACTCTCACTTTCCATTATGCTCCTGCTCTGGGGACATTGATTTAATTGAAACCTAACTTACATCAGGTTTTTCTAACCCAATCACAATTAATCAGTGTAGTTATTTTATGTATTTTACATTTTAAGGTGTTCAAACTTCTTCACAGGGAAACAGTACTATGCTATGCATTTATTTGGCCAGATCTCAGCCCACTAATGAACCTTTGTGTTGCTTACGGGACCTTAACATTGCCAAGTAGGAAGCTGAGAATTCTGTGCTGTGGGAGAATCCTGGTTTACAGTAAGGCCAGCAGAGTGGCTCTGTGCCAATCTCTCTTGGCTCTCCAGCATAGGTCCTTCATTGGGGTGGGTATTTTGGGAGCTGCAATTCAGCAAGCCTCACTTGTATAATAGCCCCTCAACACCATTATAAGCTTACACAAGTTAAAAGCTGTCCTTGGATTGGTCTAATTTAGGCCCAGTCAGGCCTGGAGATTGTCTGGGGACTGAATGGTGGCTTAGGTCACCTTTGCTTTTCCCAGACTCATCTGCATCAAGCTATAACATAGCTAAGGATTTTGTCATTGATATTTCAATACACTATTATTTTTAACAATCATTTCTTGGGTTATTTTTAATACATAGTTTATTTGCTGGTCATGTATTTTTAGGACTTGTCTTGAAAAGTGTTGAGCTTCACACACACACACACACACACACACACACACAGAAAAGAAAAACACAGGCCAAAACCATAATATGTGTACCAGTGTGACCTTAAAGCTGTGGTTGACTATTCTAGGAAGTCACATCAAACACTTACAAAAGTCCAAAGGAAATTGAAATTGCTGAGAGAGTGAAAATCAACACTGATTACTTATCACTTAGTTATGCAGGTAATTACTTAGCTTATATATTACTTAAATCCATTTTACAAAATTCATAGCATGGTTAGGAAATGCTACCTTCTTTCCTTGTCACACCATCTCAGAGCCCCCTGTGGGACTGGTTTGCCCAAATAACTAAAAAATAAATGCTGTAAATGAATTCTCAAAATAGGGTCCCATTAGCATCAAAGAGAATCATGTGACTAAAGTCCTTCACAAGGCTTTGAAAAAGTTCATCATTAGAGGAGCACATTACAAATGTATAGTTGTATTCCACTGTTCTTTATTACTCCTTCACCTATTCAGCAATGATGTGCACAGCATCACACTACTTGATGTGCACAGCCATCGAACTTTGGCTTCTTCCTTGCTTTCTAGACACCAGGTAATAATCTGGCTTTATAACTGTCCTCCCTAATGTTCCCTGCTAATTTTTGTTTCTGTGTATTTTTTATTTATATTATTCCCATGTTCACAATGTCCATTCCCTTTTTAACAGTGTGGTATTTAAATAATGCCACATACTGCACGCATATTTAGATGAAGTACAGAAACAAAACCATCAGTATGTCTTAAATCAACCTTCTGACTGGCCACACACATCCAAGTAGGATTATGAGGAACAGTGATGACTCATTTATGGATTAATAGGTTTAAAAGGCCATTATCATCATCTAGCTTAACCTGCTGCATAGCACAGGCCAAAGAATTTCACCCAGTAATTCTGACATCAAGCCCAATAACGTGCGGTGGAACTGGAACACATTTTTTAGAAAGGCATCCAATCCTGATTTAAAGACATCAAATGACACGATCTACCACATCCCTTGGTAATCTGTTCAAGTGGTTATTTACCTTGATGGTACCTTTGCTAGTTGCAACTTCTCTATTGGATTTTCGTGTGTGTGTGTGTGTGTGTGTGTGTGTGTGCCTCTTTCTAAGTTTGCACCTAATTCTGCCACACTTATTCCTGGTGGAGTATCACCTTACACTGAGTCCCACTGAACTTAGTAGCAGAATCTGACCATTTGTTTCTAGCCTATTTTATTCAGAATTCAGTTTAAATCTATTTTCATTTAAATTAATAAGGGCACATTAAAAGATGACACTCTTCAGTGAATTGTTTTATAATTTAAAGAATAGTAAATGGAAAGATGAAACTGAACTATTAAATTTTATATTACAGAGTCTGAGCTTTAGTTCCCTACAGAAAAGTCTATCTATATTTGTGAATATTGATTACCACTGAGTTTGGATTATGCTGTTTTTTTTTCCTTTGGCTCACAATCTCATTTCCTTGATAAAACTATCTATTTTCCTTCTTTAAAAACCAATCCTAGTCAATACTGGATTTTATGGACTGGGACCAATCCTAGATTATTATTTAAAATAATGTTTATTGCCTTGAACTGATGCAATGGAAAATCATTCCAGCAATAAGTAAATAAAATAAATCCCAACCAGCTCTTTTTCTGAACAAGTAACCTCAGGTAAAGGCAGCAGTTCAGAATGACATGGTTCCATTGTTGCTTCAATGGGTCTCTTTCTCTATAGGCACACATATGGTCCTCCTGTCAGAGGAGATAACATTAAGGAAGATTAGAGAGGCACCAGGGACTGGAAGAAACTGCAGGCTGACCCAATCGGTACAAGGATAATCTTTTTCTGGATAAGCAAGCCCTAAATACATCTTGGGGAACACACAAAGTAATAATGTATCTCAAATGGGAAGTGGTTTTGATTATGATTCTCAACAGAGGGTCAGTATTTGAGTAAAGGACTGATCAAAGTCCTGCTCCCACTTCCATTAACTTAAATTGGGCAGGATCAAATCCTCTGCTAATTGACAGAGGAGGTTGCACCATAGAATGACTCCTCCAGGAAGTGAAGGAATGCCACACTCCATGTTCATCGTTACCTCATTGCTGCACATAGTTTCTGTGCATAATAAAGGGTTTATCTTGACACTGGTCTGCTCTTCTGTAAGATATGACATGGTACGAGGAATGGAAGGCACAGTATGCTGGAAGACCAGTCAGAGCGGTAACATTGAAATGGCTGCTACAGAGCCAGTCCTACTAAACTCCGCCCTTCTCAACCCTGAGAATCGGGGAAAATTTGAACCGTATAACGAAAGCCACAGTTGAAAATAAACTGGAGGATGAGCAGAAGATTGCCCTGTTCTTAACAGTGGCAGGCACAAATGCAACTAGATGTATATCATACATTCTATGTAGATGGTGGTGGGGAAAGAGAGGAAAACTTTGGAGAAAAAGAAAAAGTTTGAGGATCATTGTGTCTCTGGAAAAAAGTTTATTTATGAGAGACCTATGTTCAGGATGAGAACATGGAATGTAGAGAAACAGAGGAGTTGGTCACACACTGAAAAAAAAAAAATCAGTCCCGTGAATATGAAATGTTAACAGACTCTCTCATTAAAAAACAGATTGTGATAGGGTGTCCCTGAATGATTACTAAGGAAATGTCCATGAAAGATTACAAAGGAAAAGGGATCTGACACTAGATATGGCAATATGTATATGCCAAGCCACAGAACATAATGAAACATAGATAAAAATCCTAGGGAAGGCACAGAGCACAACTGTGAGTACTACAGCTGAGCTAGCAAGGGAAAAGTTCACAGAAATTACATTGGCAAGGACAGAAACATGGAAAGCAGGAAACCATGCCAGTGATGTGGCAACCAGCATAAGTAAAGGAAATACCCAGCATTCAGGTGAATGTGTAAAAACTGTAAAAAGCCCAACCATTATGCTAAAATGTGCAAAGAAAGCAGTAAAGTGAATGTATTAATGCAGAAGGGGATTCCCCTAAGTGAAGAGGAAGAGCTATTCTTAAACATAATAATGGAGGAGGCTGAAAACTCAGAAAATTGGCTAATTAAAATATGCACAAATGGCACTTATGTGGCATACATGATTAGACACTGGGGCATAAGTAAATGTAACAAGAGAAACCAGAATAAAGAGATATATGGAGCACATAAAAGTGGAAGAATCTAAAGTGTCTGTGAAAGACTATAATGGAAGAACAATTAAAGTGTTGGGAGAGCGTTCACTGAAGCAAGCAGGCTTGGGCCTACACATGTGTGAGGTGCTTAGTCTTGTTAAGAGGATATATTACCATAGAGCAGGGGTCAGCAACCTTCGGAACATGGCCCATCAGGTAATCCGATGGTGGGCTACGAGACATTTTGTTTACATTGATCAGCCACAGGTACATCCCCCGCAGCTCCCAGTGGCCACGGTCCCAGTGCGGCAGGACTTCCTTTGAATATCAGTGTAGAGGAGTGGACTAACCCCTGCGGTGCCTCCTGCTGGTGACTCTGGGAATTAGCTCCATCCAGCCATCAGAGCACCCTCTGCAGGCTGGTGATCCACCTGTCCTCTGGCCCCGTGTCCCTCCCGGACCCCAGTGCCCTTTGATCTGGGGTGCTGCCCCCTGGCAGTACATGCCTCAGTACTAGGATCTCCCCTTCCCAGGGAACCCCCACCCACTATCCCTACCTCACCTCAGAATAAGGCCACTGCCAGTCACCAACTATCCCCCGCTCCCTGGGGCAGACTACAGTATAGGCCACTCATCACAGGCAAGGTTGGGTTTAGACCTGCTGACTTAGCCTACCCATGGGCTGCCCCTCTGCAACCCCCAGTTCCCCTTGGCCTCCTACTAGGCCGCAGCCTGGGGCTTTCCAGGCTGGAGCTCCCCAGCCCTGCTCCGCCCAGGTACTCTGTCTTAGCTCCCTGCAGCCAGGCCCTTCTCTCTCTGAAGGCTGGCTCACAGCCTTTTTATACAGGCCAGCTGGGCCTGATTGGGGCATGGCCCAGTTGTGGCTACTTCTCCAATCAGCCCAGCTTTTAGAGTTGCAGCCCTCTGCCAGGGCTGTTTTAAGCCCTTCCTGGCAGGAGTGGGGGTAATCACCCAGCTACAATCAGGAATGGGGCAGATCTCCTCACGGAACCCCTGCTACACAACCCCCAGCTCCGTGTGCAGGTGGCGGAGTCCCCCGCGGTGCGCCAGAGGTTGGTCCTGGCAGAAGTCACTAGAGTCGGGACCTCCTGGACTACGACCGGGGAGACTGGCTGGATCCCCTGACTCTCACTCGGCGCCTGGGGCTCTCCAGGCCTTGTACTCCCCGGCGCGTACTTCAAGAGGTGAGGGCCGCTTTGCCGCCCGCGGCTCGGGTTTGCCTCGACCGGGTCCTGCACGAGGGCACGCCCCGCCCACCCTCCACCCCTGGCCCTCCGGACCTTTTCATTGAGCCCCTGCCCCGTGGACCCAACCGGCCCCCCCGCCCCTTCTCCGTGAGCCGGCTGCACGACTTGCAGCCGGTTCGTTTCCTGACCGCGCCAAGGAAACATCTATACACGCTTGTGCTCCACACTCTTCACTTCCTCACCCTCATGTCCCGCCCCGATACAAAGTGGCGGGACCACCTGCCACCTGTCGAGGGTGAGAAGCCCCGGTGGGCCAGCCTCTATTCCACTCTGGTCCCGAGGCCCGCCGGGGATATCAGCTGGCGGCTCCTTCATGGGGCCGTGAGCACGGGCGTGTACTTGGCACGGTTTACCCCAGTCCCGGACACCTGTCCTTTCTGCGGCGTGAGGGAGACCCTGGCTCACGTTTACTTAGAGTGTGCCAGGTTGCAGCCCCTACACTGGCTCCTCACCGATATTATGTTACGTTTTTGGTTACACTTTTCCCCTCACCTTTTCATTTATGCACTCCCTATCCGTGGCCCCACAAAGTCGCGGGACCTCCTGGTCAACTTCCTCTTGGCACTGGCTAAACAGGCCATCTATAAAACCAGGGAGAGGAGGTTGGCCGATGGAGGTTCCTGTGACTGTGGGGCCTGTTTTCGATCCTCTGTCCATTCACGTATCCGGGCAGAGTTCCTCTAGGCGGCGTCCACTGGCTCCCTTGACAGCTTTGAGGAGCAGTGGGCGCTGTCTGGGGTCCTCTGCTCGGTGTCCCCGTCTGGTTCCCTTCTTTTGACCCTGTGACTGCACTCCTGTTCCTGTTTTTTACATTAGTTGTCCCCCGTAATTATTTGAGTTTCAGGCCATGTGGATCCTCCCCTTAGGCTGGGGTGGGACCCTTTAGCAGTGGGCAGGCTTACGCCTGCCCACTTCCTGAAGCCCAATAGGTACAATCAGGAATGACTAAGGAGAGTACTGGAAATTGTGACAGCTAAAACCTTAAACTGAACAAGGCCAAATATCAATTTCAAACAACAGAAATAACATAGTTGGGAGAGAGATTAACCTCCAAGGGAATCTTGCCTGATGAATCAAAGATTCAAGCAACACTCAACATGCTGAGACTTTAAGATAAACAGGGAATTCCAAAGACTGCAGGCATGTTGAATTATGTCAGCAAATTCATACATAACCATATAACTCATCTAAGGCACCTCTTCCACAAACTCATTCAATGGCCTTGGATGTCAAAGCATGTAAAAAATTCAGTCATTGAAGGCACTTTTTGATACCAGCTTCAGTGCTGCAATTTTTTTATCCATTGAAAGAAAAACTCTCCACAAATACCTTGAAAGGAGGGCTGGGAGCAGTACTATTACAGTGTCATGGAACTAACTATTTGCCACTCTTGTATACAACTAGGGCTATAACAGGCAAAGAGAAGACGTACACACACATTGAAAAAGAGACTAGGTTTAGTGTAAGGATATACAAGCTTTAAATTTTTTCTCTATGGATGTAGCTTCAAAGTAGAAACTGGTCACAAACCACTGACTGCAATACACAAATAAGGACTTGGAGAAGCATCGCCAGGGATACAGTAACTATTTTTGAAAATACAGAAGTATGATGTGACTCTGGAGGTCCAACCTGGATGCCACTTAGTAATGGCAGACTCTCTCTCAAGAAACATGCTCCATCTGACAATACACAGCATGATGATGTGGAACAAGCAGTAAACATACATGTGAATATAATAAAAGTGTTACATGCTGTATCTCCAGGTATGTGAAATAAACTGGGGATAGAAACAGCTAAAGATGAAATGCTGCAAACAGTGATACAAGTGATAAGTAAAGGAAAAATAAAACAAAACAAAAAAATACTCCCCACCTGCGTATTCACACTATAAATATAAAGTTTCACTGATCTCAGGAGTGCTTCTGAAGGGAATACATATTGTGATCCCCACAGTGATGAAAGAACAATGTTGGAATGAATACACAAAAGGCACCTGGGAATGACAATCAAAAAGGAGAGCTAGAGAAGTTGTATTCTGGCCATAGATGAATAGTGACATCAAAGAAATGGTGAGCAGGTGTGGAACATTTCAGAAGTACAGAGATTCTCAGCAGAAAGAACCAGTGTTACCACACAAATAACTTGCAGTTCCACAGGACAAAGCTGGAATTGACATATTCAGTTTGGGAAGACATAATCACCTGGTTATAATGAACTACTTAAGCAATTTCCCAAAAGTAGTCACATTGGAGGATTCTGATGGATTCTCTCTCAGACTTTTTTCACCCTCAGTTTCCTAAGAACTCAGTTTGACTGCAGATTTCATCACTCCTGTATTTTTTTTTTTTATTATACAGAAAAGCTATGCTGAGTTGATCAGATTCAAGCATAGGGGGTGGGCAGAGGGATTGGGATTGACCTGGTTACTCTGTAGGAACCAATCCCTGTACAGCATGATGTCACACACTGTCCATGCACAACTTACTCTGCCTCATTTTGAGTTCCAGGTTTATCTTGTCCATTGTAAATGGTTCCCGGGATGTTCCTCCTTATCTTAGCTAGTACATACATTCTGTTTCCAGCCTGATGATACATTTATTTCCCTAATCCTGTTTCCCAAGAAATGAGACCTCAAACGTGTGCTTACTCATATCAAACCAAGCCTACAGATGTCACAGCAGTAAAATTTGTCAGAAACATTCAATCTGTAATTGTCATGGAATTCCAAGAAAAGTAATAATTGACAGCAGATCACAGTTCAAGAATAGGGAATTCCTGAACTTTACTAAAATGTACAATTTTCATCATGAGACATCTAGTCCCAGATATCGTCAAAACCGTGGATTAGCTGAATATGGAATATGTATAGTGAAGAACTTGCTCAAAAAGCAATTGATGCAAGACAAGACCCATAGTTAGTGTTTCAGAGTAGCAGCTGTGTTAGTCTGTATCCGCAAAAAGAACAGGAGTACTTGTGGCACCTTAGAGACTAACAAATTTATTAGAGCATAAGCTTTCGTGGGCTACAGCCCACTTCTTCGGAGTACTCCTTTCTTTTTAAGGAGCCTGTGATAGTGAGGAAAAGACTGGGAAAGTACAATTAGACAAAATATTGCAATAAAGGAGCATGACCACTTCCACAGTTCAATAAACAAAGCCCCAATGAGAATTTGGCAGGATATAGACACTAGCCAGTGAAAGCCACGGGATCAAAGAAGAATCACCTTTCTCATACTTAGTGATCACTGATCAAGGCAAAATATTGCTAAGAAATCATAATACTCTGCTCAAGATACTTGACACCGTGGCCAAGACAACTGAAGTAAGACCAGATATACAAATTGAAAAAAATTCAGAGTGACCCTGTTACTGACCATGAGACTGAACTATTACAGACAAGGGTTTTACCTGAAGAGGGTTTGCAGTACAGCAGCTCAGACAAATAGTTGAAATATCACAAAAGACTGAGCAAGATATGCTAGGGTTGTGTTTCAAGCAACCCGAAGAATTAATTCCATTACAGTATTTGTAATAGTTTGATAGTTTAGTTTAACAGTGTTTAAATTCAGTAAGTCAATTTTAAAAAAGGATCCAAAAAAAAAGGGAAGATGTGATATACAGTAAATTCTCTAGGAAGTGTGGAGATGCCACACTTCCTGTGTACTCTTCATGCAGTCTTTAGTTTTCTGTGAGACTTCCTACTGGGACAGAAAGAAATAAGTGCAGGAGAGGGCAGTTGCGGGCTAAAGCTATGCTTGTTACCTCATTGTTATGAATAGGAACTATGTACAGTAAAGAATGTATCTTGAAACTGGTCTGCTTGTCAGTAAGATATTACAGAGGCACCATCTAGTATCAGTGTCATTCAGTCAATACCCAAACACCTGATAGCAGTGTAGGATTTTAAGAACCTTACAGAACAGGATGGCTCAAATGTTTGAATGAGTGGACCCAGCTATTTCCTCAATCACTGACTTTAAACTTATTCCCCTGGTGTTTACTTCCATTTGTTACAAAATAATTCACTAGAAGAGTTTTTTTCTTTCCAAATCTTCCAGACTTGCTACTTTCTTCACAGTCCACTCTTGTAGAAAAGTTATTGTTACGAGCTTATGCACAAGGGAGGAGGAGGACAATGAAGAGAATCTAAATAAATGAAAGACATTATTCTTTATACTTTGGTGACACAGAGACTGCCTACTACAATGATGTCCTGATCTTGGCTGGAACGTACACATAGTAGGACACAACCTCTGCCCACAAGAGCCTACAATCTAAGGGTATGTCTACACTACGAGAGTAGTTCGACTTTACTTAAAGCGAATTTGTGGAACCAATATTACAAAGTCGAACGTGTGTATCCACACTAAGGACAGTAATTCGACTTTGTGAGTCCACACTAACGGGACAAGCATTGACATTGGAAGCGGTGCACTGTGGGTAGCTATCCCACAGTTCCCGTAGTCCCCGCTGCCCATTGGAATTCTGGGTTGAGCCCCCAATGCTGCTGGGGCAAAAAATGTGTCGAGGGTGGTTTTGGGTAACTGTCATCATTCAACCCTCACTCCTGCCCTCCCTCCGTGAAAGTGCCGGCGGGCAATCAGTTCACGCACTTTTCTGGTGATTGACAGCGCGGATGCCACAGCACTGCGAGCATGGATCCCGCTGCGATCATCGCTGCAGTTATGGCCATTGTCAACACCTCGCGCCTTATCATCCACCTTTTTCAGAGGCAGATGCTGAGAAATCGGGCGAGGAGGCTATGGCAGCGCGGTGAGGACATTAAGTCTGAGAGGGGCACAGACCTCTCACAAAGCACGGGACCCCGCGCCGTGGACATCATGGTGGCAATGGGTCATGTTGATGCTGTGGAATGGCGATTCTGGGCCTGGGAAACAAGCACGGACTGGTGGGACTGCATAGTGCTGCAGGTCTGGAATGAATCACAGTGGCTGCGAAACTTTTGGATGCGTAAGGGAACTTTCCTGGAACTTTGTGAGTTGCTGTCCCCTGCCCTGAAGCACAAGGACACCCGGATGCGAGCAGCCCTGACTGTCCAGAAGTGAGTGGCCATAGCCCTCTGGAAGCTTGCATCGCCCGACAGCTACCGGTCAGCCGCGAATCAGTTTGGAGTGGGCAAATCTACTGTGCGGGTTGCTGTGATGCAAGTAGCCAACGCAATCGTTGAGCTACTGCTTTCAAAGGTAGTGACCCTGGGAAATTTGCAGGTGATCATAGATGGCTTCGCTGCGATGAGATTCCCAAACTGTGGTGGGGCTATAGATGGAACTCACATCCCTATCCTGGGACCGTACCACCGGGCCAGCCAGTACATTAACCGAAAGGGCTTCTTTTCAATGGTGCTGCAAGCACTGGTGGACCATAGGGGATGTTTTACCAACATCAGTGTCGGATGTCTGGGCAAGGTTCATGACGCTCACGTTTTCAGGAACTCTAGTCTGTTTAGACGGCTGCAGGAAGGTATTTACTTCCCGGATCACAAAATAACTGTTGGGGATGCGGAGATGCCTATAGTGATCCTCGGGGACCCAGCCTACCTGCTAATGCCCTGGCTCATGAAGCCCTATACAGGCGCCCTGGACAGTGAAAAAGAATTCTTCAACTACCGGCTGAGCAAGTGCAGAATGGTGGTGGAGTGTGCTTTTGGACGTCTGAAGGAGAGATGGAGAAGCTTACTGTCTCGCTCTGATCTCAGCAAAACCAATATCCCCATTGTTATTGCAGCTTGCTGTGTGCTCCACAATCTCTGTGAGAGCAAGGGGGAGATGTTTATGCTGGGGTGGGAGGTTGAGGCAAATCGCCTGGCTGCTGCTTACACCCAACCAGACACCCGGGCGATTAGAAGAGCCCAGCGGGACGTGCTGTGCATCCGGGAGGCTTTGAAAGCTAGGTTCCGAAGTGACCAGGGTAACCTGTGACTATTATGTTTTTTTAATCAGAAGCTGAACCTGCCCCCATTCCTTTACCCAGTTAATGTTGACTATCCTCTCCAGTTACCAACCCCCTTCCCCCCCTTCCAACACACCTTTAAAAATAAAATAAATGAAACTTTGTTCTTTAACACAGTTTTCTTTATTAAGGATTTTGCGGTAAAGGGTTGAAACTGGGATGCGGACTGTGGTGGGGAGCGGGTGTAGTGATGGAAAGGACGCTTCTAAACTCGAGGAATGACAGGCTCCTGCTCCTAGAGCGGTCCGCAGTGGTGGACTGGTTGTTTCAACAGAGCCTGCCACCCCTCCTTTTCGGGACTCTGTGTGTGGGGGCTATGTGACTTTGTGGCGGGGGAGGCAGTTACAGATCCCCTGCTGCGTGGCTCTGTCATCCAGGCTAAGGACCACTCCATAAGATCTGTAACCGCCCTCCCCCGCCACAAACTCACATAGCCTCCCCACACAGAACATGAAAACCACCTCCCAGACTGACCACTGTGCCTAGTGACTGCAATGTGTGTGTGACCTTCTGCTGAACCTGCCCCCATATCTGTTCCCTGGTAAAGGTGACTGTCCTCTCCAATTACCTATCCCCTTCCACCCTTCAAACACACTGTCCTCTAAAAGAACATGACGGAAACAGTAATTAACAGAAAAGTATTTTTTATTAAGAACTACACAGTTAGGGGATGAAACTGGGACGGGGGCTTGGGTGAGGTGCATTTGGAGGGAAGGAAAGGACATATCAAATCTTTGGGAATGAGAGCCTTCTGTTACTTGAGCAGTCTGCAGGGGTGGAGTGACTATTTTCACGGCCCCTGCCGCCCCACCTTCTTAGGACTTTGGGTGAGGGGGGGATGGGATGTTGTGGCGGGGGAGGGCGGTTAGCGATAGAATGCAGCGGGGCTCTGTCCTCTTGCCTCCGGTCCTGCAGAACATCTACAAGGCGCCGGAGTGTGTCTGTTTGCTCCCTCATTAGTCCAAGCAGCGTTTGAGTCGCCTGCTGGTCTTCCTGCCGCCACCTGTCCTCCCGTTCGTTGTGTGATCGCTGGTATTGTGACATGTTCTCCCTCCACTGGATCTGCTGTGCCACCTTGGCTCGGGAACAGACCATAAGTTCTGAGAACATCTCGTCCCGTGTCCTTTTCTTTCACCGCCTGATCTGCGCCAGCCTCTGGGAGGGGGATGCCGGGGTAGCTCGGGAGACACTTGCAGCTGTGGGATGGGAAAAAGGGAGTGAATTCCTCAAAAAGATACATTTTTGCGAACAATGAATATAGTCTTTCTCTATGAACAAGACCATGCACAGTACCTATCACATGTGCACTCAGTACAAAGTCGAATTTTCTGTCTTCACATTGAGTGCCTGGGGTCTTGCTGTACAGATCACACAAGCGGGTCCGGACAATGGAATTCTGCTAGCAAGTGGCCATGGTAAGCCGCAGATTTTTGGCTGCTTAAAGCTTAATTTACAGCAGTTCCCTCCTTTCACGTTCCAAGCAATGCTCCTAGCGTTGGCCAGTTCCTGCTGCCGGCAATCCGGCCAGCATGAACTCTGCCCCTGTCCCACCCCTGTCGCGGCTGTCCCCGGGAAAGATCCCTGCATGCTGCCGGCGACCGCTCAGCAGGAACGGTTCGCCTCCCCGCCCCCACCACATGGCTGGGCTCGGGAAAGATCTCTGCACGCTGCCGGCGATCCGGCCGGCATGAACTCTGCCCCTGTCCCATCCCCGTTGTGGCTGTCCCTGGGAAAGATCCCTTCATGCTGCCGGCGAACCGCTCAGCAGGAACGGTTCGCCTCCCCGCCCCCACCGTGTGGCTATCCCGGGAAAGATCCCTTCATGCTGCCGGCAAAGCGCTCAGCATGAACGGTTCGCCTCCCCGCCCCCACCGCGTGGCTGTAAACCGCCGGTTACAGTTATTTAAAGGAACAGGCCCCATACTAAAATTCCCCTAATTCAAAGCAGGTCACCACGAGTGATATCACTCTGATGAGGATTACGGAGGCAGAGAAAGACCACATGCTGCGTGAATGCCAGCAAACACCAAGGCCATATGCCGCCATGCTTTGCCAGGCAATGATACCTGCTGCTAGCCTGGCGCGGAAAAGTTTCCTACCATGGAGGAAGCAATAAGGCTGCTCTCCCCAGGAACCTGATGCAAAGGCTTTCACATTACCTCCAGGAGAGCTTCGTGGAGATGTCCCAGGAAGATTTCTACTCTATCCCCAGACATGTTAACAGACTTTTCCATTAGCTGCACTGGCAAGGACTAAAAAGTTAAGCGCCTAGGGCAAACTAATTGTTAAAAAACCATTGCTAACATACCATGCCTATTTTATTCAAAATAAATGTTTAAAACACTTACCTACTGATTCACGGTCCAGGGAGGGTTGTAGGGGATCCCCATGAGGGTGATGAAGAGATCCTGGCTGTCGGGGAAATCAGCGTTGAAAGCGCTGTCGACTGCCTCGTCCTCCTCATCTCCTTCCTCATCTTCCCCGTCCACGAACAGCTCCGAGGAAGCGGCTATCGACAATACCCCATCGTCAGAGTCCACGGACAGTGGTGGGATAGTGGTGGGGGCCGCACCTAGAATGGAATGCAGTGCCTCGTAGAAACGGCATGTCTGGGGCTGGGATCTGGAGCGTCCATTTGACAATTTGGTCTTCTGGTACGCTTGTCTCAGCTCCTTGATTTTCACGCGGCACTGCGTTGCATCCCGGCTATATCCTCTCTCCGTCATGGCTTTTGAGATCTTCTCATAGATCTTCGCATTGTCTTTTCGATCGCTGCTCCAAAAGCACGGACTCATCACCCCACACAGCGATCAGATCCAAGACTTCCCAATCTGTCCATGCTGGGGCCCTCTTTCTATTCTGTGATTGCATGGTTACCTCTGCTGGAAAGCTCTGCATTGTTGCCAGTGCTGCTGAGCTCACCACGATGTCCAAACAGGAAATGAGATTCAAACTGGCCAGACAGGAAAAGGAATTAAAATTTTCCCGGGGCTTTTCCTGTGTGGCTGGTCAGAGCATCCGAGCTCGGACTGCTGTCCAGAGCGTCAACAGAGTGGTGCACTGTGGGATAGTTCCCGGAGCTATTAGCATTGAATTCCATCCACTCTAACCCTAATTCGACATGGACATGTTGAATTTAGCACTACTCCCCTCCTCGGGGAGTACAGAAATCGATTTAAAGAGACCTCTATGTCGAAATAAATAGCTTCGTTGTGTGGACGGGTGCAGGGTTAATTTGAATTAACTCTGCTAAATTTGACATAACCTCCTAGTGTAGACCAGGCCTAAATGAACTAGGAGAAAGGAAGTATGATCCTCATTTTACTGTTAAACTGAGGCAAAGAGATTAAGTGACTTGCTTAAAGTAACAGAGGGAGTGTGTGGCTGAGATGGGGACTGAATTCAGATCTCCTGAGTCTCACCACAGCGCCTCAGTAACAAGATCATTCTTCCATTCTGCTCCCGCTTGTGGGTGCTCGACCCCCTTCTGCCTCTGGCTCAGCCTGACTCCACCCCTGCCCTGTCCCCTCCTGCCCCTGCCCCGCCCCTTTCCCCAAAGTCCCTGCCCCAACTCCACCCCCTCCCTGCCCCTATTCCTATTCCTTCCTCAAATTCTCGCATCTTTCCTGCCTTCTCCCCTGAGCGCGCCACATTCCCGCTCCTCCCCCTCCCGTCCAGCATGCTGCCAAACAGCTGTTTGGCGGCAGCAAGGCGGGAAGTGCTGGGAGGTAAGTGGAGGAGCGGGAACGCGGCGCACTCAGGGGAGGAGGCAGAGGAGGAGGTGGGGGGGGGAGCTTGGCTGCCAGTGGGTGCAGAGCACACACACTAAAGTTTCCTCGTGGGTGCTCCAGCCCCAGAGCACCCATGGAGTCAGTACCTGTGCATTCTTCCACTCTATGCATTAGTTCTCATCTATTCCACAAGTGATTCATTTTATTTTTCTACTTTAAATGATACAGTAGTACAAAGGCAGTCACAATTACCTGTTATCCAACTGGATAGAATAAAATGTCAAAAGCTTTGGAACCATGAAATCTCATTTCCATGGGTTTATGTGAACTTGTTGTACATTTTAAGTGTTTTCTCTGTAGTTTCTTTACATGATATTTAAGGAAGTTTTATCAAGGTTTCTTGCAATGAAAAACTATGAACTATCAATTGCCATTTAACTACTGCTAAACATGAAAAAAAAATATGTACTTTGAAAATGTATCATGAAGCATGTAGAGAATTCAATTTTATCTAAAAGTCCCTACTGCATTTGGTACTGTGAGAACAGTGTTCTAAATAGAATAGTCATGTCTGTGTAACCACCAGCACTCTTATTAACATTTGGAAATTTTCCACAATCAGACTTTAGCTTAGTCCTAAATGTTGGCTAAAGTATTATGCAGTACTCACAAAATGAGCCATGAAATACAAAAATACAGTTTTTCAAATTGTAGTGGCTCTAGCTATTTTAACACTGATGATAACCGAATGTATTATATGTGGGCCTTTAAGAGAGAAACAGTTTTCCCCTCCCATGAAAAATTTTGAGATTTTGAAAATTTCCCCACATAGAATTGTGACTAATTGTTGAAATTTCAAAAAATTTCATGAACCAAAAATCACGGAAGAAGGGAGGTTAAGTTCAGGTCAATCAAAAAGTTTTGTTTCAATAATTTTGAAATGTTTTGTTCTGAGTTCAATCTTTTTTATTTTTAACTATAAAATTAACTCAAAATAAAAAGTAATTTTGAACCCCCAAACCAGAACTTTTCATTTAGAACAGATCAAAATGGGACATTTCAATAATTTCAAAGCTTTGCATTTTTTTTTCTTTTTTTGAACAGGAATTTTTTTTTTAAACTGATCCTTTCCTGCTAAAAGTTTTGTTTTTTTCACAAACTGCCATTTTCCAGTGAATAAATGTTTCATCCACTAATTCCTGACCAGTTCAAGTTCATAGTAACTAAGTCATTTTAAACTTGCCAGGATTAGATATACTCACTTTGTCACCAGTTAAGCGTTTGAGCTTCTAACTTGTGGAAAAATATTTGAGCTATCTTCTTCAAATATTTCCACCCACGGTACAAATTTTGCTATCTTTATAAGCAGGAAGAGTTCCTTATTTCTATCTGTCAGATTATAGTATTTGACATCACATATTATTGAAAAAATCCAGGGGAGGGGGGTAGGCTTTATGGGGACCTAAGGACTGGGGAGGTAATAATTGTTTTTGGATTATTTAAATAGAAGAAATGGGCATGAAAAATGTAGTCAGGAAACTATTACCTGAATCTTTGTGGACAAATGCATTTAAAATGAAAATTATGCTTGGAACTATTACATCCAGAACTACCAGATTTCTAAGAAACTTTGGAAGTCTTGCTCACTAATACCATTGATACAAAGATCTTAAGATACATCATGCTAACAATTTCAGAGGCTACAGCAGAGCTCTTCAGCAGCCCCATCAAGCTAAATATGGAGCAGCATATAGGAGTACATCAGTCACAGGAGACACTATGCATTCTTATTCTTATTTATTATTTATAGCGTGGTAGTACCCACAGGCCACCAATCAGGGATCAGGGCTCAGTGCAATAGATGTTGTACACACATACAATGAAAACGTACCCCGGCCTCAAAGAGTATAGAATATAAGCATTCTGTTTTCCTGACCAAAAATGTTAAAAGCCTAAAGCAGAAAAAAGAGGGGAGGGTTGTAGAACAGCAAGGAGAAATGTCAAAAGTTAAATAAATAAATAAAACACACAACAAGCCAAACAGGTTTTTCATGACAGGTGATTAAATTAAAAAAAAAAAAAAAAAAAGTTAAAATACCTTTTATTTGATGAGTAGCCCACAGCTCAGAAATGCATGTTGGTTAAACAATCTTGAGCATCTCCCATGAAGATATCAAGGGGTGGATGTGGAAGGCTCACAAACTTTCACTGAAAAAGAATAATACTGCTTTCAATATGCCTATCAGATAACAATGTGCCTCTCAGTTAACATTTTGCCAGCATGATACCGAAATGAAAAATAGCAATCTACCTAAAATGCTGCACTTGGGACAGATAGATGTTGAGATATTTGCTTTCAGCAAATATATCAAATTATCAAGTTCCTATAATAATAGCACATGTGGTTTTTTTTTTTTTTTTTATAAGAAACAGCTGTCCATAAAAGCAAATTCAGGTCACAACAAATTGATAGTAGGGATGTTTCCAGGCTTGTAAGTAGCTCAGGAATTTTCCTGCCCATATATCACATTCCAGATTGTAAAATTGGTTGGGCAATCAGCTTTTCTAAAACCAATCATGAAAAACTGTCTGTCACATTTTTGATTTGAACTGGGCCCATATAGAACATGGTTGCAACCAAGGTCCTGTTGTGGCACCAAATCTTGTATAAAGGGGGTCAAATGAGGTGTCTAAGACAAGATTATGGTTTGCTGGTTATGATATGTTGTCTATATGTGTGTATCAATTTTGTAGTTGAAGTTATGAATATTGGCTCTATACTGCCTGTATTTCAAACTTATGCTATGCTTCTGGGAGACATCCCAGACAAGTTGGTGTTAGATCTGCCTAGCCTGCTTGATGGCCCATTAAGGACCATCAGCTATACAACTGACCCATTGAGAGAAGGCAGATACGCCTTGCAACTCAGAAAAGGATGCAGGGACTGGCCCATGTAACTCCAGACTCCATTTTGCTGTAATTTTCCACAGTAAGGACAAAGAGGTGTTCTTACACCCGGAAAAGATTATAAAAGGCTGATGCCTCATCTCCATCGGGTCTTCAATCCTGCTTCTTACCTCTGGTGGGACTTTGCTACAAATGGAAGCTCTACACAAAGGACTGAATGACCCATCCCAGCTGTGGATGTACTCCAAAGACTTGATTTAAACCTTCAGTTTATTTCATCACTGCTACAAGCCTGAACCAAGAACTTTGCCATTACTGTATGTAATTGATTCTATTTAACCAATTCTAGCTCTCATCTCTATCTTTTTCCTTTTATGAATAAACCTTTAGATTTTCGATTCTAAAGGACTGGCAACAGCATGATTTGTGGGTAAGATCTGGTTTGTATATTGACCTGGGTCTGGGGCTTGGTCCTTCGGGATCAAGAGAACCTTTTTTTTCTTTTACTAGGGTATTGGTTTTCATAACCATTTGTCCCCATAACAAGTGGCACTGGTGGTGATACTGGATAACTGGAGTGTCTAAGGAAATTGCTTGTGTGACTTGTGGTTAGCTAGTGGGGTGAGAACAAAGTCCTTTTTGTCTGGCTGGTTTGGTTTGCCTTAGAGGTGGAGAAACCCCAGCCTTGGGCTGTAACTGCCCTGTTTTAAGCAATTTGTCCTGAATTAGCACTCTCAGTTGTGTCCCACCAGAACCAGCATCATTACACCGGCACAGAAAGAATAATCATGATTTTTAAAGAAGTTTATGAGTATTTAATAACAAAAGTGTAGAAAAAACATCCATAACAAAGGAATAGAGTCTATACTCTGTTTTCAATCTTGTCCAAATGTAGGATTCAGGCAATTTAGATAATATCTCATGCTCCTTCATATCTTCATTTCTTCACTGTTTGTTAGCTTCATGCAATGCTGTAATATTTTAATTAAAGCTGATCAAAAAATGGAATTTCCATACCCATAGGAAATTCAGAGATATCAACATTTGATTTTGTCCCAAATTATAAAAGTCTAAATGAAGCTTTTCAACCATATCAAAATAAAATAGTTCAATAATTTCCCATGAAAATTTTGACAATCTATATATTCCTGTGAAAGGTTTTGACTTCTTTGAACCAGCATTTTCAGGAAACAAACTGTTCCCTCAGAAAATTTTTGATCAGCTCTAATTCTATATTTAAAAAAAAAAAAACCACTGTTAAATCACCACAGCACCACTGTGAGTTACTTCTCCCATGTTTAAGAAAGATAAATTTAAATTGTAACAGGTGCAGAGAAGAGCTACTAGGATGATCAGGGGAATGGAAAACCCATCTTATGAGAGGAGACTCAAGTAGCTTGGCTTGTTTAGCCTAACCAAAATAGGGCTGAAGGGAGATATGAATGTTCTCTTTAAATACATCAGAGGAATAAATACCAGGGAGGGAGAGACATTAAGTGCTAATGTTGACACAAGAACAAATGTATGTAAACTGGCAACCAACAAGTTTAGGGTTGAAATTAGAGGAATGTTTCTAACCATCAAAGGAGTGAAGTTCTAGAACAGCCTTCCAAGGGGAGCAGTGGGTGCAAAAAGAACCCCTAACTGGTTTCAAGACTGAGCTTGGTAAGTTTATGGAGGCGATGGTATGATGAGATTGTCTATAATGTCATGTGGCCGATCTGTGACTGCTGTTAACAGATATCCCCAATGGCCCGAGATGGGATACTAGATGGGCAGGGCTCTGAGTTACTACAGATAATTCTTTCCCAGGTGTCTGGCTAGTGGGTCTTGCTGACATGCTCAAGGTATAACTGATCACCATATTTGGAGTTGGGAAGGAATTTTCTCCAAGGTCAGATTCGCAGAAACCCTCGGCCCGCGCTGCTTCCAGCAGCTCCCATTGGCCTGGAGCAGCGAACTGCGGACAGTGGGAGTCGCGATCGGCCGGACCTGTGGACGCGGCAGGTAAACAAACTAGCCCGGCCTGCCAAGGGCTTTCCCTAAACAAGCAGCATCCCAAATTTGGGAAACACTGCCCTACAGCATAGGGCATGGGTAATTTGCTAGTTTAAACTAGTATAAATGGTGGATTCTCTGTAACTTGAAGTCTTTACATCATGATTTGAATAAGTCAGCCAGAGGTTATGAGCCTATTACAGGAGTGGCTGGGAGAGGTTCTGTGGCCTGTTATGTGTGGGAGGTCAGACCAGATGATCATGATGGTCCCTTCTGGCCTAAAAGTCTATGAAATAATGTTCCTATTTTACACAGTGAAGGAAACTGAAGCAGATTTATGGTTTTAATTATCTTTAAGTGATATGCTCAAGGCCACACAATGGTCTTGATCCTCCACAGTCTTATGCCCTAAGTTATACCTGTAGAAAATGAATACAAAATTGGTATACAACAAACAGTAGTGTTTTAAATCCACTTTACGCATGCGTAAATTACTACACAAGGAGCAAGACACTGGGAAATCAGGTCCAGTTGGTTCATGACAGACTCAGTATTAGGATTCCAGAGTTCCTACCCACATTCAGTTCAGTGGAGCATAGACTAAAACAATATATTAGCTAACCAGGGATTCTGGGACCTGCAGAATAAGGGCAAGGCAAGGATTAGAAAATAGTATACCATCAACAACCATCTCTGACACAAGAGAAATTAAGAAAACAAATCCTTAAGGTGGGCATCTGAGACTTAGTAGGCCCTAGATTAGTATGATTTTTCAGTAAGGCTGAAAAAGTTACATATGGAGGAATAAAGTCCTTTATAAGTTTCAAAAACTATTTTATTATTGCCAGAAATTTTGTATTCAGAAAGAAGGGACAAAGAGACCCAACAGTTAGTTTTGCTTTGCGCTTGAATTTTTTTCACAGCTTTCTAAAATATTTCTCTTTATTTGGGTTCCAACTTCTGGAGTGCCAGCTGAATTCCGTATGTTTTATATTTTATTTTTTAAAAAGAGTTATGCTTTGGTGTAAGTTTTATGTAGCTTACCCTTTATGTACTCTTACTGATTTCTATGTAAGCTTTAATTAGCCTATAAATATGGCAATATATGCTTAAATATACGCCATTAAGATCAGTGCCATTTATGAACACTGGCAGTTGCATACTGGATCAAATCAGTGGTTCATCTATTAGTTCAGTGTCCTAACATCAATAGTGAGTAGTACCAGCTGGTTATGGGGCAGTTGGAAGTAACCCCTCCTACGAGGAAAATTTCTAACACCTCATTAGCTTCTGCCCAAAAGCATGAGGCTTCATATGCCTTCAAAAATCTGTTATAACTGGCTATCCTTGTTATTCATAAATTCCAATCCTTGTTTGGAACCTGCTAAATTCCTGGCCTTGATAATATCATGTGACCGGGAGTTCTGCAAGCTAATTCCTTTGTTTTGTTATAATTCAAGCAGTTTGTGCTACTTGTGTGTGCTCTGTTAGTAATCTGTTAGCAAACATTAACACTTTTCATCCTTTACTTTCTGTGTATTTGATTAATGTATTAACTATTTGTGACGAAGTGGATCTGTTCTTAATATTTCCTCTGAATACTGTGTGGGTGCCTCAGTTTCTGATCGACACTCTGTCTCCTAGCAACTAATGGCCAGGCCCTTCCCCCCTGCAAGGGGATGCTAAAGGTGTGGGAGAACAAAGAGGTCAGGTGATCTCCTGGCCCGGGAAAGGAACAAAGCAGAGAAGGAGGGTCTGGACGGGGTTTTCAGTTTGGAGCTGGCTGGGGACTAGGAGTGAGGGCAGAAGACGGGGGTATCTGGCTCACGGGACCCCAGGATGGACCCGGCTCAGGGGTCTGGTTCTCTGCACCTACAAGCTCTATTTTAGACCGTGTTCCTGTCATCTAATAAACCTCTGTTTTACTGGCTGGCTGAGAGTCACGTCTGACTGCGAAGTGGGGGTGCATGCAGGACCCTCTGGCTTCCCCAGGACCCCGCTGGGCGGACTCGCTGTGGGAAGCGCACGCAGGGGCATATGCTGAATGCTCCAATGTCAGACCCAGGAGGTGAAGCTGTGTGAGCTTCTTGCCCTGACGACAGTCTGCTCCGAGGGAGAGGAGGCTCCCCAAAGTCCTGACTGGCTTTGTGGGGAGCAGTTCCAAAGCATCGCCCGGGGACTCCGTGACACTATTCTTTAGAATCTTTAGGCTATTAACGAAGAGTATATTGAGTTCTACGGCCCAGAACTCTGATCCTTGATCGATAAGTAACCCTATTCAGGAATTCTGTGTGTCAGACTGTGGGTAGGTCTACACTTACCTCCAGGTCCGGCGGTAAGCAATCGATCTTCTGGGATCGATCCCGGAAGTGCTCGCCATCAACGCCGTTAATCCAGCTCGGCGAGAGGAGTACGCGGCATCGATGGGGGAGCCTGCCTGCCGCGTCTGGACCCGTGGTAAGTTCGAACTAAGGTACTTCGAATTCAGCTACGTTATTAACGTAGCTGAATTTGCGTACCTTAGTTCGAAATGGGGGGTTAGTGTGGACCAGGCCTGTATTTAATGATCTTGGGTGCCTCTATGTCCATAAAACTCCAGATTGTCTGGGAAACCATTCCCTTAATTTTACACACACACACACACATATACACAAACACATACACAGCAGATAGGAAAGAATAACTATGGGGGAAGAAAGACCCACTGAAATATATTATCTTGTTAGTCCTATCAACTGTTAATCATGTTTTTACACACAAATCAGGTAAACTGAGAATGTATAGAAATGACATCAAAACATGTTTCTTTTGGCAAAAGTTCTCTTTGTTTGGAAACCCTATACAATGACATTGGTACAGTATGGGAACTTTGTTGGGGAATGAAATCTACCACGTTCTTCCAGATAAAGTGGGGGAGAGACACACAGAAAGCTCTTTATTGTCATCATCATCATTGCTGCTGCCGCCACCACCAAGGCGGTAACATATCTATTCTTTCTGTATTTTGTAAAATGTACTAATCTCTGATTGATAATCTGTGATCAACTAATTCCAGTTGAGCCCGTTATTTGACAATCTTGAATCATCATTAACTCAGACATGCAATAGCTCCATAATAAATTTCTTGTTTCATGTGCTCCCCTTCTAAGGAAATAAAACACACATAAAAGTAAAAAAGTGAAACAATTGTACTAAATCTGCACCACCTTTTCTCCCATTGTTGGAGGAATTACGAGCAATGGAAAATAAGGCTAAAGATCTTTGGTAAACCCTAATTCCAGTCTCACAGCTCTTGGGTAATTCACATGAAATGCCTTCTCCTCCAAGTACCATTCTTCCAAACCAGCACTAATAGCAGTTGATTCAGTGTCTATACAGTTGTTTCATTTCCCTATCACAGCTCTCCACTAATTCCATCTCTGCAGGGAAAAAATCTGTAGAGAGAGATTTAATGCTGCTATGGCACCTATGGTAGCAGAAAGCCTATGTTAAAGGCCATTGCTATAGAAGTGTGCCACTTATGGTAAATTTCATGCTTACCACCTCCCCACCCCCATAATACCACATGGATTTAATACACACAAATTTGTTACTATATATTGTGTGCAGGAGGGCAACATGTTGTGTGTTTACTGTTCCGATTTTTGCCATAGTAAGCAGGATTAACCTAAATTTGTTGTCCTCAGTGCCATTTAGCAGAGAGGAAATTATGGTTCCTTCTGAGCTAGCTCTAATAGAGGTGTAGAACACACTGTTTCTTAGGGCAGAAAAGTGTTAAGTGACTGCTTTATGTGAGTGGCTACACAGGAAGAACAGTTAGTGAAACTGGGCTGAAAGGGGAAGGCAATTTGTGGTTTGCGGTTTGCTTAGGGCAGCAAAAGCATTAGAGAAGGCTCTTAAAAATAATATCTGGCGGGTAGGTAGTAGAATGTCAGACTCACCAAAACACACTTCCTCCAAACAGTTCAACTAACTCTATTTTTAAATGAGCTTGTAAAGAGAGAAGTGGAGGAAAAAAGTTGGCACCTTATATACAAGACCTCTGTTCTGAAAAGGCAATGAATTATATGGGCAGCTCTTATTACTGAAAGCTAAAACAATTAAAGATGTAATAAAAGATTGCAGAAAAGTTATTTGATGCCAGCGTCATCAGAGCTATCATCAGCTAACCAGTCTGAAGGGTAATGTTCTTATTAACTGCCAATAATATTCATCCATTAAAAAATTAAACAAACGTATTAGACTATTAAGTAACAATTTATGCCTTCAGTGATGCTTTTGTATGCACCCTTGGTGTATTAAAGATTTCTAGTGGTGCATAAACAGATTCTTAATTAATGAACAAACATAAAAGAACCAGGATTTATGAATACAGTGCAAAAACTGCAACCAGGGTAATCCGTTTGATCTTATTCTTTGTCCTTGATCAGCATGTCAGTGTCTACAGATCTGACTCCAGATGAGTACTGAGTAAAAATGTGAGAAGCAACATCACTCGGTACACTGTATGTTACACCGGGAGAAGTAAAACACAGCTGTATTTTGTCTGTGCTTGTTATACTGAAGCTTTGTTAGGCTTTTTAAAATGCAATACTCATTTTTGTCATTCATGAAACCAAACCAAACAAACACAGAACCAAAGTCCTGCCCTCTGTTTCATGCACAAGTTGCTCCTTTTTGCCATTGCGCCAGTGCAGCATGATCTACCATGCCCAGGGTACACTCCTGTTTCCAAACAGCGGACCCCTTGGAATATAGTGCACACACTCCAAGGAAATTTGGTATGCTGGATTTGTGGTATTGTATTGTCATGCAAACAGCTCCGCAGGGAAGATGCTTGGCATGAAGAATGCACTAAAGGGAAGAACATGAGCGGGACTAAGGTACCCCCATTCCTCTGCATCAGTCTCCCTGAACCACCACCGATATACCACCTGCATCGCAGGAATTCCCCTTCACTCAAGCGGGACTATGAACAGTAACTGGGAGAGAGGGCAATTGCCTGCAATAGCCTGACAAAACTTTATCTAATTAAACTTAATTCAATAAAGGTTTAACTTAATACCTTTGGGGTCCATTGTATTAAAAATGCAATTGTTTATGTATTACAGGGGATTGTATATAACTTTTCGAGGAAATTTACTAATCTAAACCTTGGGGAGATGTTAGGAACTTCAAAGAACTGTTTGGGAAAATGTGTGAAATGGGTTTCCTAGGAGGTATTGTGAGTTCTTTTGAAGTTACACCCTGGGAGAAAAAATCTACTGATTTCCTGCTCCTGAAAACTCCAGGCCAGAGAACCCTGAACAGTATAAAGATGGACTCGACTTGTCATGGGTGCACATAACAGCTAAAGCTGTTATGAACTTGTGACCATAGAAGAGACTCTTTTGTGGTGTGTGAAGGACTAATCATCTGCCAGAGCTCATGCTGGCATCAGACTGATCTCTGATTAGCTTAATAGCCATGTCTATACGAGAGAGCTCACAGTAGCACAGCTGTACCGATGCAGTTGCGCTGCTGTAAGCTTTCCTGCTCTATGCTGATGGGAGAGAGCTCTCCCATCAACATAATTAACCCACCCAGAATGAGCAGTTGTGGCAGAATGTCGGCAGGAAAGCAGCTCCTGCTGACATAGCGTGGTCCAAACCAGCGCTTCTGTCGGTGTAACTTATGTCATTTGGGGTGAGTTTTTTTCACACCCTGGAGCAACTGTAAGTTATACCAACAAAATTGTTAGTGTAGACATAGCCTTAGTATGCATGTAGGTTCTTTTATTGTTTTAATATGTCTTCTCTGTAGTCTTAAGATAAAAAATATTACATACGTTTGCATAGAAAGAGCAGTGTGATAGCTTAATTCTAGGCAGTTAAACTGTTAATAGTCTCTGAAATGAAAGCAAGGGGAGTGCTTAGGCAGATTCTCTTTTGTTGGAAATGAGAGAGTGCAGGCAAGGAACTATTCTGCCTGGTGATATGCCGGTCAGAAAGAAGAGAGACATTGGTCTCCCCCTGAGAGAGGTGACAGGTAAGGAATCCAGAGGCCTGAAAGTGGGTGTCCATGCCAGACCACTGAGGGGAAATACAGACACAGTTGCCCTGAACTGTGACACTAATGGCTGGATTTTACTTAGTGTCTAATATCTAAATTTTGAAAAAGCACTTCCAATATTGTGCGTGTTAAAAGCTAATATGAAGAGCTGTACACTGGAAGCCATGTGCAGTGCACAAGTTGTATCAGTACTGCAAAACGAAGGAACTACACTGCATATTCTTGAGTACCATATTGATTATCTATTTACATGTAAACAGACAGAGGACACACTTATTATGTCTCATTGCCTCTAAAAACTGAGTAATTTCAAGTAGCTGTAATCTTTGAAGTTATAAAGAACTATACTGTTGTGTATGGGGTTATTTTGGGAATCCCTTCCCTCTCTTCTCATTTGCCCTCCAGAGACTTATGGGCCACTAAATGTTCTGCATCAGTTCTCCCAATTTCTGTGAAGCACCAGTAGGTGAACTCCCTTCACAATCTTCCCTACTTCCACATACATATGGGAAGACACCTAGATCATCCCTTCAGGACAATCGTTCCTTGGTTGTTAGGAAATGATGTTTGTGGCTTTGGAGTTGTCCTGGTACTTTTACCACATCTGATCTTAACAGCTGGAGTTCAGGAAGCTCTTTAGTATCTCTGTTATGGCAATATTTGTCTTGCTATTGCCGCTGTTTAATTTTTGTCACCTTTCCCCCAAATGATGGCTTCAAAAGTTCATTTGTTGTATGCAGTCCATGTGCACTGAAAAATGAGATGATGTAGTGGGCTGCTGCCCAGGCCTTCTGTTAGTGCATTTCTCTGGTAGAGCAATGGTATTTGCGGGTGTGACGAAGTGGGACTGTTCTTAATGTTTCCTCTGAATACAGTGTGGGTGCCTCAGTTTCCCCTATCCATTTCTTCAGTCTCTAGGGGGTGAGATTGTTGCAGAGCAAAGGGCCAGTGCACATAAAAGGCCGACACTCTATCTTCTGGCAACTAATGGCCAGGGCCCTTCCTGCCTGTAAGGAAATAGCTAAAGGTGTTGGAGAACAAAGAGATCAGGTGACCTCCTGGCCCGGGAAAGGAACAAAGCCCAGAGGAGGAGGGGCTGGAGGGTGAATTAGTTTGGTGCTGCCTGGGGATGAGGAGTGAGTGCAGACGTGGGTGTCTGGCTCGCTGCCCCCCAGGATGGACCCGGCTGAGGGGTCCTGTTCTCTGTACCTACAAGCTCTGTTTTAGACCACGTTCCTGTCACCTAATAAACATCTGTTTTATTGGCTGGTTAAGAGTCACATCTGACTGAGAATTGTGGGTGCAGGACCCTGTGGCTTCCCCAGGACCCCACCCACTCCTTTGTAGGGAGCAGTTCCAGAGCATCCCCCGGGGATTCTGTCACAGTGGGGTTTTAATTAGTATGCTTTTTTAATTGTTTCTTTACACCTGTTTCTGCTTTGCCATTACACTGGCTGTGATGTGTGGAGAAGGATGGTGATGTGATATCTTTCTATTCAGCTAATGCTGAAAACTATGCAACAAATTCCCAATAGGAAAACAGAGGCCCATTAATTATAATGAGCATTTGAAATTTCATGCTGGGCTGACTGAGTTTTGCAGCAGTCACTGACAGAAGTTTCTGCTCTTGTATATAAGGGGTCTAGTTCCCAATAATCCAAATGGTAATCAGCCATCACAAGGTAAAATTTGTTTTGCCATGTACATAAATCCATTTCTAGCTTGCTCCATGGCTGATACGATATTTTGTGTGCTTCTCCTTGCAGACTGGCTAAAAATGTATTGCAGCTATGTCCCTGGCTCATGTCGTCTTTCACCTCACTTCTCATGTTTGGCTAATACAGGATGTGTCAGGCATTGGTACACATGCTTTCTGCATTGTGACCCCCGTAGCCTTTATAGAGCCTTTGTACTGTCAGTTCTTCTATATGTCCCACTATTCATGAATATTAAATGTCACCTTTCCCATCCCTAACCGGATGACCATTCTGAATGCTTGAACAGCATAGAATCATAGAAGACTAGAGTTGGAAGAGACCTCAGGAGGTCATCTAGTCCAACCCTCTGTTTGGCTATATCTCTATCTGCAGCTTGACTATATCCATCACAAGAAGGAATTCTACTTAGTTGATGTGTTCAAGCTCCTGATGAAACTCCCCCTTTTTGCATATGCTGAAGATTTCATAATACAGTGTCTCAGCAATCACAGTCCTTTGTGGTAAAGCTGCCCTAGACAAAAAATCTGCAATGAACACCAGACACATTGTACAGCCAAGCAATGTTTTTAACTTTCATTAACATTTTTTGAAGAAATTTTGGAGCTGATAGCTTTATTCCAAAGGTTTTTGTTCTGTATCTATGTACAACTATGCCCCAGGAGACCCTGGTCATGCTTGGTGCATGAACCACAATGGCTAAGCATTCCTTCTCTATTTGAGCACAGTTTTGTTCTGTGGAATATAGTGTCCTAGGAGCAAATACAGGCTGACCATTTTGTGAAAACTCTGATCCCAATTGGTATTCACTAGCATCACATTGAAGGGTTACAGGTTCTTTTACAGCACAATATATTAGGCGTGAATGTCTAGGAACTAACTTTTGGATCTGTTTGAAGCACCTTGTTCAAAATTCTTTGTCCAGACTTGTAGATACTTCATAGTTTGTCACTGAGGCCCTGAAGAAGCTCCACTTTTCATAGGTATCCCTGCCTGCACTGCACCAGGGAATGGAATGTTGCTCAGAGTCATTGCTGAAGTGACTCAGTGCCTCAGGTCAGACATAATGAAGAATTAAAGCAATAAAAAATACCCTTTTGGTTCTGCCATGATAATAAGAACTAATATAAAGAGCGGCAGCCAGGAAGCCCCAGTGCACAACAAGAAGATTTATTGAGCCTATAAAATCCAGAAACTTTGCTACATATTCTCGAGCACCATCTACTAGAACCTTATCTAAAACTATTTATTAGGGTTGTCAAGCAATTGAAAAAATTAATTGCTATTAATCGCGTGATTAATCGAGCAGTTAAACAATAATAGAATACTATTTATGGTACTTGTATGAGGTGAATTGAAAAATACCATTTCTTTTGTTTATCATTTGTTATAGTGCAAATATTTGTAATAAAAATAATATAAAGTGAGTACTGTACACTTTGTATTGTGTTGTAATTGAAATCAATGTATTAAAAAATGTAGAAAAACATCCAAAATGTTGAATAAATTTCAATTAGTATTCCATTGTTTAACAGTGCGATTAAAACTGTGATTAATTGTGATTGATTTTTTTGAGTTAATTGCATGCGTTAATGTGATTAATCAACAGCCCTACTATTTATATATAGAGAAAGCATTTACATAACATTTCTGCTTTGGGCTAAAGTTCTTGAGTTCATAAGAGAACAGTTACTGCCATGGTCACCAGTACGTGTTACCGTCCTGAGGGGAGATTTCTACCTCAGAGGAGAATTTACCTTAAGTTATAACTCAAGCTGAGCAGGAATTCTCTGTCTGAAAAGAAAAGAAAAGGAACAAAGACAGAAAACACAGTTTCCACTATATTAAAATTTTCTATGCGGAATTTCAAATTTTGCCATTTTTTTCAAGTTTTGGTCAGGAAAATCAAAATCAAATATTTTGTACTGGGTGAGACAACTCAAATTAGAATATTTTATTTAAGTGAATTAACCTGAAATATTTTGCTTTGAATTAGTTCAAATAAATAAAAACAAAATCCCTGCATTTTCCTAGAAGATTGCGTAGTTGTAGTTCATACACCTATTTCTCCTAAGACCAAGCACATGTCTTCTAGGATGTACCCAGAATCATATGGCTCCCTGAGGATCCATGCAGTTTGATCAATTGGGTCCACATTGCATCTTGATAGATTTTGTCCTTCAGAGAACTCTTATCATATGAAACCATGAGGGCCCAAACTACAACTCCCATGAGGCAATAGACATGCAATGTCATGTTTAATGTTTGAAACATTTCATTTAGAACAAAAATTCTGAAACAAAATGTTTGAACATTTCTGAATTGCTTTTTTTCAGAATCTGTATTTCAAAATTTCAATTTTTTTTCTTCTGGGCTGGAAACAAGTGTTGAAGTGTCAATTTCCTGCCGGATAAATATTCCAAATTTTGATCAGCTCTAGTTCTTACACACACAATATTTTCCTCAGTTGGCAGTAATACATTCAAGTGACCATGACTAGGTGTGCTGAAGGTAGCATGTGGAAAGCATTTGAGAGGGTGACTGAGAAATAAGTCATACTTAAAATGGCAAAATTCACCTCCAGGGGACTTAGGAAACTAGCTGAAGCAATCTTGGAACCATTAGCTATTATCTTCAAGAACTCATGGAGGACAGGTGAGGTCCGAAGGACTGGAGAAAGGCAAACATAGTACTTATCATTTAGAAGGGAAACTAAGAGGACTTGGGAAATTCTACAACAAGGAGCATAAATTTGATACCTGGAAATATACCGGAACAAATTTTTAAACAATCAGTTTGTAAACACTTCGAGAAGCTAATCTATGTGGAAAGATTAGAAAACAGGGCATGGTTAGTCTTGAGAAAAGAAGACTGAAGACTTGTTAATTCTTCAAATATGTTGAGGGTTGTTAAAAAGAGGACAGTGATCAGTTGTTCTCCATGTGCACTGAGCATAGGAAAAGAGGAATCGGTGTAATTTGCAGGAAGGGAGATTTAGCCGCCAGCACATCCCTTGCCTGCACCGCTTCCCGCCGCCCCTATTGGCCTGAGACGGCAAACCGTGGCCAGTGGGGGCCATGATCGGCCAAACCTGCCGTGTGAGCAGGTAAATAAACTGGCCCGGCCCGCCAGGGTGCTTACCCTGGTGAGCCGCGTGCCAGAGGTTGCCGACTCCTGGGTTAGCTATTAGGAAAGCTTTCTAACTATAGGATAGTTAAGTATTGGAAAGGGCTTCCAAGGGAGGTTGTGGAATCTGTGTCATTGGAGGTTTTTAAGAATAGGTTAGACAAACACCTGGCAGGGATAGGCTAGGTATACTTGGTCCAGCCTCAGCATGGGGGAATATGGGATGGACTAGAGCTTAGACAACCTCTTAAGGTCCCTTCCAGACCAACATTTTTTTATAATTCTATAACTGGCATTGAGGCAATGCCGAAAAGACAATTCACAAAATAATTCAATTGCAAGCAAAAGCCTGCATGCTTCATTTTCACTTGGTCCATGCCAGAAAACTTATGCATGACCTAACCCTAAATTTAAAAATATCCCTAAAAATGATTTTCTCATTGGGGTCTTTCTTTAGCTGCTGTATAAATTACAACTCTAAATCTAGAAATAGCTTTAGAACTGGGAAGGTATACCATGTTTCTTTTGAGGGCACATCCCTTAAGATCATTAAGACAGTCTGCTCCCTCAGTGTTTGCCTGAACTCTTCAATGCTACTCAAACAGCCATAGTTAAACAGATGCCATTTTCCATTTCTCACTGCAGAATGCTATATCTCCTTCCTATAGGTTTCAGACTTAACTACAGTGATACACATAATCATGACTGCTGTGATTCTCTGTAACTACGAAATAACTGCTGACATTTTAAAAGATACATTTATGTCAAATTTCAGAGTAGCAGCCGTGTTAGTTTGTATCCGCAAAAAGAACAGGAGTACTTGTGGCACCTTAGAGACTAACAAATTTATTTGAGCATAAGCTTTCATGGGCTACAGCCCACCTCTTCAGATGTCAAAGAACAGCAACAGGATGCTTAAGGCAGATCATCTCAGCACTCTGCTCTCTCCAGACTCCCATTTTCTACTAGATAATGGAATTATCTATTTAATTAACCTCTACATCTTTAGAGCAAATCAGGTGTTCCATTTTTGATCTACACTTTTTCTTTACTACTTTCTGCATTTTCCGATGCTAAGTATTTCTTGCTAATTTTGACAAAAAATTCAAATTCTAAAATTATTTTTAAAAGGTTTCAAAGATGTCCTTTTTCTTGTTTCTGGAATTATATCATACTGCTGCATTAGTTTCAGAACATCATATTGGTTAATTTCTTTCATGTGTTTCTCCAACTAATATAATTCCTTTTGCAGTGCATGAAAACTAATTAGGGAATATTAAATTGTATCAAAGCTCAATGGGAGCTGAGGATACTCATCACTTCTGAAAAATCAGCCCACTTATTTAAAAACCTAAATATAGATTCAGATGCCTATTTTTAGGCACCCACATTTGAAAATTGTAGCCATAGTTTATATTAAGCCAAATGTAATGAAATGTATATATATATGTATATAAAATATAATCTTTTGTTCTAAAGGCCCTGCAATTACTTTGTATTGTATGTACTATGTACTATACAGCCACCTCTCCATGGTATCTGAATTTACCACGATTTTTCACTATAATTAGAATAGTAGACAACTGTAGTAATGGATGGGACCTATGTTGGTTTTTGTGACTTCATTGTAGGAATCATTCATCTGAAACTAAAATGTAACAGCCTGTGAGGTGGGACAGTAGCTATTCTGTCCTAGTAATGCTAGTCAAGGTTTCTGGAGAGGAAATGAAAAGTAGCATTTCCAACAGTAACCACAGGGGGAATTTTAATAGATCCAAATTGGAATTTGGCTAAGAAACCAGGGATGTCAACTCTACTCTTGTGAAAAATGTAATGTAATCTTGTTACTTCAAGTGTTCGTGCCCTCAATTTTCTAGTCTTATGCAAACCGTTTTCCTCTCCCTCTCCCCCAAAAACAAACAATCCAGCTAATGCAATTCATTTTTTCTGCCTTAGCAGGAAAGTCATATACTGTAAAAAGAAGCTCAAATATAAAGAGGAAAAATAAGCAAAGTGTCTGAAAAACAGTAAAAAGCCACAATTAAAAACAACAATTATACAAAACACATTTCAAATAGGTACATGACATTTGTTTTATCTACTTTCCTAATGTTCCTTATCTACAAGGTTGACACACTTGCTCAGTAATGGAGTAAGCAAACAGATTAAAACAGTATCTACTGACTGAAATTGAAATTGGGAATCCAAAATAACAGGTTGCTCTTCAGCTATACCTTACTTCAATGTAAGTGACACAGATTAGGCCAAATAATCTTTTGGACATTAGACAGGCTATAGAAGTAATGTCATTATATGCCATAGGCATGGAAAACTATGTACAAGTCGTGTTTATTAAAAAGGCTTTCAAACTTGCATAGCCTACAGGCCAAATCTCAAGATGCAAGAATGGGTCTCAACACTGTGAAAGATAATCAGTTTGCCCAGTATTTGAAATTGAATTCTATAAACATGGAAAGGGGAAAGACCGGTTATTGGCACAATAATTCGTGACCAAATGAACCAATTCCAACCTAATACAGGGAAAAGAAAATTCATCCACCATGTATGAGGGAGACATATAGCCAATTTGTGAGAATTTTAAGTTGGTTAGGCAATGGCTGCACAAGAAAACAACATTGACTTGGGGGACACTGAACACATTTACATACCTGGAAGACAGCTTCCCGCCTGTAGGAACTGCAGTGCCCTGAAAGCGGTAGAATCAGAAGAGGAGAAAGTGATCTCTCATGCATTCCAACAGTATTATCTAGAACAGTGGTTTTCAAACTTTGTTCATTTGTGGACCCCCTAAAAAAACTTGAAATGGAGGTGCAGACCCCTTTGGAAATTTTAGACATAGTTAGTGGGCCCCCAGATTGAAAACCACTGATCTAGAATATATTTTGTGCCAAAGAATAATGCACAAAATATATATATTTGGAGAACAGCATGAGAGGAAACTGCAAGAAGTCAAAATGAAGGTGGTGAAAGGTGCTTTGACAAAGCCGCATCAAGAATTCAAGCAGCTGCAGACTGTAAAAAGTGTTTGAGAAAACTCCTGAAGGTGCAAGAAAGAAACTGTTAGATTTACAAAAGAGACAACTGAAAAAGTGTTAAAATATTGAGGGACTCAAGTGTGCAAATGAAGATCTGATGGCAAAAAAGATCAAACTGATTTCACAGGAACTTTGGATGTACCTTGGGAGTAAACCAGACAAAAGCTAGAACCAGCAAGAAAAATACTTTCTGCCTTCCATTCTTGGTGAGTCAAACACCAGAACTGAAAATAAGCAAGGGAAACAGTTGAACAAAACCACGAAGAAAACAGTTGATAATAAAATGCCTTCAAATCATAGTAATTCTGAGGAAACCCAGACCTCCTTAACAATATGGCAGGTATAAGATGACAAGCAATCTTCTGAAATGCCCATAGTAAGAACAAGCTCTGACTAGGGCAGAAGGCCTGCAAGACTATAATAATGATGGTGCTTTGCATGAGAACTAGGAACAGAAAACTACGGAATTGTATTGTTGTGTTTGTAAGTGATTGGAGGAATAATGTAACTGTGTCCCACCAACTGTAACCTGTGCACTCCAGCAGTGCTCAATGTAGTGCACAAAGTGTTAGAGTATACAGCAAACCTCTGAAGCTCTGCTTAAAAAAGAATTAATCCTGTATGAGTGTCCTGAATTCATGGTCAAACACAATACACTAACTAGACAGAAGCTAGACTTGGACGTTTTAACCGCCTTGTAGTTGGGGGATGAATTAAAAATAGAACCTGAACACAAATTGTCATCTGGGGTTTTGGACCAAAATCCACATTTCCAGATCAGGAAGGAGAAAACTGCTGCTAGAGGGAGAAGAGGAAAACAAACCCTTTCTGTGGAAAGGGAGAGCAAGCGTTTCACCCTTGGCTACTTTTACTTGCACAGGGAACAGTGAATATCAAAGTGACCAGGAGAAAGCCATGGGAAGATAGGGCAAGCTCCAGCACAGAAGAAAGAACCCAACCTTCAAAACTCCTTATCCCCACCCCTTTCCTTCTAACAGCCAGGAAAGAATTTCCGTCCTGATGCATTGTTTCATTCTCCTGTGAAATTTAGCCGTATACCTTCTTTTCATGCATTTTTGTTATCTTGTACCTGCCTTCTTTAGAATACTGAATAGCTACCCAGTCATATTGCTTTGACCTGTTTTACTTTGCAGCAAGTACCACAAATGTAATCCCGCAAGCTGTAAATGTAAATACTGGATATTTATTCCACTTAACCTGAAGACTAAAAATATCAAGAAGCTGCAACCCAACTATTACTGCTTCCTCTGCAACTCTGCTTCAAGTACTGACTGTAATCAGAGACAAGGCTGAGAGCAAACAGTACCGCTCACACAACTCATTCTATCCAGAACCTCGTAGAACCAAAATCTAACAGCATCACATCATGTCTTCCCAAGACTAAAACTTGCTAAGAAAAATGATGTGGAAAGCTTGTAACAGTGTCACCTGTTGATCTGCGCCATACCAGTATATGGATATAAATTCTCCCTCCACCAGGAGTCAAGAGTGAGGAGTGCCTCCTCTAGCACTAGGAACAAGCTCAGCAGCTGCACTTCCTGGGCTTCAGGACTTGAAAGACCTAAACATATCTAAGTCCTTCATTTCAAGAAATGGCTCTAATTTTAGACACCAAATTCCCAAAACATTCAATATGAAACTGGTTTTTCTCTTTTATTGCTATAAGTACTAAAAAAAAAATCACAAAAGAGTTATCATAAAAAGTTTAGAGAAAGAATAAAGGAATGAATCCCACAGCATTTTAAGCAAAGCTGGTTACATTTTTCCTATACAACATGTTTTTTTAAAAAAGAAAATTGGTTTTTCAACCAAAACAATGTGTTTAAAATTTTCATTTTCATAAAAATTCTCTTTTTCATCAAAAAATGAGACCCAAAAATGTTTCAAGTTAAATTGTTGTTTTGGGGAGTACAATAAATTTTTAGTGAAAATTTTTGATTTTTTTCTTCAGTTTTGGATAAAATATTCCTTTTATCTTTCAAAGACTTATTTTTGTTAATTTTCTTTTTTTAAAGCAGAAAACTGAATTTTTATTGAAAACTGTTTGCCATAACCAGATTGTTTTTGTCAAAAACAATGTAGTGGGAAATTAAAAATATATATATATTTAAATATTTCCCATGGAAAATAATTGTCGTTATTCAACCAGATCTAATGTAAATGTCCTGCCTGGATACATTTTGTGTGTGTGTCTCATTGTGAATCTGTGTCACATGATGCATCCCAACTTGCGCTTTCATAGGTTGCAAGATATGGCTCTAACCAAGGAAGAAACACATCACCTACTTCCCCTTTTTCTTTGAGAGAAGAAAAGCAGCACCTTCCCATCTCACCTACCAGGATCAAGCATTGTATCACAGCATGGATGAATTACAACTTCTGCACCAGTCTTTTTTTTTTAAAAGGCCCCCCATTTGCAATGTCACTTTCTGTTACTCTGGAGCAAAGCTTCACCCCTTACCCATCACACTGTTCTCAGTTTCCCCCCCTATTATCCAACATCTATATGAACCGTTTGGGAAAGCTGGTGAGGCAATACAAATTGAAATGTCAGGAAAATGCAGATAATACTCAGTACAAGATCTTTACATCCAATGTAAACAGTACCACACTCAGTTTCCTCAATGCCTTGCTGGTGTCACCCTTGGATGAAGAGCAGAGGGTGTGGACTTCTGAATGGTATTAGCTGTCCAGATGGTTTTTTGCTGCCATGGCTATCGACACCAAAAAAACCCAACACCACAGAGAGGCTTGTCAGTGAAGAAGACAGAACTTTTCACAGGAGATGGGCCTAGAGTATGGAACTCATTGTCACAAAATGAGAACAAGCAGTTTCAGAACAAAATGCAAATCTTATTTCCCGGATGTAAAATTTTACACAATAATGTTGTCACACACACTTTCAAACCCACCCTATAGTAGCATCACATAGTGTACTTTGCATATATCTTTAACAGGGATACAGCATACATATGGTATTGTGCCATTTCTGTGTATTTTATTACATGTATTTTGTTGTGTTGTATGTTTTTGTGATTTACTGTAGACAATTGGACCTTCATATATTTTCAGTAAATGACTTCCTCTCCAATATGTATGCATTACTCCAGACACTGACAGTAATAAACAAGATTCATGACTAATTTTCATTTGCAGATCATTTAACAGCATGATGTAGACAATTATACTTAATTTTATATCTAAACATCAATATTTCATCCTATCTAGAAAGCAGCAGCAGTAACACCTGCAAAGTTTGGTCAAGGGCAAATAAGGCAAACTTTGAAAATAATGAATATATGTACTAACAACAGCATTTGTTTTTCCACGCACTTTCCCATAGGCTAATTTCCTTGCAGAAATATTAGTAAAGCTTGCTTGCTAAGACTTCTTTATCAGCAAGTACCATTACGGCCTCATTAACTGTCTTTGATTTTCACAACAAAGTTTTTGCTTGTTTTTTCAGGGCCATCTTGTCTATATCAAAATTGTAATATCAGGAGTTTTGAGTATCCAGCGGGTGGATTTTGTAGGTGATGAAATATATGAAAAGTTGTGGCATTCCTTTCAGTTTCTTAGTAAATATCAAGAAAAATGTAAACCTGCTAAACTTCAGAGCTGGCCTTCTCATGCAAAAAACACTATTAATAAAGCAGCGATATGTTTTCAGTGGTTTAAAAAAGAGGCTCCCACAAAAAAAATCTCTCTTTTTGTCTGTGGTAAACTCTGTAGTAATGGCATGTGTGCCACAGTAGGGAGACAATGAAAAACTTAGAAATCTATTAGATTTTTTTTTCCTGTATAAGCAAAAATATCCACTCCACCTCATTCAATGGGGATGAGGAAGATCTCTTGAGTGGACAACAGGGAATGAACAGAGCTCTGTGGCTTGTGTGTGGTGATATAAGTGTTCAGGCATGGCAGGACATGGGGTGCCCCCTTCATCAGATCCTGCACCTCCCAATCGGTTGGGGCAGGGGAACTGGGTCAGCAGATTGGCTCTCAGTTGTGACACCCCCAAACCTCCCCCGCTGCTCTATAGCATGCTTAAGCTCAAGTGGGCTTTTCAAAAGACATTTGTTCCTGGGACTCTCTACACTTTTTTTTTTTTTTTTTTTCTTTTTTTCTGTTTAAGCAAAAATCCTCTGTCATAACTGTGACTGAGGAGGGAAACAGCAGTGCTTGGCAAACAAATGCTTATGGCATATGCTTGCTGGAAATTTTCACACTTTGCTCCTGAAAAAATACACTGAGGGTGAGATCCTGGTTCCTTTGAAGTCAATGGCAAAATTCCTATTCTCTTTAATGGGGCCAGGATTTCATCCATAGTGTATAAATAGTATAAATATATTTGATGTTAATAATTTGAAATAGGGAGTAAAGACTGACAAAGGACTCTACTAGTATGCTCTCTGTCTCAGCTAGATAAATGTATCCCAGTTCAGTGTGGCAAGAAACTATCTCCTGTTAACTAGACTATTACATGTCCTGGGTGCAGGGATTTGCAAATTAGTATGACTGAGCCAGCTATGACGGATTACTTAATTCCACTCAGCAATCTATGGATCCAATTATGTAACTGACCAGTATTCACTAGCACTACTCTTTTGTGTAATAACTACTCAGGGTCAGTAAGGGATGTGAAGTTTGGTCCCATACACCAGCCCCAAAACCCACTGTCAGGAAATAAAGATATTACCCAGTAGTGCTTTATTTTCCTGCCCCGGTTATATGACGAAATGATGTCTGGCCTCAGTCACATGACAGGGGACAATATCCACTGGCTATTGTTATAGGGAGTGAGTGTGCCTCTGCCAGGAAATCATCCCTCATAAAGAGGGATATAATCAGAGAAGAACAAGTGTTTTCCTTTACCTCCGTGAAATTTGCCTGCAGAAATCCACACTTTGCATTCTAGCTATGGGAAGCCCTGTTTCAGTTTACATTTTTACCATAAACAGAGAGGACATTCTTTACATTTTTAATTCTGCTTTACAGTAAAGCAAACAAAGGTATTTAAACTCCTCCTAGGCACATTAGAAAGTTACCCTGTACTAACCAGAGAGTAATATCACACTCCCCAGAGAAAGTAATTTTGAAAATATCTGAAAATTATCCCTCTGTAGTGGGTAATCCTGGGTGGCATAAGAACTACCCCACATACAGGGGACAAAACCAGGAGAAAGGGAATATGGTCAGAATGTCTCTAGGGTCCAGTGATTCCTGGGCTACTGCAATGGCCTGTTGGAAACAAAACGGTAAATTTGAGTAGTGTTTCACACTGCTATCCAAGGAGGATCCATGCTGCTCTTGGTCATGTATGTTCTAGGGCTGATATTAGTGCATTAGTAGCAAAACTCTTAAATAAGAACATGACCTTTCTTCTATGTTGCTAATATAGCAAACTTTAAACAGGCACAAGTATCAAATGCATGTGATATTAACACATAGCCTACTGCCTACCAGTTCTACTGTATTTTAAGAGATTGTGAAATTACTTGATTCAGTTTTTACCTTCCATCAGAAAAGTCATGACCAGTATGTCTAGGGAAATAGAAAATCTGCATATTCATGAATAAGAGATCAGTGACTAAGACAAAATTGTCTGCACAGATCAGACTGCTCCTTTCATTTACAACAATGAAAATAACATTGCAACATTAAAAAGATCAAGTTCACTGAGGACAACTAAGTGTTCAACAGGCGACAACACCGCTAGCTCAAAGGGAAGACAGAAGTGCATAATTTGTGCCAGGGCTTGCCAGGGTTGAGCCCCGGCACCTCTATGTCTGGGAGTTCATAGCCCCAGCATCTTTGGGATTTCTGCATCAGTTATGAAAGTAATAAAAAAAATTGCTGGAGCCTTGGCACCTAATTGCTTGAGCCCCAGCATCTCTTTCATTATAAATTAAACACTGGAAGACAGCTATCAATCTGTGATATATGTAACAAATATATCTAGATAGGTACTTCTACGAACCCCAGTGTTGTATTGTCTGAGGATCTCACAAACATTAATGACGTTAGCTACCAACAGAACTCCACTGGCCATCACCTACAGTCCTCAGCTAAAACCTCTCCAATGCATCATCAGTGATCTACAACCCATCCTGGACAATGATCCCTCACTTTCACAGACCTTGGGAAGCAGGCCAGTCCTCGCCCACAGACAACCCGCCAACCTTAAGCATATTCTCACCAGCATCCACACACCTCACCATAGTAACTCTAACTCAGGAACCAATCTATGCAACAAACCTTGATGCCAACTCTGTCCGCATATCTACACCAGTGACACCACCACAGGACCTAACCAGATCAGCCACAACATCACCGGTTCATTCACCAGCACGTCCACAAATGTAATATACGCCATCGTGTGCCACCAATGCCCCTCTGCTATGTACATCCGCCAAACTGGACAGTCCCTACGTAAAAGAATAAATGGACACAAGTCAGATATTAGGAATGGCAATATACAAAAACCTGTAGGAGAACACTTCCGTCTCCTGGGACACACAATAGCAGATTTAAAGGTAGCCATCCTGCAGCAAAAAAACTTCAGGACAAGACTTCAAAGAGAAACTGCTGAGCTTCAGTTCATTTGCAAATTTGACACCATCAGCTCAGGATTAAACAAAGACTGTGAATGGCTTGCCAACTACAAAAGCAGTTTCTCCTCCCTGGATAATGAAAATGATAATGGTTTGTATTAAAAATAGTGTTATTTCTATTAACAGTTAAGTCTCAGAAACAGAAATACAGCTGCATTGTTTCATGTGGCTAAATGTAAAGCATTTGGTTTAAAATTTAAAGTGATGGTACTACAAAGAACTAAAAATAATAGACCTGTCACACACACATTAAAAATCAAGGTGAAGCAGGTTGAGAGAATGGTATGTAGAAAACAAAAAGACTGATGAAAAAAGGTAAAATGGAGAATGGATCATATATGAAAATGCTGATGCTTTGGCAGTACAGGTTTGAACTATGACCTACTCATTAAGGGCTGATCCTCTTGCCTTTAAATCCATGAGATTTTTGCCACTGACTTTAGTCTGAGAGGTGTCAAACCGAAATGGAGGCTTCTAGCTACATGGATTGTATAATAACCTTAGTAATACACTGTTCAATATCATAAAAATTCATGTTTTTTTCCCACTATTTGTTTATATTTTATAATATGTTATGTTAAAAATTCTTCTATGTAAAAGACTGTTTCCCTTTTTTTCATTCCAAAATATCATCTTGAGACCTGCAACACAGCCCTATAACTTTATGGCTTTTTTACCCTCTTTTGACAAAACAGTGTTTGCAAGATCTTTTTGGCACTGGTTTTGATGAAAACCTGGTGCCTTCTCAATGTCGACATCCTATATATACACACACACACACACACACACACACTTGTTCCGTTTGAGAACACCAGTCATCACATTCCTCAAGATACAACAGGCATACCCAGCTCAGATTAGATACAACAAAAGAAGTGGTGTTTGGAACTTAACATCAGGGAAACAAAAAACAAAGAGTTAAATATTGTGCACCTGTTATGGGTATTGCAGAAAGTGATTTCAAGTGACCACAGAATTTAGTTACATAGGAAAGACACCTCCCTCCCAAAGAAACCCATTATTTCACAGCTCCTGCTTCCCTCTGCCACAATGTCTAATGGTTTACCTTTGATTCAACTATTTTCAAACCCTGTCTCTCTGATGGATTGGCCTAGGGAAAATTCTAAGGGGAGCCTCAAGTTGAAAGCTGCTGAAACAGAAGGGAATCTAGCCACTTCATTTTGTTATGGCATAGGGCAATCTGACCCTATGTTCAGATACTGGGATTGAGCTGTAAGTAGGGGCACCATTTCAGATTGGGGGGGGGGGGGCAACTTTAACCATGATTCCTGGGGCTACTTAGGCACTTGAAAACTCTAGTTTTTTGGCAGATAACTAAGCAATTAGCTGACAGAAAGAAAGAAAGAAAGAAAGAAAGAAAGAAAGAAAGAAAGAAAGAAAGAAAGAAAGAAAGAAAGAAAGAAAGAAAGAAAGAAAGAAAGAAAGAAAGAAAATTAAATAAATATAAGACCCATTCAGGTCTAACAACAATATGTTCTGACATCTTGTGGCAAGTCACTTAAGGGACACTAGTTAGGTTTAAAATTTTAATGTATATTCTTAGTTTATTACTAACTCTGTTAGGACTCCTGGGTTCTATCCCAGCTCTGGGAGGACAGCAGGCTCTTGTGGGTTAGAGCTGGGAGCAGACATACGTGGGTTCTATATAAAAACATCATAATGGCAATACTGGGTAAGACCATTGGTCCATCTAGCCCAGAATCCTGTCTTCCAACAGTGGCCAATGCCAGGTGCTTTAGAGGGAATGAACAGAACAGACAATCATCAAGTTGTCCTGTTGCCCACTCCCAGCTTCTGGCAAACAGAGGCGAGGGACATGCAGAACATGGTGTTGGATCTCTGCCCACTCTGGCGAACATCCATTGCTGGACCTATCCTCCATGAAATTAACTAGTTCTTATTGGAACCCTGCTATAGTTCTGGCCTTCACAACATCCCCTGGCAAAGAGTTCCACAGGTTGACTGTGAAGAAATACTTTTTTTGTTTGTTTTAAATCTGCTGCCTATTCATTTCATTGAATGACCCTAGTTCTTGTGTTATGTGAAGGAGTAAATAACATTTCCTTATTAAATTTTTCTATACCATTCATGATTTTATAGACCTCTATCATATCTCACCTTAGTCATCTATTTTCCAAGCTGAAAAGTCCCAGTCTTGTTAATCTCTCCTCATATGGAATCTGTTCCATACCCTTAAACATTTCGGTTGCCCTTCTTTATACCTTTTCCAAATCTAATGTATTGAGATGGGGTGACCAAACCGGCACACACAATTCAATATGTTGTCGTACCGTGGACTTATATAGAGGCAATATGATATTTTTCTCTTATTATCTATCCCTTTCCTAATGATTCCCAACATTCTGTTCGCTTTTTTGCTTGCCACTTCACATTGAGCAGATATTTTCAGAGAACTATCCATGACTCCAAGATTTCTTTATTGATGGGTTCAGCTAATTTAGATCCTATCATTTTGTATGTATAGTTGGGATTATATTTTGCCATGTGGATTACTTTGCATTTATCAACAATGAATTTCTTCTACCATTGTGTTGCCCAGTCATCCAGTTTTGTGAGATCCCTGTGTAACTCTTCGCAGTCTGCTTTAGACTTAACTATCTTGAGTAGTTTTTTATCATATGCAAATGTTACCACCTCACTATGTATCCCTTTTTCCAGATCATTTATGAATATGTTGAATAGTACTGGTCCCAGTACAGACCCCTGAGGGACACCACTACTTACCTCTTTCCATTCTCACCTTTTATTCCTATTCTTTGTTTCCTATCTTTTAACTGAAGTGCCTGGCAATGCTTTCAGGATCATCTAATGATCCTTAATTTACTTTAATGATAGGCCTTTTGTTATCTTAATTACCCTGCCTCTGTTTATAAACAAACTCCGAGCCCCAAAGGCTGTGCTGCTCCCAGTTTCTGAACTCATCACATATCACACTCAAGTCCTTACAGTTAAGAACTCTGTCTGGGGCTAGGGTGAGTAAACTTCCCCTATGAATCTTGGGGAGGAGGGGGTAGAGCCCTCCCCTGCCCTCCCTAAATGGTGCCCCTGCCTGTAAGGTGCTAAGCATCACAGACTCTCACTGAAGTCAATGGATGTGAGGACAACAAGAACCTAACAGGATTAAGCTCATAATACCTTTGAGGTATCTCATTCACAAAAATGTTATGGCTTCAATAGAAAGCATTATTTCCTTAATAGTGGTGTCAAAGCACATATGCAGTTTGATTAGACATCCTCCAAATTGGAGGCATAGTTTTATAGAATAATTACTATTTCCTTTCTCCCTTTTTACAAAATAATGACTTAATATATTGACTTTCCTATGAGTGATACGAGACCCCTCTCCCCTTTACTGTTCCTTCCCATGTGATTAAATAAAATTTAATGGGATTTGAAACAAAGTATATCTTTAGCTGGCATGTTTTTCTTCCAGCACTCAAAACTCTTTGCATGTTTTCAGACTGCCTTTTCTCTTTGCATTACTAAAGATTTTATTTAGCACCTCTCTGGAAGGAAAGTTCCATTAACATGCAAATGACCAGATCACACTGTGAGCTCATCTGTGCAAGACAAAGTGTCCCTTCCTGTAGTGAGGGCACAAGTTCTTTATTAGAGGTGGGGTTTGGGGAGGGATAGCATTGGCCTGCTCAAACCCAGGGTTGTGAGTTCAATCCTTGAGGGGGCCATTTAGGGACTTGGGGAAAAATCTGTCTGGGGATTGGTCCTGCTTTGAGCAGGGGGTTGGACTAGATGACCTCCTGAGGTCCCTTCCAACCCTGATATTTTATAAAGTCACTATTCTGTGAAGTCATAGCTCCACCAATTATTTAGGTTGCCTGACACTTGCCCCATTTTAAGACCCAGTTTTCAGTTGCTCATAGCTTTGCCAAACTAACTGTTTGGGCTGAATTTTTCCATGCTGCCTCAGCTCGAATATTTATGGAAAATTTTAGTCCAAACAATTCAGCCATTCTCAGAACAAGTCAAGGAAAAAAAATATGTTTTTTCCAATGTCAAAAAATTCCTTAGAGCAGGGATCTGAAATTTGGCAGGTGGTGGCCTTTCTATTGGAGATATGGTCTTTGCCACACTCTGAAAACCTGCCAAAATTTGTCAAAGTTATAAGCCTCTGAAAAAAAAAATCACAGTTATCCAGTAGAGCATAACAGCTAAAATCTCCAAAGAATCTGTCATCACTGAGCATTCTCCATACTCTCACAGCTCCTAGTGCCGAGCAGACTGTGCATGCACCATCCTCACACACAGTAGAGGAGCTTACTTCCTACAGCCCAGCACTCCAGGGGCTCAGAAGGACTTTCCAGGACCATGGCTGGTCTTGTCTGGAGTTGAGCCAGTCACTGGGACTGAGAGCAGGTAGCCTGTCTCAGCAGACGGACCACCCCTGACACAAACCCCAGCTGGCAACCCGGCAGCATGGAGGAAGAAACCAATTAACTCAACCGGAGTGAGGGATACAGTGAGGAGGGCATCCACTGGGTGGCAGGGCTTAAGAACCAGAGAGGAAACTGGGACTGGCAGGGCAAGGAGACTGGGAATTGGAAACTGTGGGACGGGAGAAGAATGTGGTGGGAAGGGAAGACGGATAGGCCCAGGAACTGAGGTGCAAAGGAAGAATTGGTCTGGCTAGGCAAAAACATTGGGACAAGGAATCGGGGAAGTGAGGATAGTAGGAATGGATGAAAAACCTGGAAAAGGAAACTCGGACCAGGAGTCAGTGGGGATGAAGAATGATAGATAGGGAATTTGGGGAGGGAACTGGGACTGACTGGGCAAGGACACAGGGAACAAAGAGCCACAAGGTTGGGGGTGACTTGGAATGTCTGGTTAAGCCAACTAGGAGTGGGAGCAGATGGGAGGCTGGAACAATGGTGGAAAGTCTGGAGGGATGAGACTGGGACTTACCAGGCAAAGAGACTGGGATCTGAAGTCTGAGGAGTGTGGATGGGGATTATTTAGGTGAGGAAAACATGCCTGGGTGAAGAAGCCAGGACTGGGGAAGAAACTGGAATGGGACAGGTTGGAGGGGAAGGGGCAGAAGGGGTTAGGCTTGTGGGAAAAAGAACAGAAGACTCCATACCCACTAAAGCACACACCCCTCCTGCTTCCCAGGGTAGAGTCCCTCACCCTGTAAATATTACCTACATTCTTTGTTCCTAAAATGTATATATTTATATTTAGCCATATTAAAAACCCATTGTTTGATTGCACCCCCTAGTAGCACAAAGAGAAATAGGGACCTCCAAATTAAAAAAAAAAAAAAGGAAAGAAAAAAAAGAATGGAGATTAAAATGATTAAGAAACATGGGACAGGTTATACGCTCTCACAGTAATACATAATACAGACAATGGCCTGATTTTCAGAGATGTTGAACACTCAGCTTCCATTGATTTCAGCAGTGACTGCCAGCATTCAGCTCATCTGAAAATGAGGACAAATGTAAACTATGGTATGACATCAGGACTAATGGGACTTGTCCTTCACCCCATGGAATTTCAGAAACCATGCGTTTTATGTTTTTCACAGAGAAACATAATAAATAATATCCTCCCTAACAACTCAAGAACCATCTGGAAGCAGAGACTTGCATTGTGTGATTACTTATCTGCTGGTTGCTTTCGCCACAAACTTGCAGCTGCTCCAAGAATGTTGAGTCAGCAGCCTACTCAGCAAATTGAATCTCCCCAGAGATGTTCACCCAGTCTATTCCTTATGTAGGTTTTATTTAAAACTAATGGAGAGTGTTGATTGGCAGTGAAGTCTGTCACCAAACACCGTTCCTTTGAGTAAAATATACCCGAGCTTTCACTACAGACGTCAGGATGGACAACCTCACTGACCTTTCTGGTATGAAACAATTGTGAAGTGTGTTGATTGCTAATACTGCCAGCTTGTTTTTGATGAGGCCTGCAACCCACTAACAATCCTCATGAAATTGCACTCCTTATATTGCTCTCTGCATCCGTCTCCTAGCATGAGCTCTGAAATAATGAGATCACAGATTATTTTTGAGTGCAGTCCATCTGTATGTATCAGTGCATATGTTGTAGCAAGTTCCTCCTGCACAATAAACAGCTTTCACAACAGTTTTCTGGAGGAAAATAAAAGCAGTCAAAGAAAATAAAGCAAAACTTTTTCCTCCAGTATGCTGGCTTCAGATCTTTCGTACTCTTTGTCAAAAAAGGAAATGGGTTTGTGCTCTCAGCAAATTCCCTATATCATGAAACCACCATGCACACTGGTGCAATCGACACAGTCTCTACTTATGAGAGTCCCAGGATTGGAACAGAGGCAGTTTTGTAGGCCAGGGTTTGTGTATAACTGGAGACATAAGAAAGTGTATCTCATACGAGCATGCCCACTGTGGCTGTCTTTTACCAACACTAACAGTCTCACTTTTACGGACACTACATTCATTCAATTAAAAATAGTCATTTTGGCACTTGTAGTGACATTTATTAGTTTTCATTCCAGAAATTAACATACTTGATAATAAAGACAGCTAGAATAGGATTATAACTGGAGAGTCCTGGCCTTATTAGAACAGTTATGGATTCTATTTGTAAAAAATTAATCTTCACAATAATCTGTAAAACGGTCATTCACGTTTCAACAACTTTTTACCCACATCCAAAAACAAAGCACTGGTTTTGGCCTTTCCATTCGCCCTTGCCAGTGGTTCCTTATGTGGGTAAGGTACTCTGGACTGAGCTGACCTATGAACTTAGTTTTAAAAGTCTGAGATCAGCCTAACAATTATATATATCTACAATGAAGCCATGTTGGTCTGTGATCTCAGAAGTCATAAGCATATTGACCAACATTTTCAAATTAATTTCAGGGAGATTTGTTGTCATGACAAAGAGGTGGCCAGTCCAAACCTAAGCAGTGCTGCAACCTCCGCGTGCCAGCTCACAGTGCCACCCACTGAAATTTGGCCCAGCCCCCCCATGCCAAACCTGATAAAAATAATTAAATGAGGTGGGTTTTTTGCCTGTAAGTGACCTACCGGGACATTTGGTCAGTCTGGTCATAGGTTATGTAAGGTAAAACCTGATCCCTGTTTGGATGCGGAGCCTTTACAAATATCTAGATGCTGCAGCATGTAGGTGTGGTAATTCAGCATGTGGATCTCTTCCATCTGGGTCGATGCTTGGACCAATGATCAAGCAAATAATTAGAGGAAACTGTGCTGGCAGAGCTGCCATCTTTCAGTGATATACTAAAGCAGAGTCCCAACCATTTCTGATGAATAAATATCCCCAAGTAAAGGAGTATTTAACTCTGATGTCCTGCCAAAATATCTTTTGAATTATTACGCTGATGCTGGCACACCAGGTACTAGCTCATGCCAAAGTTCCTGTGGCTCAGCTAAACACTTACAAATACATAATTGGAATCAGTCTGGCTCACCTGTGGGTTAGTAGCATTAACATAGATATTAGAATTAAAAGTATGTTTACTGTTTAGACTCTATTGAATGCTTGGGAGTTGCTGCATCCGTTAATCTTACTTATAACATCTATATCCCATACTGTAAGATAATATTTGAGTGGTTGTAGTGTGAGCCTCTGTAACTGTGTAAATCACCAGACAAGGGAGAGACATTAACTAGCATGAAATGTTGATCTCCAATAGGAGGTATTACATCCTGGAAGAGTCCATTGACACCAGATGGACCATTGTGGGATAGTAAAGAGGACAAAGGCATTGCATTGTTCTGCCCTCCACCCCCGGCAGATGAGGAAGCAAGTGGATTCCTCCCAGCAGCTGAGTTTGCAGCTCAGAGCACAAGGGAAGAGGGAGATAAAAACCCCTAACAAGAAGGAACTGTATCTCTGTGCCACTTGGACTCCATGGGGCAATGTGTCCTAGGCTTATGCAAGAGATCCCCAGCTGCTTAGCCTGGGTTAGCCCTAAATTACATATAGATATTGCTTATTATGGAAGCTTCTATTACATTTTGAAACTTAAATTTGTAACTCATTTGTATATATATATATTCACCTGCTTTAACCTTGTAAATAACTCCCTTGTTTCCTTTTCTTATTTAAGAAATCCTTATATAGTTTTTTATTGGATTGGCTACAAACATTATCTTTGATGTGAGATCTAAGGTGCAATTGATCCAGGGTAATTAACTGGTCCTTTGGGATTGGGAGTAACCTGAATATTGTTGTAATTCTTAGCATAGGCATGTGCAGCACAGTTCATTAGGGTGTGCACCAGGGAGCCCCGCCCTAGCCCTGCCCCCATCCACTCCCTCCCACTTCCTGCCCCCTGAATGCCCCCCTCAGAACCTCCAACCCCCCCGCTCCTTGTCCCCTGACTTCCCCCTTCTGAAATCCCCCCCCCCCGCACTGTAACTGCCTCCCTAGGACCCTACCCCCTACCTGTCCCTTCACTGCCCGGACCCTTATCCACACCCCCGCCCCCAGACAGACCCCTGGGACTCCCACACCTATCCAACCGCTCCCCGCCTCCACACCCCCGCCCCCAAACAGACCCCTGGGACTCCCACGCCTATCCAACCGCTCCCCGCCCCCCGACAGGACCCCCAGAACTCCTGACCCATCCAACTCCCCCTGCTCCCTGCCTGCCCTGACTCCTTTCCACACTCCTGCCCCGACATCCCCCCCCAGAACCCTCAACCCATCCAACTCCCCCCCTGCTCCCTGTCCCCTGACTGCCCCAACCCCTCTCCACACACCCCACACCCTGACACCCCACGCCCCTCCAAACCATCCAATCCCCCTGCTCCTTGTCCCCTGACCACCCCCTCCAGAGACGCCCACCCTCTAATCACCCCCGAGGACACCCCCAACATCCAACCCCCCTCCCCACATCCTGGCAGCTCTGTCTAGTGGCTGCTCCCACCCACACACTCAAAGTGGCAGAGGAGGTTCCCTCTCCTTGGGTGGGAAGGTTGCCTAGTGGTTAAGGCACAGGATTCAGGCGTTCTGGGTTTGATTCTCTGCTCTGCCACAGACTCTCTGCTTAGCCTTGGGAAAATCACTTCACCTCTGTGTGCCCTAGATCCCACCTGCCAAATGGGGCCAATACTGACCCTCCTCCTAGGCTAAATCCATTCATGGCTGTGTGATGGTGGGGGAAATGGAGATACCAAAGTGGGTAGATTTGGGCTGAATTTCTCCACAACCTGAGGGTACATCTACACTACAGCGGGGAGTCGATTTAAGATACGCAAATTCAGCTACGTGAATAGCGTAGCTGAATTCGACGTATTACAGCCGACTTACCCCGTTGTGAGGACGGCGGCAAAATCGACTTCTGCCGCTTTTTGTCGGCGGCGCTTACTACCACCTCCGCTGGTGGAGTTAGAGCGCCGATTCGGGGATCGATTGTCGCGTCCCGACGGAACGCGATAAATCGATCCCCGAGAGGTCGATTTCTACCCGCCGATTCAGGCGGGTAGTATAGACCAGGCCTGAGGCCAGGTCTACACTACACCCCTAATTCGAACTAAGGTACGCAACTTCAGCTACGTGAATAACGTAGCTGAAGTTCGAAGTACCTTAGTTCGAATTAGTTCGAACTTACCTTGGTCCACACGCGGCAGGCAGGCTCCCCCGTCGACTCCGCGGTACTCCTCTCGGCGAGCTGGAGTACCGCAGTCGACGGCGAGCACTTCCGGGTTCGACTTATCGCGTCCAGACTAGACGCGATAAGTCGAACCCAGAAGTTCGATTTCCAGCTGTCGAACTAGCGGGTAAGTGTAGCCAAGGCCTGAGAGTGAGAGCCAGCTCCACAGGGGGGGTGGGAGAGAGAGGGGCTCAGGTCAGCTGCACACAGCGTGGGATCAGGACTTCAGCACTGCAACTTTTGCCACTAGGGTGGCTGGGGCTCCTGAGCTGGGGACTTCAGCCCCACATCTTCTGCCAGGGTCTAGGGCTTTTTCATAGATTCATAGATTATAGGACTGGAAGGGACCTCGAGAGGTCACCGAGTCCAGTCCCCTGCCCGCATGGCAGGACCAAATACTGTCTAGACCATCCCTGATAGACATTTATCTAACTTACTCTTAAATATCTCCAGAGACGGAGATTCCACAACCTCCCTAGGCAATTTTTCACACTTGCTGTCTGGTCACCCTAGCTTCTCCTCCTCCCTCCCCCCCTCCCCAGCATGGCTCCTGCCGGGGTTCAGGCTTCTCTTCCCACCTCCCCCCCGTGGCTCCTGCTGGGGTCCCGGCTTCTCTTCCACTCCCACTCCCTCCCGCCACATGGCTCCAGCCTGGTCCGGGGCTTCTCCTCCCTCACTCCAGCTCGACTCCTCTTCCCCCCACCTCACCCCACCCCATGGCTCCTGCCGGTATCTGGAGCTTCTCCTCCCCCTAATCTACCACTGCACCCAGCCCTAGCCTAGCTGGGCTTCCTTTGGTCACCTGAAGCCTGCTGTGGCTGGAGTCGCGCCTGGCTGGCAGGGAGCAGCCATACAGGTGGACGCCATGGCCATCAGCTCAAGAGCTGCAGGGTAGCCCTAGGTAAGCAGGGGCTGGCTGTGCTGCTGCTGTTAGCGCCGCACTCCCGCCTGCCCACACCTAACCCTAAGGCTCAGCCCCTGCCGGAACAGGGAGGCAGGGAGCAGTTGATCTGAGCCTGCCCAGCAAACAGCTGATCGCAGCTGCGTGCAGGCTGCCCCTAGGAAAAAGCTCAGCTGAGGAGGCACCCACAAGCTGCCAACAGCTGGTCATCCCAGTGAGTGCTGAGCACCCCCTATTTTTTTCCCGCCTGCAGCCGATGCAGCCTCCTCCCCCGGGAGGCTCCAGTGGGAGGGGGAAGGGGCAGCCTTCCCAGCCGGAGGTCAGGGCATTAGGGTGTGCCTGGGCACGCCCCGTGCGCATGCCTATGATTCTTAGTGTAAGGGACCATCTATCACAAAGATAAACTCACGAGTGGCAAGATAGATCAGAGAACCCAAGGGACCTGTCAGTGACTCCATCGTTAGGCTGTTATACTGCCTGAGGAGCTTACGCTTGATAATGGGTTTGTGCCCTGGTTTTTAACAGTCTGTCCAGAGATTGGTATTCACAGTCTTGAGTCACTGCAAGTAGCATTGCAATTACATTCCCTCTACACTTTTAATTGGATGTGATAGTCTTATTCACTTCCTAAATTGTTGTGTAAGGTAACTATACCTTACTAATTAGCAAAACAAATTGTACACTAATACTATTGCTGTGCACTACTCCATTTCGCTACAGGAAGCAGATCAAGTAACTCCTGTAATGTGAAGGGTTCTGGAATCCTTTGAGATGAAAGGTGCTATGTAAAGCTTTATCACCACCATCAGATGAATCTGATCCAATATGCTTTAACAGATGCTGTCTAACAACAGTAAGAAGAAAAAGCTGTCTTCAGTGCAATTGACGTATAAACTTGTCAGCTTTGTAGCTAAAACAGAATATTGAAAATTTCAGCCTAAAAGCAATTTTGGTGGTTGGGATGTGGGGGCCAGGGAGGTATGAGAGAAACCACACCCCACCTTAAGCATAGTGTTCATTACTCAAATACTTTAATATAGTCTAAGGGAATTAAAAATAAATAGAATAAGCTCCCAACAATTGCAGGTGAACAGGTATTTTTTTAAGGATCCTATCCTTATACCCTTATTCTGGTGTAGTACCTGCTTGCTCCATGACAATAATGAGACTTCCTCTAAGAGAAAGCAAAGGATATTGGATCTGAGTTGCTAGATCTGTTTCCTGATCTGTTGTTGCCACTTTTAGACAATAGGTCACGTGCAAATAAGAAAAAGGAGAACAGTGATCCCAGGTCCTTGGCTGTGCCAAAGGCTATATGGTTAATTAATGATAATAAAAACAAATCAAAACCAAAGAAGTCTTATAACAGGTTGAAAACAATACAAACAGAACTGAAAGAAAAGCAAATAAACTAAAAAACAAACAAACACAGACAAGTGTTGTTAGGGCAACAAAAGAAGAAAAATATATCTTGAAAAAATAATCTTAAAGATGTGTAAGAATATTCAGTTTAGAGCAGAGAGAATACAAAATACTGCAACCTGTAAAATTTAGATCCACCATTAATTTTAAATGTCTGACAAACTGATTTTTTAAATTTAAGTGTGGATCAAAAGTTGTGAGCATGCAGGTATGTACTGTCCCACTTATTACAGTAGGGTTCCTCAAATATTTTTTTATATATATATTTTCCTTGGCTTTATTACTTATACCCAAAGATATTTTGGGAACATTTCTGTAACTAAAATTTTATCAGAACCTATTGCCGCACTATTCCTTTTGTGACACTGACATCACAATGTCTAGTCTCCCTGTGTGGCCTGTTAACCCCATAGACTGTTGCTGGGGCAACATACAGAAGAAAGTTTGTAAATGTCTAAGTGAAACACACAAGGCACAATTCACCAAATTATGCAAAGAGTTTGTGTTTTTCATTTGATGCTTTCCTCATCTGTTCATTTTCAAACCTGTTGTTGTTGCCCTGTTAACCTGACCCTACATAAAAAGGACTGTCGCCAAACAATAGCAACAGCAAAGGTGTAAACCAAACTATTAACCTCTGAGGTGTGAATTCTCCTCTCCAGCAGCCCTTTCATTATGGAATGTGATAGGCAAAACAAACTTTGCACCATTTATATTCTAACATGTGCAGGCAATACCCATTCCTCTTTTATTCCTCACCTTTGGTTTCCTTAAAAAAAAAAGAAAGAAAGAAAGAAACAAAGAAAGAAAGTAACAAATGTAAAATGAATAAAGAAGCCAATTATGATAAAGATATCTATTTAAAAAGTCAGCAAGTACAACAGAGATGATTCTCATAGTAATATTAAACCACCCATATTGAACATATATAGTTTCAATTACTTCTGGTTATTAATGTACACTTAAATATGCACCCACACATTAGCCTACATTTTTAATATATGTCAAAATATTTTATGAAAACATACTTGAAAGCTTTGCATGCTAGATAAAAAAATGCTATATTGTTAAATACTGTATCTTCTCACCGTCACACATGTATTTTTATGTATTTCAGAACAAAAAAAATGTGGTAAGACTAAGAAGAAATAGAATGTGCTATCCACACAAACACACGCACAGCATAACAGTATTTCCCACTATATATGGGATGGACATGGAGAAAGTAACAGATTAGCCTAGGATGGTATGATAAGGGTCAGAAACAAAGAGAAATGGAGGCAGGGAAAACTGCATGACTCCAATTCCACTTTCTTGCGAACATATTCCTGCAGTTATGGATGACGTAGCAAGCAGCCCTCCCTGCTTTCATAGTGGCACTTACTGGGAGATGCTCCCAGTGCTGTATTAACAGGGCTTCAGGTTCCAGCAGAGATCTGGACGTCGCCTGAATAACCTGTGCCTTTGTGGCTAATAGATTGGGGTACTTCATTGTCTGCATGAGGCTAGTGATGATGACAATCAGAAGTTACTGCTGGTGCCAGGGGTGAAAGTAACTTAATGGACTTACCGGAGTCCTGGGTGGGGGGGCGGTTCTGGGCCTCATGGAAGTGGCAAGTCCTCAGGCAGAACTGGAGCCAGACTCCCACAGCCAGCCCTTCAGTGCTGCCTGGCCCACGCCACCTTTGGCTCCATCAGCAATTTAAAGGGTCCAGGGCTCTGGCTGCTGGCACGGTAGCGGCAGCTGGGAGCCCCAGGCCCTTTAAATCGCCACCAGAGCCCTGGGGTAGCGGCAGTGGCTGGGAGCCCCGGGGCCTTTAAATCACTGCCGGAGTCCTGGGGTAGGGGCGACAGTGGCTGGGAGCTCCAGCAGCGATTTAAAGGGCTGGGGCTCCAGCCACTGCCATGAGCCAGGGACCCTTTTAAATCACTGGAGCCCTGGCAGCTGCCCGTTTTGCCCACCCCCCAATCAGCGGCCCTGCCGGTACGGTGGCCACTTTCTTACCAGTATGCTGTACCAGACCATGCCGGCTTACTTTCACCTCTGGTTGGTGCAGACAGAAGCTACAACTGGTGCAAAGTGCAACTACTCTAAGTGGGCTGTATCCACATGAGGGAAAAAAAAAAAAAAAACAGTCAGTACTAACACCAGTTAGCACTGAAAGGGGTTACCTAGGGAGGTAGTGGAATCTCCTTCCTTAGAGGTTTTTAAGGTCAGGCTTGACAAAGCTCTGGCTGGGATGATTTAGTTGGGGTTTAGGTCCTGCTTTGAGCAGGGGATTGGACTAGATGACCTCCTGAACTCCCTTCCATCCCTTATATTCTATGATTCTGCCAAAGTAGTGGAAACCCTATGTAGAAAAGGCTCCAGGACACCTAGTTAGCTACATAGAACCTCAAATGTGGGAGCCGCTTCTTGCTCTGACTATAGTGGTTCTGGTGACTTCTGATGTTTCTACCACTAACCTAGTTAAACCTGCTCATCAGCAGGTTTAATTAATTGATACAATGGGAAGCATGACAGAAGCTACTAGACAAGGACTCCCAGAGCGTTATCTATTCTAAGGTTCCCACCAGGTAAGATTAGTGGTGTAGAGGGTTTGGGTTTTGTGGAATGTTGGTGCCCCCTTCTACTGAGGTGGAGGCCATCCGAAATACACAGCTTCCTCTACAATTACAGAGTGGACCAATCTCCCCAGAGACAGGCTGGGTAGAGTAATCCGGGGGTGGGGGGTGGGGGGTGTTAAACTAATAGTGAAATCAGAGAGTAAAAAGAGGGAATATATGAATGCTCAGCACAGAATTGAGATCTTGAGAACAAAATCAATCAAGGAACTAAAGGAGAAGGAGAGACAAAATCACTGAATTGCCTATACACCAATGCTAGGAGCCTGGGTAACAAACAACAGGAATAGAAATTGCTCATTTATGAGCATAAATTTTAACTAGCTGGTATCACTGAAACCTGGTGGGATAATTCACACAATTGGAAAGTTAAAATCAATGGTTATAACTTATTTAAGAAAGATTAAGTGGGCAAAAGGGAAGAGGGAGTGACACTATATCAGAAATGGCATTACCTGTTCCTGAATCACTGAAAATCATCTTAAATGTTTATGAATCAATATCTGAATAGATAAAGCACAAGATGGGGTACTGCTACAGATCATCCAACAATATTAGGAAATAGGAAGACTGCCTCCTTACGCACCTATGTATAATGTCGGGGGGGGGGGGGGGGGTAGCTGCATGATCACGGGGCCTTCAATTTGAATAACATATGACAATATTAAAACATCCTTGGGATTTCTAAAGATTATAGATGGCAATTTCCTAACTGAAAAAATGTTGCAGCCAATAGGAGGGAATTTTCTATTAGATGTTTTCCTAACAAATAAAGAGGAACTGATTACAGAATTAAAAATTCATGGTAGATTAGTTACAAGTGATCATGACTTGATCAGATTTATAATGTGCAAGCAGAATAAAGTCCAGATCAGTAATATATATATGTAGAACTGGTGCTTTAATAAAGCCAGTTTCACAAAGCTGACAACAGTAAAATCAGATGTGAGGAAGAACTTAATCAGAAAAGTGTGAATGATAATTGGGAATGATTTAAGCACACCTTATGAGAAACCCCAAAAGCCACAATTGTTGTTAAAAAAATGACCTCGTTTAGGGGGGAAGTGCAGGCAGCTGTACATTGAAAAATAATATTTTACAAACGGAAGAAAGGATTTTATAATAATGAATATAAATCAGAAGTTAAGGATTGTATAAAATTGATAAGGGAAGCAAAGGGAAACCCAGAGAAATCTATGGCCAGCAGAGTGTAAGACAATAAGTATATTTTTTTTAAATATATTAGGAACAAAAAAAAATCCTGACAATGTTATTGGTACATTACTAGACAAAAATGATAGAATTATTAATAATAATGCAGAAGGGGCAGAAGAGTTCAATAAATATTTGTTCTGAATTGTGGGGGTGAAGGGGGACAAATGGTATAGTCTCATAACATGGTGACAACACTCTTTCCATCCCACTAGAATCTCAGGAAGATGTTAAACAACAGCTAACAATTTTTAAAATCAGCATGTTCAGATAACTTACATGCCAAGAGTTGTATAAGAACTGGCTGAGGAGCTTGTTGGGCCATTAATGTGGATTTTCAATGAGACTTGGATCATGGGGGACGTTTCAGAAAATTGGAAGAAAGCCAATTTTTAAAAAAGGGAAATGGATGGCTGTGGTAATTATAAGCCTGTCAGTCTGACACCGATCCCAGGCAAGATAATGGAGTGTCTGAACCAGGACTCAATTAATAGAGAATTAAAGTAAGGTAATGCTATTAATGCAAATCAACATGAGTTTATGGAAAATAGATCCTGACGGACTAACATGATATCATTTTGGAAGAGATTACAAGTTTGGTTGATAAAGGTAATAATGTTGATAAAATATACTTAGAATTATGTAAGATGTTTCACGTGGTACAACGTGACACTGATTAAAAAAACTCGAACTATATAAAATAACATGGCACACATTAAATGGATTAAAAACCGGCTAACTGATAGGTCTCAAAATGTAACTAAATGGGGAACAATGGAGTGGGTGTTTCCAGTGAAGTCTCTCAGTACTCACCTCTTGGCCCTATGCTATTTAACATTTTTATCAATGACCTAGAAGAAAACCCACAATCATCACTGATAAAGTTTGCAGTTGACACAAAAATAGGGGGAGTGGTAATAATGAAGAGGACAGATCACTGCTTGAGAGCAATATGGATTGCTTGGTAAACTGGATGCAAGCAAAGAAGATACGTTTTAATATGGCTGAATGTAAATGTATACATCTGAGAACAAAGAATTGAGGTCTTACTTACAGAATGGGGGACTCTATCCTGGGAAGCAGTGACTCTGAAAAAGATTTGAGGGTTGTGGTGGATAATCAGCTGTGCATGAGCTCCCAGTGTGATACTGTGAGCAAAATGAGCTAATGTGATTCTGGAATACAAACAAAACCAAGGGAATCTGGAGAAGGAGTAGAGAAGTTATTTACCTCTGTATTTGGCAGTGCTGTGACTGCTGCTGGAATACTGTGTCCAGTTCTGGTGCCCACAGTTCAAGAAGGATGTTGATAAATTGGAGAGTATTCAGAGAAGAACCACAAGAATGATTAAAGGATTAGAAAATATGCCTTATAATGGTAGACTCAAGGAGCTCAATCTATTTAACTAACAAAGATAGGATTAAGAGGGACTTGATTAGAGTCTATAAATATCTACATGGGAAACAAATATTTAATAATAGGCTTTTCAGTCTAGGAGAGAAAGGGATAACATTAGCCAATGGTTGGAAGTTCAAGCTGGACAGATTCAGACTGGAAATAAGGTGTAAATATTTAACAATGATAGTAATTAGAACAATTTACCAAGAGTCATGGTGGATTCTCCTTCACTGATTTTTTAAATCAAGATTGAATGTTTTTTTTCTAAAATATATGTCCTAGGAATTATTTTGGGGAAGTTTTATGGACTGGGTTATACAGGAGATCATCTAGCATGAGCACAGTGGTCTCTTCTGATCTTGGAATGTATGAAAAACCACTACTACCATTGATGGACTTTTTTCTACAATGTCCTAGAGTAGACCTGGCCTTACACAATATTAACTGACAAATTGTAATGGGAACTATACAAGCTTTCTTTTCATTTCTGGTGCAGTTCAAAGTTATGCCTTTGATGTAAAGAAACCTGCATGGCTTGGGTCCTGCCTACATGAAAAACACACACTCTCTCTCTCTCTTTATAAGTATCAGTTGAGTTCAGCTGAGAAGCTCCTTGATTTAAAATGTCACAGGGCCTTTGACTCCAGATCTTGTTTCCTCTAGGTGGTGTAACATAGTCCAAGTCAGCTGACCATTATAACAAAGTGTAACGTCCAACTCTTTTTTTTTTCCCCCAAGCATTTTTAGAGTGTGGTTACTGGCAGGACAAGTTCTGATAAGATATTTCATACAGAAATTTTAAATATGATAGAAATGTGCCAGAAGACCATTCTGGATAGCAGCCACTGAGGAGGAGAAGACACTTCTGCCATGAGAGGTAAGATTGTATATTGAGGCAGAGAGGAGCCCATAGAAATTTCTGGATGAATAGGAAGGGAGTGGGGGAGAAAAAGAAAAAGGTTGGAAAAAGTCCCTGGCAATAAAGTAAATGGGGAAACAGCAAAGTTGGGGGGGGGAGTTAGTTTAGAGGCAGTTCCCTGTTTCTGAGAACTATTTATAACAGTGTTTCCCAAACTTGGGATGCCTCTTGTGTAGGGAAAGCCCCTGGTGGGCCAGACCGCTTTGTTTACCTGACCCATCCGCAGGGTCCACCGATCGTGGCTCCCACTGTCCACGGTTCGCTGCTCCAGGCCAATGGGAGCTGCGGGAAGCGGTGGCTAGTACGTCCCTCGGCCCGTGCTGCTTCCAGCAGCTCCCAGTGGCCTGGAGCAGCGAACCGCGGCCACTGGGAGCCACGATCGGCCGGACCTGAGGACACGGCAGGTAAACAAGCCAGCCCAGCCCACCATGGGCTTTCCCTACACAAGCGGCATCCCAAGTTTGGGAACTACTGATTTATAACATATTAGTAACATGGAGCAAGGTGAAGTAAAAGTCAAAAAACAATCAATTTAATTTCACTTCCAGAAAATGAAGTAAGATTTCAAATTGCCAGAAAACACTTGTTGTTAATTGCCTCTATTGATTTCTTCAGTTCTGTTGTTGCATTCTAGATCCCCTCCTGATATTCCACTGCACTGTAAAATGAGACATTATTTGATTCATTCAGTCTTAAATTGAAATTGAAACCAAAACTTCCAACCATTAAGCCCCTGTGTATACCCCACAGCTCTCCTCTTAGCCCAGCATTATTTAACTTCCTTTCACCATTGTAACTCTAACAAATGTTGCTGCTATTTCCTTTTAACATTAACCGGTCAATGAAAAGAACAGGAACACATTCTTAATCTTTCTTTTCTTTCTTCTTTCCACAAGGATATTTTATTCTGAAGATTGATGCCTACAGCAAAACAAACTGACATTCAGTAATGATATTCATTTAAAAATGTTATTCCTTGATGCAAAATTGCTTTGAATTTTTTATGATTTCTCTTCTCACTAAACATTGATCTGAGCTGGAAAAAAAAAAACTAATACATTTTCTTACTTCATTTCTAAGAGTGACAGAGTCATGGGTGCCAAGCTTATTGCCTGGTCAGGGAGTGTCAGAGTTGGACCTGGGCAAAATTTTTGGGACAATTCCCCCTTCTCCCCCCCCCCCCCCCCCCCCCAAAAAAAAAAGGTGCAGATTTGGGTCAACTGGAACATTTGGTGAACTCATGTAGATTTTGGCAAATGGTTTAGGTTGAAATTAAAAAAAATGAAGTGTTGAAACAACTCATTCTGACAATATCAAAATATCAAAACATGAAGCAGATTTAGGCAATATTCGAGAGGTGGGGAATTAGTAGTTAGAGTGCTCAAGTGGGATGTGGAAAACTCAGGTTCAAATCCCCATACCAAAGCAGCAACTTGAACACAGGTCTTTTCCTCTTAGGTGGACAACCAATTAGGAGGGGGAATATCTGGGTTGAATATCTGCTCCAAAGGAACCGTGGCCAATGGGGGTTGCGGGGGTGGTGCCTGTGGGCAGGGGCAGCATGCAGAAACCCCTGGCAATTCCTCAGCTTAGGAGCCAGAGGGATATGCTGCCACTTCCCGGGAGCCACGCAGACTTCCTTCATTCCCGGAAAATGCTGGGGCCACCTGAGATCAGTCAGCACTGCCCAGAGTCTGCACCCCAACCCTCCCCCCCCCCGCCCCAACCCCCTGCCCCAGCTCAGATCCCCCTCCCACACTTCAAACTCCTCATCCCTGGCTACACCCCAACCGTGTGCCCCCACCTAGTGAGAGAGAGAGAGAGCAAACAAGCAATGGAGGGAGAGGGCCTCAGAGAAGTGGCAGGGCCTCAGGGGAGGGTATTTATTTTTCTGCAGTTAGAAAGTTGGCAACGCTACCCTTTGGGTCCAATTCAGTAAAACATGACAAAGTTACATTACTTAAGATATTTTTTGTCAGAGATTATATAGTGCAAAAGCTGATACATTTTCTAAATTGGGTCTTCACAAAAAATTGAAGAGTAAATGTACATCAGAAGGATGTGATGAAAGGATGAATAAAACCACATTAAAAATAAATAAACATAATTAGAAATAATTCTGAAACAGAACCCCAGATTCTAATGCCCCTAACATTTTGGGGGGCAAAATACAAATATGGATCCAAATTTTGCAAGTTGGGCCTATCTCTATTTTTAATAATGCAAAAATTCTTTGTCCTTTTAAAATATTTGAGCAGGTGATATTTTAAGACTACAGCACTATCCTTAGTATCCTTGCTTTGGTAAAATCATTGCAGCTGTATCGTACCTGATCAATATTTTGAATTCTTTGCTGGCATGGAAGGAAAATGCCATCTCCACATTTGCTATTTCAGAACAGTGAAGTAAAATGTTAAAGTACTTCCGGTATGGCTGGGTAGATTTACTTAGGATTTCAGAATAGCTGAAATGATAATAGAACTAACTTCTTATTTATGAATATACCACTTGCTTACAAAGAAAATAGCAACTGTCAAGCTAGTCAGTGCCAAACTGAGTTTTAAATGTAATCATCCAAATCCAATGTTCCGTAAGTGAATAGCTCTATAATAAATGTATGTTTTGCTAGTAGCAATCAACTTCAAAGCTGGTTTATTTTATACACACATCAAAAAACTCAGTAATTTCATTTAAAAAAAAAAAAGATGAATTTTCATTCCTGTTTCGTGAACAAGGATTAATACAGCACTATATATTTTTTTTGGAAGACATATCAATTACCAGAACACAAAACTGTATCCATGTGCTAAAATGTATCCTAGTTCTTTTTTAAGTGTAAAATAGTTTCCCCCGTGTTCCTGCTACAGTGTAAGTTCTCTTAAGAACAGTTCTATAATGTGGAAGGACAAGGTTAAATTTCATATTAAATATTAATGCAAGGTTCAGTTGCTGATAAAATATTTCTTGATTCGCTAATAAATTTATACAGTGCCCCTGAGGTACTGTGGCACATTTAAACTAAAATTAGCACTAATTGCTTTGTGTGCATGCCTGCATATCTTAGATTCATATATTCATACCCTTTCAAACTGTAGTATATTAAGTAGTGTTTGTAAATTAATTGTGTTCCTGATCCAACTCCCACTGAAGTCAGTGTAAATATTCTCATTGGTTTCAATGGGAGTTGGACTGGGCCCTGTAACTTTAAAACAGACTTGTAACAAGAATACAGACTGATAATTTATTATGAATGATCCCTTTGTCATTCTCTGCAATGTAGTTCAGCCAGTGGTTCTGTAAAGTTCCTTCTCCCATAGATGTCTAAGTATTCAGATTCCAAAGACTATTTCTGTTTTCAAACAAACAACCAGAAATTTCAAATAAACTGTGGTTATAACAGCTCCCTTTTTTAATTAACACTTTTGCACTTGTGGTAATTGGAGACACTCAGGCTGGAGACCAGTTAGTATGAAAGCCTAGGAGATGCTGGTAAGGCAAGACAGTGTTTCCCAAACTTGGGACGCCGCTTTTGTAGGAAAAGCCCCTGGTGGGCTGGGCCGGTTTGTTTACCTGCCGCGTCCGCAGGTCTGGCCAATCGCAGCTCCCAGTGGCCGCAGTTCGCTGCTCTAGACCACTGGGAGCTGTGGGAAGTGGCGCGGGCCGAGGGATGTACTGGCCGCTGCTTCCCGCAGCTCCCATTGGCCTGGAGCAGCGAACCGCGGCCAGGGGAGCCACGATCGGCGGACCCTGCAGACGGGGCAGGTAAACAAACCGGCCCAGCCCGCTAGGGGCTTTCTCTACACAAGCGGCGTCCCAAGTTTGGGAAACACTGCTCTAAGAAAACCCTTTGATTTTACTCCGTGGGGGTTCTAAATACTCCACATTATTTGATCTTTATAATGCGCTGCAAAGCTCCCCTCCTCAGCTCCCGCCGCCCCCCACACACACATTCAACCTGGCCTTTAGAGAAGATGGCAGAAATGTGGTAGTGCGAGGAGTGGTGGGAAGGGGAATGATTTTGTAGTGTCTATATATTGCCTGGCCATTTTTGGTAACAGGAGATTGGTAAAATTGATGGAGTCATAAATTACAATACACCTCTACCCCGATATAACGCGGTCCTTGGGAGACAAAAAATCTCACCGCGTTTTAGGTGAGACTGCATTATATCAAACTTGCTTTGCCCCCCCCCCCCCCGTTCCTTGTTCCCTGACCGCCTCCTCCAGAGACCCCTGTCCCTAATCACCCCCAGGACCCCACCCCCTACCCAACCCCCCTGCTTCCTGTCCCCTGACCGCTCCAACCCCTATCCACACACCCCGTCCTCTGACAGGCACTCACCAGCAGTGGTGGGAAGTAGAGCAATGTGGCCCCAGCCCGTTCCACTCCGCCACTTCCCAGCCGCGGCGCTCCGCTTCCCGCCACCGGTGAGTGCGGGGAGGTTGGGGAAAGGACGCCCCCTGCACTCACATGCGGCAGGAAGCGGAGCGACGCGGCCCCAGCCTGCTCCGCTTTCCTTGCCCTGGCCCCAGCCGTGTTGCTGGTGTGGGTGTGTGTGGGGGGGGGGGGAGAGGGGGGGTTGGGGAAAGCTCCCGCACTCACCTCCTGCGGCTGGGAGCTGGCGGAGTGTAGCGGGCTGGGGCCGGGATGCTCCACTTCCGCTGCTGCCGGTGAGTGCGGGGGGATTCCTTCCCCCAAACCCCCTCCCCCGTGCGATGCAGCTGGGGCTGGGGTGAGGGAAGCGGAGCAGGGTGCTCCCGGCCCCCCACTAATCCCCCGGGCCACTCTGGGACTGCGGGGCCCCCAAAATTGCCCCCCTACAGCTCTTGCCTCCTAGACCCTGGGGGAGGGAGCCCCTGACTGCCTCCAAGACCCTCTGCCCCTTATCCAACCCCTTGGCCCCGGCCCGGCCCAGCACCCTTAACACACTGCTCGGAGCAGCATGTCAGAGCTTTACCATGTTGTATGCGAACCCGTGTTATATCTGGTCACATTATATCGTGGTAGTGATGTACTTGTATTTTGTTACAACGTGTCATAGGCACTTATTACCACATATAAGTGTTTTTATCTTTTTCCGTATAACTCAAAATATATAAGTAAATACATACATTATATATAGAGAGAAAGAGACATGCATACACACACGTATACATATGTTATATTAAATGCATATACTATTCTGCAGCTAGAGATAATAAAATACGAGAAAGGTACAGGTTAGTGAAAGACTGAAAGAAACCTTCAGAAAGAGATACACACCAAACATCTGCCTACTCACTCATTCATACAAACAGATTAAAAACCAAAGCTGTAAATTAATAAAGCTATTTGTCTTACAAGAGCAGAAGGAAGAGAGACTATATATTATTTCTCTCTTTAAATACTTGAGATGCTGAAGGTCATGCTATTATATTGCAAGATAATGACTTTTTAGATAATACATTGCTTAGGTTTAATTCAAACTACACTGAAGTCAATGGATTTTAAAGGCTATTTGATCAGGCCTTATATTATTATTGTCTGCATAAACTAGCATACAAAAACTATCTGATGTTGAAAGTTAAATACTCATACTCAGAAGCAACTGATGTTTTAATAAATCATGTAGACAGAAAAAAGATAAACAGTAATAGGAGTGAGAGAGAGAGTATGTATGATTGCCACTCTTGGACCACAAATCCAGTCCCACTTTCTGCTATCCTCTCAACAAACCTTAATTTCCCTTTGACAGTGGGGATGACTGTGAGGATGGCCTGTGTCCTGGAATCAGCACCTTGGAACGTATTTAGTTCAATACAACAGACGAGATCAAGCATGTTATATTGCAACAGTGTTAATTGCCATTTCTCTGTTTACAAGAACAAGAACAGATCTGTGTGGGTGTAGAGAAAGAGGTGATTTCATTCTGCAGAACCTCATAGCTACCACCTGAAGATTTTTGTTTTGTTTTGTTTTTTTTATATGACTCTACCACACATTCACTACTTACCAGGGCCGGATTTCCAATTAGGCAGAGTAAGCATGTGCCTAGGGGCACTGGCATTTTAAGGGTGACTTACCTTGCTAAAACTGTGTGCAACACAAAGGCCAGCTGTAGGCGGGGCGGGGCAGGACAGCGAGTGGCCGGGGGGTGGTGGCGCGCTAAAGATGCTGTGCCTAGGCATGCATAAGGTGTAAATCTGGCCCTGCTATTTACCTAACTTTCCACTTTCAAATTAATAATCAGTATTGCCCCAAATCTCCAGTGACTTCAATGCCTCAGTAAAGGCTGCAAGAATGGTCCCTATATCTTTCATATTAACTATGTATAGCATTGTATATTTCTACAGCACTTTACAGAAATAAAAAAGACATTGTCCAAGACTTAAAGACCTTTTAGTCTAAATTAGACTAAGAAAGGGCCCAGTCCTGCTCCTCCCCTCCATCCATGTCAACTAAATGTCACAGAACCTAGAGCTCAGTGAGTACTACCACTGACTTCTGTTAAAGAGTAAGTTATTACTCATATTGAGTAAAGGACAAGAATTGGGTCCATGTTACTAGAGCTGGGTGAATAATTCATAATGAATATTGTTTAAAACAAATCTTTGCTTCTTTGTGCTTCTAAATTGTCTGTGGTTGTCTCACATGTTCATTGTCTGAAATTATTGGTCATATAATTTCTGCAGTACTTCTTTGACTGAAGCTCATTCATGAACAATTAATGAGTGTTTTCTATTTAAGCTGTTTTGTTGGATTATGTTAGTCACATAGGATGTTTCTGTCCCCATAACAGATAAGTATAACTCTCAGGATACATTTACACTGCAAGTTTCAAAGTAGCAGCCGTGTTAGTCTGTATCCGCAAAAAGAACAGGAGTACTCGTGGCACCTTAGAGACTAACAAATTTATTAGAGCATAAGCTTTCATGGGCTACAGCCCACTTCTTCGGATGCATATAGAATGGAACATATATTGAGGAGATATATATACACACATACAGAGAGCATGAACAGGTCGGAGTTGTCTTACCAACTCTGAGAGGCCAATTAAGTAAGTGAAAAAAAACTTTTGAAGTGATAATCAAGATAGCTCAGTACAGACAGTTTGATAAGAAGTGTGAGAATACTTACAAGGCGAGTCAAGTATCAGAGGGGTAGCCGTGTTAGTCTGAATCTGTAAAAAGCAACAGAGGGTCCTGTGGCACCTTTGAGACTAACAGAGGTACTGGGAGCATAAGCTTTCGTGGGTAAGAACCTCACTTCTTCAGATGCAAGAAGTGAGGTTCTTACCCACGAAAGCTTATGCTCCCAGTACCTCTGTTAGTCTCAAAGGTGCCACAGGACCCTCTGTTGCTTTTTACAAGGGGAGATAGATTCAATGTTTGTAATGGCTCAGCCATTCCCAGTCCTTATTCAATCCTAAATTGATTGTATCTAGTTTGCATATCAATTCCAGCTCAGCAGTCTCTCGCTGGAGTCTGTTTTTGAAGTTTTTCTGTTGCAAGATAGCCACCCGCAGGTCTGTCATTGAATGGCCAGACAGGTTAAAGTGTTCTCCCACTGGTTTTTGAGTATTATGATTCCTGATGTCAGATTTGTGTCCATTAATTCTTTTGCCTAGAGACTGTCCAGTTTGGCCAATGTACATGGCAGAGGGGTATTGCTGGCACATGATGGCATATATCACATTGGTAGATGTGCAGGTGAACGAACCCCTGATGGTATGGCTGATGTGATTAGGTCCTATGATGATGTCACTTGAATAGATATGTGGACAGAGTTGGCCTCGGGCTTTGTTACAAGGATAGATTCCTGAGTCAGTGTTTTTGTTCAGTGATGTGTGGTTGCTGGTGAGTATTTGCTTTAGGTCGGGGGGTTGTCTGTAAGCGAGGACAGGTCTGTCTCCCAAGATCTGTGAGAGTGAGGGATCATCTTTCAGGATAGGTTGTAGATCTTTGATGATGCGCTGGAGAGGTTTTAGTTGGGGGCTGAAGGTAACAGCTAGTGGTGTTGTGTTATTTTCTTTGTTGGGCCTGTCTTGTAGGAGGTGACTTCTGGGTACTCGTCTGGCTCTGTCAATCTGTTTTTTCACTTCAGCAGGTGGGTATTGTAGTTTTAAGAATGCTTGATAGAGATCTTGTAGGTGCTTGTCTCTGAGGTATTGGAGCAAATGCAGTTATATCTTAGAGCTTGGATCTAGACAATGGATCATGTGGTATGTTCTGGATGGAAGCTGGAGGCATGTAGGTAAGTGTAGCGGTCAGTAGGTTTCCGGTATAGGGTGGTATTTATGTGACCATCGCTTATTAGCACAGTAGTGTCCAGGAAATGGACCGCTTGTGTGGATTGATCTGGGCTGAGGTTGATGGTGGGATGGAAATTATTTAAATCATGGTGGAATTCCTCAAGGGCTTCTTTTCCATGGGTCCAAATGATGAAGATGTCATCAATGTAGCTCAAGTAAAGTAGGGGCTTTAGGGGACGAGAGCTAAGGAAGCATTGTTCTAAGTCAGCCATAAAAATGTTGGCATACTGTGGGGCCATGCGCGTACCCATAGCAGTGCCGCTGACTTGAAGGTATATATTGTCCCCAAATGTGAAATAGTTGTGGGTGAGGACAAAGTCACAAAGTTCAGCCACCAGGTTAGCTGTGACATTATCGGGGATACTGTTCCTGATAGCTTGTAGTCCATCTTTGTGTGGAATATTGGTGTAGCGGGCTTCTGCGTCCATAGTGGCCAGGATGGTGTTTTCTGGAAGATCATCGATGGATTGTAGTTTCCTCAAGAAGTCAGTGGTGTCTCGAAGATAGCTGGGAGTGCTGGTAGCGAAGGGCCTGAGGAGAGAGTCCACATAACCAGACAAGCCTGATGTTAGGGTGCCAATGCCTGAGATGATGGGGCATCCAGGATTTCCAGGTTTATGGATCTTGGGTAGCAAATAGAATACCCCTGGTTGGAGTTCTAGGCATGTGTCTGTACAGATCTGTTCCTGTGCTTTGTCAGGGAGTTTTTTTAGCAGATGGTGTAGTTTCTTTAGGTAATCCTCAGTGGGATCAGAGGATAATGGCCTGTAGAATGTGGTGTTAGAGAACTGTCTAGCAGCCTCTTGGTCATATTCCAATTTATTCATGATGACGACAGTACCTCCTTTGTCAGCCTTTTTGATTATGATGTCAGAGTTGTTTCTGAGGCTGTAGATGGCGTTGTGTTCTACGTTATGGGGCAAGTGATGTTGCTTTTCCATAATTTCAGCCTTTGCACATTGACGGAAGCAATCTATGTAGAAGTCCAGTCTGTTGTTTCGACCATCCGGAGGAGTCCACGCAGAATCCCTTTTTTTTTGTAGTGCTGGTAGGGGGGATTCTGTGGGTTAGTATGCTGTTCAGAGGTATGTTGGAAATATTCTTTGAGTCAGAGACGACGAAAGTAGGATTCTAGGTCACCGCAGAACTGTATCATGTTCGTGGGTCTGGAGGGACAAAAGGAGAGGCCCCGAGATATCCTGGACTCTTCTGCTGGGCTAAGAGTATAGCTGGAAAGATTAACAATATTGTTGGGTGGGTTAAGGGAACTACTGTTGTGGCTCCTTGTGGCATGTAGCAATTTAGATAGTTTAGTGTCCTTTTTCTTTTGTAGAGAGGCAAAGTTTGTGTTGTAAATGGCTTGTCTAGTTTTGTAAAGTCTATCCATGAGGAAGTTTGTGTGGAAGGTTGGTTTTTATGAGAGTATCCAGTTTTGAGAGCTCATTCTTAATCTTTCCCTGTTTGCTGTACAGGATGCTGATCAGGTGGTTTCGCAGTTATGGTGGCACATAGAGTACATACCCAGCTCTGGTATAAATAGCAGTGTAGGCGGTGAGGCACTACTTAGGCAAGTAAAGATACACCTGAACAGTTAGGGTATGTACCCTACTTTATTGGCCCAAGCCATTCCTCCCTCATCTATCCTGCTATTGTAAGCAATGCAGGGAAAGACTGACAGTAGGGAGGGCAGTGGAGAAAGCCTCCAGCAGTGGCGAGTTGCTGAAGTCTTTCCCTGCTGAAGTGAAAGGCCAGGTCTGCACTGAACCACCCCCTGAGTGAAGTAAGTTACACCAACCTAAGTGTGGACAGAGCTATGTCAGCAGGAGAGCTTCTCCCACCAACTAGTTACCACCTCTCACGGAGGTGGAGTTATTATGCTGACGGGAGAGCTCTCTTCTGTCATCACAGAGCATCTTCACCAGATGTACTACAGTGGCACAGCTGTATGCAGCTCCATTCCACAGTGTGGGTTCAGCTTGCTTTTCACTGAGGCATGTGTAGTTACATACTCTACATGCCATCACCAGTGCTATGCAGGGTAGACAGGCATTTAGAATTGGTTTCCCAATGTAGATGCTCACATTTAAGAATACAAAACTCACTGGAAACGTTCTGCACCATTTACCTGTCTTCACTGTTTGCACAAACATTCCTTTTAATAAACAAGGAACCATAAAAGAAGTAAGGTATTATTCAGGGTGAGATGGGGAGGCACAATCAAGGTACATTAAGAGTTTAGTAGTTTTTTGGTGGGGTGAGTTGGCTGGTATTCTAGGTGTTTTATTTATTGTACTGCACCTCAAATACCTCTATAAACTCCTAAATGAGTTAAAGTATTAGAAACAAAAACTTCTTCTCTTGTTTTATCTCCTGCTTTTTGCAGCTTCAGAATACCTTGAGAATAAATTTCACTTTGGATACAAACAGTTAATAATATATTAAGCTACTTCAGCACTGGATTATAAATACTTCATATCTAAAGAAATGCATGACCAAAAAAGAGAGCAAAAGACAGGTTAATGTAAATAATACAGCTTGATGGATAATGTGTAGTGAATAATATATTAAATAAGTTGTACTTCTTTTGCTTATGAATTGTTTGCAAACAGATTATAACCTTTTCAGATGTATTCACCATGGAGATTATTTGTGGATTTTTCCAATCACTGGTTCTCAGATCTGTATGTCAGTCACAAACAGTGAATATTCAAAATTCATCCTAAACTTGATTCTCCACCCTTCTTCACATATTTCACTCAATTACAATTGGATCTGCATTTCAAAGTGTACATTGTTGGTGGGTAGTTAATGGATTTAGAAAGTTGTTGTCAGTGAATATTTCAGCTAAAAATCCACTTCTTTTGCTAGTGGAGCATGTGAATATTAGCGTGAAAGAGAAAGCTTTCATAAAAAGTCATGGATATGTTCTAAATCAGAATTCACTTCCAAATTCAAATGAGTATCCAGGAATAATATTGTGCACTATTCACCCGGTTCAGAGCAGTTTTGCTTTGATCATTTGACAACTTACAATTCAATGCTAATTTTTACTACAGTTGCTAGTGATTGCATATTCCACACATATTTACTTTAATACTTATTTGAAGTGATGTGTTGGAAGTGATAGCTTGATTTTGTTGAGTTGTTGCTTTTATCAGTGTTATAAGACCATTTCAAAGAGTTTCCTTTCAGAATATCTGACCTAAAGCATTCAGAAAAATGAATTTGGAAAAAATTAGAGATATGCTGTATGCTAATAAAATTGATCCTTTATTTCCCAAGGCTGTATTCTATCCCAAGGTAGAAGGCTGAAGAATAACAATGGATTCATGTTCTGTAAATGAGATGATATTTTACTGGTTCTTTCTGAATTTTATAGCCAACAGGATGTTTATGTCTCATTTCTCAGAGAGGTTTGCAATAGTTATTAATTTAATAAAAGCTTATTCAATATAAAATGAATATCTAATTAATGTTTTTGCATTTCCCCTCTCTTTTGTTAGGAAAACAAACAAAACCATTTTATTTCTTTTGAATTCTACTTCTTCCTCATCACAGTAAATATATATGTTCTTCCTTGTACACTCTTTGCCTTTTCATTATAATTAGCAAGCAGGTAATGGTTCAATACCCAAGCATACCACATTGACTCTCATACCTGAACAAATGCACACAAAATGCAACAGGAATTCTAGCCTGGAGGTGCTTCTCATGAAAAAAGCAAGATGCATTCTGGCCTAGGGTGCTACTAGTTGATAGACAGTTTCATATTCAAACTTCAAATTGGGCTAGGCTATACAATACCCTACATTTTATAGGGCACCTTAACAAGGGAACATCTCAATCACTTTTATCAAGAAGAATATCAGAATGCTCTAAATTAAAAAGAAAACTAATTCTTAAAAAAACCACAGCTAGTGTATTACATTTTGTGGCTTTTGAGATCCACCTGTAGATACTAAGCATCAGCCCTTCTCTCCTCATGTGGCTATCAGCTCAATCATGAAAGATGCTAAGTACCCTTTACTTTGATTGTAGTCAACAGGAGTGGAAGGTACTCTGCGCCTTTAAGGATTGTATTGTCAAAGGGCAGCAGAACTAGATTGTGCCCTTTTCTGTGGCTCTTTAAGGTTTAGTGGAGAGTTAGAAAGGTGGACTCACTACTGGCATGCCTCCTTGGGTGTGGTGTAGCATCTCTGCCTTCTCTAGATCCCCGGATGATAATTACTTCACACCCTTAGTTGTTTGCCTCTTCTTGTCATTTGGCCCTCTGGCATGTCATATTTAGTCCCACCCTTTCCGGGTTAACATAAGTGCAACAAAAACAAATGTCTGATCCCTCCGTCCAATCTGCCACCCGCGATTCTGGGCCCAGTGATCATTACACCCTTTTCTCAGGATTTCCAGTAGTCTATATCCCCTTCTGAGGGCTTCATGCAAACTTATCAGTAGCTGGTAGGGAAATCCAAGCCCTCCGACCCTACACAGGGACCCCAGGCTAGGCAGCCAAGGTGTGCTTCACAAGACACCTCACAACTGACTCCCTTGACTCCTTCCTATGATTAGCCTTTCTTCAAGGACTTTTCACCAGCCTTTTTGTGGGCTCTTTGTAACAAGCAACACCTACCAGTGTTTATCCCCACTTCTGAGCCTTGTATCAGGGTTAACCACAGGAGCTTGTTCCAGTCCTGTGGATTTCAGATATCTCCTCTTTATAGTGCACTGAGAATAAGAACATAACAACGGCTATACTGGGTCAGACCAAAGGTCCATCTATCCAAGTATCCTTTCTTCCAACAGAGGCCAATGCCAGGTGCTTCAGAGGGAGTGAACAGAACAGGTAATCATCAAGATCCAACCCCTGAAATCCTTACTCAGCTTCTGGCAAACAGAGGCTAGCGACACCATTCCTGCCCATCCTGGCTAATAGCCATTGATGGACCTATCCTCCATGAACTTATCTAATTCTTTTCTGAACCCTGTTATAGTCTTGAGACTACAGAGTTTATCACTCTCTCCCTGTAGCTCCTCGAATTCCAGTCCAAATGCCCCTTATGCTTTATTGTCACTGCCTCTCGGATGTCACTGCCTTAGGCTTTCTTCTGATTCAGGACAACTCACCTCTGGCTCCAGGCTTCATGGCCCCCAACCTCCCAGGCTTCTTCCTGGCTCAGAAGCCTCTGATTCTGGATTCAGGCCTCCAAGGCTTCCTTCTGCCTTTAGCCCAAGAGAAGCTACCCAGCTTACCTGGGTCTCCTTCTTGGCCTCCTTCCCACTACCTTAGGTGCCTCCCCAGCTGAGTTTGATACCAAATATGCTTAGCTCCCCTAAATATGAAAATTCTCTAAATATGAAAAAAAAAATAAAAAAATTAAAATTCCCAACCAAGAAAGAATTAACAAAGAAAAGAGAAGGGAAATAAGAGAATGAGGAGAAACTGTGCTACCTATGGTTAAGCAATGTTGGGTATAGGCAGAGAGCATTCCAAGTTAGGGTAAATTATGTAGCTGCTTGTCAGTAAACAACATAATGGTTCAGAATTCAATGATTGCATTCTAAAATTCCTGAATGCCATCTTTAAATCAGCAATACAAAATGACTAAAAATATGTATCTGAGTAGAAGTCATCCAAGTTTAAGGTCTGGGTTATCTCATTCAAGCCATGTTAATAAAATAGGTCTACATCCAACAAATAAAGACACAGAAAATGAAGCCAGTTGGTTGATTTAGCTGGGCATCCTTGCTGGTAAAAATCACTGAACAGACACACCAGGGAGCAGCTGGCATGCTGAGCTCAATTGCTTTGAATAAGAAACCAGGCATATATATCAGAGGGCAATTTCATCCTTTTTAAACACATGTGGGCTTTAACTTTCTTAAATACAATGAAAAAAAAAGTCAATTAAGCTTTGTAAGGCTTATTGTAACATGTGGAGTTTATTTAGTAAACAGGAAATCAAGACTATTTTAATTACATGTATATGGCTCTATAAAGAATGGGGGAGGGAATGCCACCATTTTGAATATCTCTTGGAACTTGTTAATTATATAGGGAGTCAAGATTTTTAAGAGTCACTGGGGCGCCTCTGAAAATCAGGCCCCTTTAAGATGTTTCAGGTTGAGTCCCCAAAAAATGAAGCAACCAAAATCATTATGCAGTTCTGAAAATCTTGAACAGGATGTACGATGAGGGAATTAATATACTAGAATTTGAGAGGAAAGAATAGACAGAAAGAGCTCCACGAAGAAGGAAATTATATATATGAATGGGGAGAAAAAGCTAAAGCATCTGATGTAGAGTAATTCATATGGAGATTGTAGATTTTTTGGAAACTCATATATACAAGCAATAACAGCTGGAAGAGAAGAGCTGCACTCAGAAATGAAAAGGACTTTATCACTGGCATATAATACAGTTTTAACTGCAGTATTGCCTCCTTGAATATCTTGAACAAATTAAGTACAAGGCTCTGAGATGAATAGCCATGACCTTGATTGAAAGAAAGAAAAAAAAGTGCATAGAAAAGGTAACTCCCAGCAGGCCCCCCTTTCCAGGTCAAAGTAGTGTGAAGCACAATTGTTGGAAATCATGAAAATCTTGCATACATTTTTGGATCCAATCTATAAAATAAATTGGAATCCAGCCCAAACTTTTCCAGATCTTTATCTTGGTATGTCCAGCAAACCCAGACACTCTCTCTTCCTACATCAAGAAAAGTCAGGAAAGATTTTGATTTGGAGTGTTTAGCTGCCCATTGAGCAACAAAGGCAATTCTAATGTTATAGGCCAAATTATAGTTTTTCCATTATGCCATTTTGAGCTGAAGATATTAACGCAGGAAGGACATTCTTGGGCCTCTGGGAAGATTTATGACAATGTTCAGGTCTAGGTTTATTAATGAAATAATGATGCTCTCTTCAGTGTCATTTGCTTTTTCTGAGATCTGTGCAGTAGCTACAACATTCCATTGGCCCAGGAATACAGCTATTAGTGATAAGCCAAAGAAGATGCATGGAAGCCCATGAAAAATAATTTCTGCTTTCTTTTAAAGAAAGCAAAAACAAAAAACTGGGGCACAATTTTGACCTTCCATTTACTTCAATGGGAACTGAGCTAGGGTAAGGCCAGAATTGAGCCCTTTGGAACTTGCCTTTTCCCTTGCAGAGCTACCATTGAAAATGCAGGCCAATGCTTGACTGCATTTCTGCAAAGGGAGAATGGGCAGATGGAGTGAACATAAGACTTCTCCACCCCAAACACGTGTTTTATGCAATATAATCAGTTTAATTTGGGTCTATCCCATAGAATCATCAAATTAACCTTTCCCCAAATTGTAAACCTGCCATGTGCAAAATACAGTAGTAGGTAGCAGAATTCTCAGCCTAGCAAGTCAGTTTTATTTTTGGAGCATAATTTTGTGATACTGAGCGAGATATTTTCTTAGGGTCATTTTGGGAAGGGGGAGTCCAGAACCAAATGCAATGGCCAACTTAGCTTGTTACAATTTTCAGCCCTCTGTGAGGCTGGGACCTAGAAGTTTGCTACTCAGATAGACAACTGGAACACCACAAATGCACCTGCCATTGATCTGACTGCAGCAGCTGCTGCAAGGAGAACTCCCATCCTGTGTGCCCATCAGTGACAAAATGAGCACATGAAGTGTGCTGCCCGACATAGTCCTTGCATCTCTGCCCTCCAATAAGCAGTGAAGAGAAGGCAAGACCAAACTGCTGCTGCTGCTGTTATATTGAGTAGAAGTCCAGCAGCTGCTGCAGCTACCTCTCTCTGCTCCAGTACCTGACTGACCAGACTTAGCTCAAACTTTAGAGTCAATAGTAGGAGGGTGCTTTAACCTCTGCTCTCCTCCCAAACTTCAAGACCAGTCCTCACTCAATTCCTCATATAAATTAGAGGACAGTGCCGGCAGCCAGGTGAGGGCATGTCCATTCCAACAACAGACCACCCTGTCGACCACCAGGGGAATATGCATCAGTCACTAGTGGGAAATATTTTGGAGGGAAGTTTCTGGTTAAAGGTTTGAGAATAGGAGCAGTAGGAATCTAGGTCCAATGAGACAAGGCACATTTTTGATAAGGGACTGAGAATTGTGCTGCTGCGAAAAGGGGGATCTAAACACTAGCAGAAAGAACTAAAATGAGAATGAAAGTTCTAACCACCCATCTCTCTAGACTCCTCTAACTCTACATATCAGGGGGTAGCCGTGTTAGTCTGTATCTACAAAAACAACAAGGAGTCTGGTGGCACCTTAAAGACTAACAGATTTATTTGGGCATAAGCTAACTCTACATAGTCTATCACTCCAGTACACCTAGCTAGTCACATCAGAAAGCAGGACTTCAAATCAAACTACATCATCATTTGTAGACAGCTTTACTGCGGCTTCCTTTGGTTAGAGCAAGACTCCAAAGTACATAAATCATTTGGGGGGATAAATTCTGTTCCTTGATGTGAGGTTCTGCTTTGGAAAATGACTTTTAAAAACAGAATTGTGATGTCCCATTGTTAATTGCCTGTGTGAGCATGGGGCCATCTCCTCAGGGAACACATAGGGAAAACAAAGGAAAACATAATAGAAAATAAAACAAATATTTACCAGCTGAGAGAGAGATATGAAGCATACAGCAGCTAGTTGCAAAATGGCTGCTTAAGGGCTGATGCTGCTTTGCTCAGCCAAATTTAAAGGGCCAGTGAAAGGCACACTGGGAAAGAATTTGATGAGGGTTACATTTTATCATTTTCCTCATGCATATAGAACACTTCTGCCAAGTGCCAATGGCAGCAGCATGGGACGGGTTTGATCTGTCTAGGAGTCCTATAAAACAAACAAACGTACAGCTTGAGATCCTACCCAAGGCTGTACTCCTATTTCTGGCTCTGGGAAATTAAAATATAATCTTCCTGGCCACCTTTCTAGGTGATTCTTCCTTGCTCACAAGCACTCAGGAGTCTTTGGGATTATGAAAGTGCCTTATATTTCTGAAAAAAATGAAAAGGAAAAAAAAGAAACACAATGCTCATATTGTTGTGTGTGTGTGTGTGTATGTGTATATATGGTTAAAGACTACTCAGTGTGTCAGGAATATGGTTAGCACCACAATTGCCAGTATTGGTTATTTGATCTGTTGTGGTCCAGAACTCTTAATCTCAAAGCAATCCCCACCCATGGGTTCAATAAGACTAATGGGAGTCAGGGTCAGACAGTCTTTTCTAGACCAGAGAATTGAAGACAACGAGGTATTCCTCCCATGTACAGCCACCTGGTCCAGTTCTGTGACATCAGCTTTGTCACTAGTCATCTGGTTGGGTACCATGGTGGAATTTAGCTTTGTGCAGTTACCTATCAGGGGCTGGGAAGTCATCTCTGTGCTGCTTCCAATGGTCTGGTCAGTCCCAGCTGTGAAGTTAGATCTGCATCACCACCAGTCTGGTTATGTCTCACTGTAAAGTCAGCTCTGACCTACTGCTGCCATTTCAGCCTGAGCCAGTCAAATCACTCAGAAACATTATTCACAGACTTCAGAATCTCCATGTGTAGAAGCCAGGAGAAATAATGACCCGTGGGCAGTTTTATGTGAATGATTGGTCAGGAATACTTTTTCCCATAGTATTTGACCAGTCTAATAGCAGTGGTGTACCATCTATATACGCAATACATGCATTGCATGCCTCAGAATTCACAAAAGATGTGATCCAACTGGCAGCCCACAGGACAATTCTGTGCAGGCCCAGATTCACGCTGTAGAACTCAGCTGAATTGTATGTGCAAGGTCACATTGCATGGATGATGCACTTTTGTGAAATATTAGTAAAAAGGTTGGACTACTTAAGGCATACAAATGTGAATTGAATTGTCCATGATAGAACAGAGCTGATGGTATGAACTCCTCATCAAGATGGAAAGTTTAGTGCAAAATGTGTTCACTAAAAAGTTGTCGCATGCCTTATTAAAAGGTCACAGCACGCCACTGTCTAACAACAATCAAAAGATTGGCTTGTAAGCCAGTCCATATAACAAAGCCGTTCCAGCTAACCATACAGTCCATAAGATGAAAACATAAGCCCCAATCTTGCAAGGACCTCTTTGTGGGCAGTCACTTGCATGGATTCCATTTTAAGTCAATGGGGCTCTGAATAGCCATAGGGACCCTCCACACAGAGCTCCATGCAGGACCAGGGTCTTATGTCAATCCTGTATTAAATGGTTATGGCAGTCAATTCTTTGGCTACACTTCAATCTGAAAAGTAGTAGGAAAGGAGAATTTCAGGAGGCAAAATACGGTAAATGTAAATACATAAATAAATGATCCTCCTAACAGAAAAAAATCCAACTCATATCCATCTATCTATAACAACAGCACAAAGTTGCAGTATATTGATGTTAAAGAACTGGTGCTGGGGTGGAACCCAGATAATCTAATATTCATTTTCAGAAACAGCATATCTACCGTTGCCTAAGGTAGAAAAAAAAGGACATCTCTGAAAAGAGAATAAAATTTGATGGACAGGAAAGAATCAGATAATCCATCTGAAATCCTCAGGCATTCAAACAACAAAAAAATAAGGTCTACTGCATCAATGGCTGCTGAGATACCTACTGGGAACAAGATGATCAGAACCTCTATGTGAATTAATAAGCAAAAAAATTACAGAAATGCACTGTGGTCTCATTGTAACCCAGATGGAAACTTGTTACAAACAGAGTCAGCTCAGTCTGAAGCCAAATACTCTCCACCTTTTTAAGTAACTAGCTTCAGAATGAACACTGGAAATAACTAGACAAAGCATCTGTAAGTAGAGACATTTGCTTGAATAAATGAGTGGCAGGAAGCAATATAATAAAAAAGATTTATTTATAATCTGGGTTTTTAAAAAGCAAAGGACAGCAATTCACATGGGAGATATAAAGAAGCCAGAGCTGGATGGTCACAGGGGAAGGACTGATTAACTTAGTTATAACAGAGATAAGGAAAGTGAGACCCACACTCTAGTGCAGAGGTGGGCAAACTACGGCCCATGGGCCACATCCGGCCCCCAGGACCATCCTGCCCGGCCCCCAAGCTCCTGGCCCGGGAGGCTAGCCCCCAGCCCCTCCTCCTCTATCCCTTCTCCCCTATCCCTCCTCCCCCACAGCCTCAGCTTGCTCACTCTGCTGCCGGCGCAATGCTCTGGGCAGCAGGGCTGTGAGCTTCTGGGGCAGCGCTGCTGCAGAGCCCGGCCTGACCGAGTCTCTGTGCTGTGTGGCGGCAGCGGCAGTATGGCCTGGCTCCAGCTACAGCCGCGCGGCCACCACTGGTGCTCCAGGCAGTGCAGTAAGGGAGCAGGGAGCGGGCGGGTTGGACGGAGGGCAGGGGAGTTTGGGGTGGTGGGAGGAGGCAGGGGTGTAGATAAGGGTCGGGGTGGTCGGGAGGAAACAGGGGGTTGAATGGGGGCAGAGATTCCGGGGGGCAGTCAGGGGGGGGATTGGATGGGGCAGCAGGGGTAGTCAGGGGCAGGGGTTCCAGGATCAATCAGGGGACAGGGAGAAGGGGTGGTTGAATGGGGGAGGGGTCCCAGGGGGCCATCAAGAATGAGAGGAGGGGTTGGATGGGGCAGCAGGAATCTGGAGGTGGTCAGGGGACAGGGAGCGGGTGTGTGTGGATGGGCCAGGGGTCTCAGAGGGGCTGTCAGGGAACAGGGGGGGTTGGATGAAGCCGGAGTCCCGGGGGGGTGGGGGCAGATAGGAGGTGGGACTGGGCCACAACCCCCTCCCCTAACTGGCCCTCCATACAATTTATGAAATCTGATGTAGCCCTCAGGCCAAAAAATTTGCCGGCCCCTTCTCTAGTGCATATGATTCAACATTTATTATATAATCATATTTTTAGGCCCCGATTCAGGAAGGCACTTCAGCACATGACCTTAATGATAGTTAACACATGCTTAAAGCTAGGCACGTATGTAACAGACAATGCAGACTAATGAGCAGATGTTTCACCCTGGCCTGCAACCTTGGATGCCTTAAAATGGCCTTATTGAAGTAGCTCCCACCTGGGTTGCTCACAAACCTACCCTGAGTGTCTCTGTGTAACTGCAGCCTGCCAGCCACACATCAGTTACACTCTGGCTCTCAGCAGCCTTGATTGTACTGCAGACCCCAACACATCCCCAGTCTCAGATTTCCCTGCAGAAATGTATGTTATGTACTGGACAGTACAAATTATATTAAATCCATTATTCCTTTAAGAAAATAATACACACACAACTTGCCACCCCAAATGTAGTCTTCCAGACACTTCAATTTAAACACGCTGGATTACATAAAACAAGAAGACAAGTTTATTACTACAGAGAGATGGATTTTAAAGTGAGTGCAAATAATGAGGCATAAAAGTTAGAAATGGTTACAAGAAAAATAAAGATAAAACATTACTGGTGCCTAACGTATAAACTATGTTAAATTCAAAGCAAAGTTTTCTCACAAAATGCTTTCTGCAGTCTTACTGACCAAACTTCTTAGCTTGGGACGCCTTCCCCCAGACACCAGTGCTTCCTTCCTTTGTCCCTGCAGCGGCAGTGAATCAATCGACTGGGGAGGCAGAGGAGCTGTGGTGTTTTTCAAGAGAGGGACTGAAACGATAATGAGTGACAAACCTCTCCACCTAGGTACTAATAGACAAAGAGTCTGTGTGGAAGCATGTTCTCTCTGCTGGCTTTTTCTCACCTGTTTGAGTTTCCTTTGTTTTTCTTCCTGCTTGATGACACTGTTTATGGCTTAAATGCAAATTAAGCAGAGCACACATTCCTTTGTTAGGACAGACATGTTTAACAACCTCTGTTTTGGCAGGGCTGTGGAGTTTGGAACATGTGTTAACATCATACAGGGAATTCTTATAACTTTGTGTTATAACTTATAACTATGTGGCCACACATATTTTATCAGGATGATACTGACCAGCACATTATGAGTTTTCAAATGATATCTTACAAGACATGCCTTGTACAAAAATTATTACGGTAGTGTATAAGGAGTGAACACAAGGGTATGCTGTCACAACATACTCTAGCTTGAGTATCGTGCTGACTCAGGGACTTAAACTGGGCATACCAGGCCAATAATGAGACAAATTCTGCTGTTATTTACACCCATTCATTTCCCTTCAATTCAATGTTGTTTTACAGATGTACCTGAGAATGGATTTCATCATGATATTTCTTACATCTGTTGTACAATTAGCATGAAAGATGAAACCAAAGTCATTTTTTATTCAGGGCACACTAAATGTATGGAGGGTTAAGTCCAAATACACTAATTAAATTAGCAAGAATAATAATTTAGATTAATTTATAGTGACATCCATCAGAAGAGCCCAAAGTCTTTTACAAACATTAAGTAATCCTCACAATACCCTATGAATTCTTAACCTCAATTTAATGATGAGAGAAGAAAGACATGGACAGAAATTAAAGTCCTAATTTTCATAAGTGGCCTCTATATTTTGGTGGCTTTAATTTGGAGGCTCAGAAATGGAAGCATCTAAGATGAGTGGCCTCGCTTGAAAATTTGACCCTATGTGACTTGCTCAAGGTCACAAGGAAAGTCTGTAACAGAGGTTAGGATTAGAGCTGGGTGGGGAACAGTTTTCCCATCCCACAGATATTTTCAAGATTTTACAATTTTTTCCCATTCTGCACTGAAATAAAACAGAGACCTTTTGAATTTGTTGATGAAAAAATGAACCCTCCACCCAACCCAGAATTGCCAATAACCCAGGGGTGAGGGCACTCACCTGGGATGTAGAAACCGAGATCCCAGTTCTGAAGCAGAAACTTGAACTTAGATCTCCCACATCACAGAGGAGTGTTCTAACCAGTGGGCTATAGAATAGATCTGTCTTTCTTATCCAATAAATATTTATTTATAAAATGTGGAATGGCTCCAACAGGAAGTGGGTTCTCGGAGACCTAGACTCAAATCCCTTCTCTGACTATGCCTGAGACCTCAGGTGCATGCCCTTAGCCACTGGCTAATCTCTCTCTCTCCCACATGTGCAATTACATCCTAGACCTGAAACCCTTCTCAAATGACTCTGTTCTCAAACAGTAATACAGGAAGATTTTTTCAAAAACAAATTTTACTCAGAAAGCTGCTAATATCAAAACTGTGAAAATAAAATAGCATTGCCAAAATCTTGGGGAAACATTACGAGCATCAAAATTGCAAGACCAGAATAGCCCAATTGTCCATTTAGGTCTTGATCCTGCAAAGCTCAGTGTTTTGCACTGTGAGAATTCCAATTTACTTCGGAGCTCTGTGTAAGTTTGAAAGTGCATCTCTCTCTCACCAACAGAAGTTCATCCAGTGAAAGATATTACATCACCACCTTATCTCTCTGATAACATAAGACCAACACAGCTACAACACCACCACATACTTAATGTGGAAAGTTGGTAAATCCATGCAGTTTTGTAGCCCTAGTCTGGAAATCTGCTGCTGTCAGAGAGAAGCTCAGGAATCAGGAGATATTGACAGGAGAAGGAAGCAGGGCTAGAAAAGTGAGCTTCAAACAGTGAAGTCTGGGGAGTGGTGGCTCTAGGTAGGGTTTATGATTTTAGACTTTGTTGAAAGCTGTTTGCATTATTTTGTGATTAAGGACTCAGGTTTTTATGAGTTTTATTTCACATTAAACCAGTCTGAAAAAGGGGTGTTGTGAGTCTGTAACGGAAACTATCTGTAGTATTAAGCGGTCTAGAAGAGAGAGCTAATAGGGGCAGGATGCCTGCAAAGTGACCCTTAGCCATGAGGAGGCGTTCAATAAGTGGCTACACTCATGTAGACATAGGGTAAAGATATAGATAGATAGATAGATAGATAGATAGATAGATAGATAGATAGATAGATAGATAGATAGATAGATATAGCTCTATTTGGCACAGGATAATAGGATTTTCCATCTTGGGTTGTGTCTTTAAACCAAATATGAAACAATTTCTCTGTTTTACCTGCAGCCAATTTAATCACATATCACCTGCATTTAAATGTCTCTCTCTCTCCAGAGATTACAAGTCAAGAAAATTGTGTCAAGAATGAAAATGTCCACACTAGTTGATTAGATTTGAATGGGTTGCTAACCTCCATCAAGCATGTCAGAAATGCTTTCCTTTTATCTTTTATGCAAAAGGACTGGCAGGTAATTGCATTCTCCTCAGCTAATAGAAAAGTATTTTCTTTAGAACTCGCCAGGATGCTCAGGGTGTCACTCTGACAAATTACGTTTGACAGAAATCCAGCGTCACTCAGGAATCCAAGTTTAAAGGCATCCAAGCCCATTGGTAGAATAGCACAATTTGACTGCCATATTACAAAGTATCCATAGGCCTCAATTATCATGAATATGTCCACGGCTGTAAAGTCAGGATTTTCAAAAGCACTCAGAGTTGGCCTAACCCTTTTTCCATTACAGCCAGTCGTAAAGCTCCCATTGACTTCAGGGAGAGCAAAGATAGGCTGACTCCTAGTGCTTTGAAAATCCTCCCCAAAAACTTTTCAATAGCTTTTTATGTATTGTTTTAAACACAAAAAAAGGCTGTGGAATAAGCATGAGGCCGAGGTTAGAAAACCGAAATGAATGCATACATCTCTCATGTCCACAACCACTGCTGAGAGAAAAGGCAGGAACTGTCATTTGTTCACTAGCAGCCAGATTTTGAGACCCTGAAGTACCTTGAGTAGTAGCCCTGGTGATTTCATAACACTCAAGGGGAGTATGGGTATCAGAATCTGTCTGAGGAGTGTTGCTGACATTACTATACAGGACAATCAATTCAACAGTTTATCATAACGGGGCCCCTTTTTGAAATGTGCTGGTTAAGGCAATCTGAGGTGAACCACTCCACATGCTCATTAATTGTTGTCAGAGTAGTAAAATCTAATCTTTTTCTCCCGGCTTTTCCTTACTTGACTTTGCATTACAAACAAACTAAAGCAGAAACCTCACAGTTACTACAAAATATTGTGTTCCTTTCAAAAAACTAGCTTGAATCTCTTTATGGTGCAGGGCTATTATTCATCCTTTTGTGACTTTTGTGCAATGTTATTTTAAAGATTTTTTTTTAATGTCAATACAGCAGTGTTTTGAGCTCAGCTTCATTGTATAGTAAGTTGTGTATTAAAGCAGGATGCATGGATCAGTGGGTTTGGATCCTGTTGAGTGGATGTCTATGGACCCACAATTTTGATCCTAAGATCCATGGGACTGTGCTCAAAATGCTGGGAGTCCCACCTTTGGGATCGGGAAGTAATAGCTGGGCTGGGGACCCAGAGCATCTCCACAGAACTGCTTTCTGGTCGTCTCCTTGTCCCACAGCTTCTTCCTTCACCTGACTCTGGCACAACACATTCTCAGCTCTCCCAGTAGCAGCTATCCTGTGAGAATGAGTGTGGTTTACAGGCACACGGAAGAAGGAGAAACGAGGAGGGCTCAGCCTCGTGGAATCTGTCATTCGTTTTTACTGACTGGACACGCCATAAGTGGAACCTTTTCCAGCTAGCTCACGTTTGGTGTTCCAGTTCAGTTCACACTTAGGAGTCACCTCTTCATGAGGTTGCTGCAGCCAGCAGCTAGCCAGTTTACAGGTGATTAATTTGGTCATGCCAGTCATCACAGGGTATTCAGGGACAACTGACTATGCCTACAACTTCCTGTACTCTACCAATCACAGGGATCCTCAGCCAGCTATTTGGGCAAGCAACTCACAGAAACTCCCACCATTCCAAAAGGACAAATAAATTAAGGATCTACAGGGGAGTGGAAGAGGAGGAAGAGTTCTCAGGGTTCATGTGAAGGTAAATAGCTCATTGGGGAAGGTAAATGAGGATGAAGGGCTATCAAACCTTGAAGGGAAAGAGGAGAAGAAATATCAATTCTGATTTCTTGTGTATATTAGGTGTCAGATTATGGGAGAAGTGGACACTCGGTTTTCATATACTGTGCGTGGATTTTGGGGAGGAGGGGTAATTTTGATGTGCCTTTTTATTTGCCCGTCATATTTATATTTGGGGGTATGTGGTTAACTTCTGCTTGTGTTAGATGGAGGATTATATGGGTGATGCTGGAACACGTATTTGCTGTTGTGAATTCTGTGTTCTCACTGAAATAATAGAGTTCCAGTAGCTCAAAATTTTAGTATATATATTTACTATATATTTTGTGAATTTTTGTAACTGACTTCAAATTAAATTAATATTGTTAATATAAGTTTAACAAGTACTTAATTTTCAAAGTCCTTTTCAAAGGCTAATTCACTTTATTATCCCAATAGGCCCATATCCAGGGTGCAATGGTCTGTTGAAGTCAATAGAAAGATTCTGATGGACTTTCATGGGCTTTGACTTATACCTGTTCTATTTCACTGTTTTTGAATAGTAAGTGAAAACTCTGCAGGGAAAAAAAAGCTGGGTGGGAGGAGTTAGAAGGGGATAATGCCCATTTTTCACTCTTTTGTCTATGCAGCAGTGCTCAAACATTAGCAACCCGAGGACCCCCATTGTGATTTAAAAATTTTGCTGGACCCCCAAGCTGGCTTCTAATTTTCCCTGGGGGTGCTCAAACCCAGCTCAATCCCTGACGCTGACACTGCCCCCACTCCACCCCTTCCCCCAAGGTCCCCCCCCCTCCCTTCCTACCCCCACCCCTCCTCTTCCCTGCCCCTTTCCATCCCCTCCCTCAAGCGTGCCCTGTCCCCACTCGTCCCACTCCCTCCCAGCGCCTCCTGCATGCCGCTGAACAACTGTTCCGTGGCATGCAGGAGACACTGGGAGGGAGGGGGAAGAGTTGATCAACAGAGCCAGCAGCCCCAGACATGTCTTGCAGACCCCTGGAGCTAGACATGACTCGCGGACGCCCTGGAGCACCCTTGCGGACCCCCAGAGTCTGTGGACCCCAGTTTGAAAACCACTGGTCTATAGTCAATTTTATGTACTCAGTTTCCCTGTTTAACTATAAAGGCCTTATGAATCTGTAAGTAATCAAGGTTCTTATTGGCAATTTAGAAGAAACCACTAAGTACAGATATTTCACATTTAGTAGAATGGTTGTGAAGTAATAATTAGCATTTATATAGTCTCACTGGTAAAGTGAGCGCAACAGCTAAGCAATATGGAGGAAAGTCTTTTGGGTGTTCTGGTTTAAGGATTATAGCATGCTCTTTTAAAATGGCTGCAAAAATACTAATTATGGACATGAAGGTTACTCAAGAGATAGTATTAAGATACCTTTCACAATCTGTATGAACCTCAAGTAGCTAATTAGATGGAGGAGTGATTATGCCTATCTTCTTGCTTGCCAGAAAGTCTTTTTACCTTGTCTGTTACTCACTTGACAGACTTTTGATCAATTTAGCTTAATTCTAATGACATTGCTTTCCCTCTGTATCTTTTGCTATCACTGAGTTTTGTTTTACATGAGAACTTCAAAGCAAAACCTTCTATTTTACTTGCATGGCTATAAATAAAGAATCTGAGGATTTATGTTCACACTTAAAACATTTAAGTATTCTCTAGCCTTAAAAAGACAACAAAAAAGAAATTAATTCCCTTATACACATGCTTAATTTTGAGCATATGAATGGTCACACTGAATTATATGGGAGGGTGCTCTGGGGCTATGGTGGGGAGAGAGGACTCCCCCCCGCTCTCTCTCTCCACAGCAGCACCTGGGCTGGGGGTGATAGTCACCTCTCCCCTGGCTTAGGCAGCTCTAGGTCTGGATTCGGGAAGGGGTGCCCCGCGACAGGTCCAGGCCGGGCCGCCCAGTTTCGGGTCGGGCCGCTATGGCTGAGTCTGGGCTGGACCACTGTGGCTGGGGCTGGGCTGGGCGGGGCCATGGCTGGGGCCACGCCGCACCACCCCAGCTGGGTTCAGGCTGGGGGAGGGGCAGCCCAGCATGTCCAGGCTGCTGCATAGTTGAGGCCAGGGGCCTGTGCTGGCAGTTGCAGATTGGGAGCTGGGCTAGGTTGAGCCCAGGGGAGGGGCGCCCCTCTCCCCGCCACAGCAGGTCCCCAGACGGGTTCCCTGAGTGCCTGCATGGCACTAAATAGGCGGCTGCATGACCACACTGCTTTCAGGAAACTTAGGATGATACCAAGTTGGGAGAGGTTGCAAGTGGTTTGGAGGATAGGATTAAAATTCAAAATGATCTGGACAAACTGGGGAAATGGTTTGAAGAAAACAGGATGAAATTCAATGAGGACAAATGCAAAGTACTCCACTTAGGAAGGAACAATCAGTTGCACTCATACAAAATGGGAAATGACTGCCTAAGAAGGAGTCCTGCAGAGTGGGATCTGAGGGTCATAGGGGTTCACAAGCTAAATATAAGTGAACAGTGTAACACTGTTGCAAGAAAGAAAACCTCATTCTGGGATGTATTAGCAGGAGTGTTGTAAGCAAGACACGAGAGGTAATTCTGCAGCTCTACTCTGTGCTGATGACGCCTCAACTGGAGCATTGTGTCCAGTTCTGGGCACCACATTTCAGGAAAGATGTGGACAAATTGGAGAAAGTCCAAAGAAGGAGCAACAAAAATGATTAAAGGTCGAGAAAACATGACCTATGAGGGAAGATTGAAAAAATTGGGTTTGTTTAGTCTGGAGAAGAGAAGACTTAGAAGGGACATTATAAGAGTTTTCAAGTATGTAAAAAGTTGTTACAAGGAGGAGGGAGAAATTTTTTTCTCCTTAACCTCTGAGCAGAGGACAAGAAGCAATGGGCTTAAATTGCAAGAAGGGTGGTTTGGATTGGACATCAGGAAAAACTTTCTGTCAGGGTGGTTAAGCATTAACCCTGGAATAAATTGCTCAGTCAGGTTATGGAATCTCCATCACTGGAAATTTTTAAGAGCAGGTTAGACAAACAGCTGTCAGGAATGATCTAGATAATACTTAGTGTTGCTATGTGCTGGGGACAGGACTAGATGACCTCCTGAGCTCCCTACCAGTCCCACAATTCTATGATTCTATAGTCGATAATAGCAGCCAATGAGTTTTCTTCACATCAGTTAGATGACTTTTTCCCCTAGCATTTTGCTGAACCTTGTAGCTGGAAATGCAATTACCATTTTACAGTGCAAAAACAATCTAACAAAATCAACTTCCTACAGATCCATATAATATCAGAAATAAAACACTTGAAAGACTTTTTTTTTTCAGATGCTGTTGCAATTTATCAGAGTGGGAACAGATGATGAATGCCTTAATGCTGTCTTCCAAATAAGAAAAGAAGGCAGGCGTTGACACTAATATAGGCAATTAGAAGATCTTCTTGATGAATGTGACCTTTCTCTTCTTGCCATGTGTAACCATTATATGGCAAGGCTGGGTCATAGAGTGTTTTCTTGAATTTCTTTAATAGTCTTATCTACCAATATTTAAATCATAAGCAGCACTTCCTTACAATAGAAAGTATCTGTTTTCTGCCTGTTCTACTTTGCAATCAATTGTTTTTGGAAGCTGTTTATTTTGTTTTCATTGTGTCACATGCTGCTCTGACAAAATGATGCAGGTATAACAATGAGTGCAGCAGAGATAGCATGAGTAAAAGTTCATCTCACCTTTATTTTATGCTACAAAGCTTAACATATGTTCTACTCCTTTATCAAAAATGGCCTTCCTTCTGCTACCCAACTAACAACTGGTTAAGAATTCCTCCCACAGTCTTCACCCCTGTAGTCTGAAGTTAACTTTGTTAATCCTCTGTATTAGAGGAGGTGCTTATTTAAAAGAATGCCTGTGCTAAGATTGTCTGTATTGTATACAAATGTACAGTCCACAAGAGGAAAATGAGATACTGTAAAATGGTTTCATTAGATTTCAACAATCTGGCACAGCTGGATTAGGATGGGGGATGATTTCACACTGGGGTTGCCTTGTAGATATATTTGGTTTTATCAAAATAATCCTCAGATTGAAGGAATTAAAAAAAAAAGAGTCACAAGGGGGAAAATTGCCCTGTTGAGTAATCTTGTACACTATCAAGACAGAACATAATATTCATGATAAGCTTTTCAGCAATGGGTTGAGAAAGAGAGAGAGAGTTTTTGAGGGCTTACATTTGCTTGTGAATACTTTTCATTTCTAAACATAGAGCCAAAACCAAACCAGAATAGGGGTTAGGATGCAAATTTGCTATGTCTGGTATTTTTGTTTTTGTTTTTAATTCTGACAGCAGATTCCAGTTTCTGGTATCATTTGCTGTCTTTCTCTTCTCTTACACCATTTAAAGCTAATGGTAAAACTTTCATTCACTTCAATAGGTTGGATCCGGCCCTATATCCAAAGTAGAGTTTATGCTCAGATTCAGTGTTGGAAAAATCTCATGCTCTTCTTGTGAGATTGGCCTTAACAGTGGCAATGTAGTAAAATCTGTTGATTTTGTCAAATTTCCACCCTACCGAATGGTGAGTCGTTCATGAAATCAATTGTTTCCTGAAGATGTTACCCAATCTTGGACTGAAATCCTAAAATGAAATGGCTGTTCTTGAAAGATTTTTGGCTGCTTTCAAATTAGAACCTGACATTACACCCTGGTTTTGAATCTGACCTAGAACCAAAACAAGAGTGCCTTGTTTGGATCCATTGGACCGTAATTTTGAAATCTGAGCTATTCCCTATCAGACGCCAGCTCTCCACTTTGGACACTAATTCTTCATTCCAAACTGGCATCATGAATTTTAAAGCCTAGTCTGAAACTCTAGGTCATTCTAACTTTTCTTTCTCATGAGTGTTCAAGTGGTTAGTCAGACTACCTGCCCCCATACTCAAACCTCAGCTCTGATTCAAAATATTTATTCTAGTGTTTGTCACTTGATGAACAGCTGCCTAATTATATGCCTGGTACCCTTATTTAAGATGAATGATATGCTGCATCAGATTTCCTTGAGTCTGAAGGTTTCTTTCATTTAGATACACTGAGAGAATGACTCTTAACTGTAGATACTAATAATGCATCATTCTCACGAGCCATTATGTTCAACAGATGCCTTTTCCAGAGGAAAACAATTGATAAAATTGAAAAAAAAAAAAAAAAAAAAAACCTTTTGCATATTGTCCCCTAACCTAGGTGTGCATGGTCAATGTAGTGATAACATGATGAAAGTTTAACTTTTGAAGACTGCTGAATTCACATATTTATAGGAAAAGTCCTACCCTGAGTCAGCAGGAATCTCATAACCACAATAATTAATTAGCAGCGACCTTCCAGCTCCCACTGTACCAGGCAGCTGGATCCCCTGAGGAGTGAAGGGATGGGAAAAATTCAGTTGAACCTTAAAGTGACCTTGCACTATCAATAATTATGCTGATACAGAAGATATTGCTGAGTGAATTTTCTTTGAGCACTAACTGTACGACAACAATGAATATTAAGTAACAATGCTTTTTATATCAACTAATATAGCTATGCTCTGAAACTGATATGAAATCTAAAGTGATCATCAAAAGTCAAGTCCATTATCAATTTAGAACTTTCCTCAGCAAACACATAGACATTTGCAGGAAAACCCCTTTAAAGAAGTATGCTTGTTGCTAATGGTACCATGAAGAACCATCAGGTGGTAAATCTAAGGCTGAACAAAAGCAACAAAAAGATTCATTATGGATTGTTACTTAGCAGATCAAGACTATTAATATGGAATTATTTTTCTTACCCAAAGCTTTTTTTTTTAATCTCATGATTTATACCCAGAAGTGTGCACAAAAAAAAGCGTGTTTGAATTCTTTAAAGATCAGACAACATGGACAAGATTTTCAATGTATAGATGAATGCATACATTATGCCCATCTACTATATACACCTCTACCCCAGTATAACGTGGTCCTCGGGAGCCAAAAATCCCTACTGTGTTATAGGTGAAACGCCGTTATATTGGGGTAGCAGAGGCAGGGCTCCAGCGGTAATTTAAAGAGCCCTGGGGTCCGGCTGCGGGGAGCCTCAGGCCCTTTAAATCACTGCCAGAGCCCCGCTGCTGGAGCCCTGGGGTAGCGGCAGCAGGGCTCCAGTGGTGATTTAAAGAGCTCCAGGCTCTGGCCGCTGTGGGGAGCCCGGGCCCTTTAAATCACCGCCCGAGCCCCACTGCCGGAGCCCCGGGGTTACCGCGTTATATGCAAACCCGTGTTATATCGGATTGCGTTATATCGGGGTAGAGGTGTACAAGGAAGTATTAGGCATGTGCTCACAAATTACTGGTTATTGGCCTCGTGGATGATGGAGGGGAGAAGCAGTAGATACGATTTATCTTGATTTTGAGTAAAGTTTTTAATGCTGTCACACTTAACAGTTTCATAAGCAAACTAGGGAAATGCAGTCTAGATTAAATTACTATAAGGTGGGTGCACAACTGGCTGAAAAACTGTACCCAGAAGGTATGTGCACACTGTAGCTGGGAAGTGCAATTACCAGCAGGGATTGACAGACTCGGAGTAGCTCAGCTTGAGCTACGATGCTAAAAATAGCAGTGTGAATGTTGAGTCACTGGTGACGGCTCAGGGTAGCCACCAAAGCATAGACCCAGGGAATTGGATGGGCTTCGATTCAGGCAGCTGAGCTAGCCTGAGCCACACTGCTATTTTTAGCATGCTAGCTCAAGCTGAGTTAGTGCAAATCTGTCTACGTGAGCTGGGAATCATATCTCCCAACTGGAATGTTGATGTACCCAACAGATATCAATGATTATCAATGATTTGCTATCAAACTTGGAGAACATCTCAAGAGGGGTGCCAGGGGATCTGTCCTTGGTCTGGTAGTAGTCAGTATTTTCATTAATGGCTTGGATGATGGCATGGAGAGTATGCTTAAAATCTGTGAATGACGTCAAGCTGAGAAGAGTTACAAGCACTTTGGAGCTCAGAATTAGAATTCCAAACAACCTTGACAAATTAGAGAATTGGTCTGAAATCAACAAGAGAAAATTCAATAAAGAAAACTGCAAAGAACTATACTTAGGAAGGAAAAATCAAATACCCAAATACAAAATGGGGAATAATTGGTGAGGTGGTAGTACTGCAGAAGAGGTTTTAGTATTTATAGTGGACCACAAATTGAATATGAGTCAACCTGATTCAGTTGAGAAAAAGGCAAATATAATTCTGGGGTGTATGTGACTGGTTGGATCACAGAAACCCCCTTGGGAACTGCCAACAGATGTGCCAAGACTACTTCTGCCCCTGCTTTCCCTGCCAGCTTGGGACTCCAGCACCTTGTCTTGTTGAACCAGACACGCCAGTCTGCTCCAACACAGACCCAGGGTCTGAACCACATGCCCCAAAGCTGCAGACTTCACTGAAAGCAGCTTACAGACATGTTCCTGTCTTCAACACTCAGATGTCCAACTCCCAATGGGATCCAAAGCCCAAATAAATCCATTTTACCCCGAATACAGCTTATACAGGGTAAACTCATAAATTGTTCGCCCTCTATAACACTCATAGAGAGTTATGCACAGTTGTTCCACCTCCCCGCACCAGGTATTAATATATACTCTGAGTTAATTAATAAGTAAGAAGTGATTTTATTAAATAAAGAAAGTAGGATTTAAGTGTTTAAGTGTAGTAACAGACAGAACAAAGTGAATTACCAAGTAAAATAAAATAGAACATGCCAGTCTATGTCTAAGGAAACTGAATACAGATAAAACCTCACCAGTTCCAGTACGCTTCCTTTTACAGACTAGTCTCCTGCTAGTCTGGGTCCAGAAATCACTCACACTCCCTGTGATTACTGTCCTTTGTTCCAGTCCCTTTCAGGTATCCTTGGGGGTTTAAGCAGCTGAGGACAAGATAGAGGGGTCTCCAAGATGGAGGGCTCCCAGGGGTTTAAGCAGACTTTCTCTTGTGGGTGGAGACCCCCTCCTCTCTCCTATGCAAAGTCCAGCTCCAAGATGGAGTTTTGGAGTCACATGGGCAAGTCACATGTCCATGCAGGATTGAGTTTCTTACCAGCCAAGACATATTCCTGGGAAAGCTCCAATGTGGACTGGCATCTTCGAGTTCATTGTTGGCTTAAGTGGTTCTTGATTGGGCACTTAATTTGCACATTCCTTTCTCAAGAAGCTGACCAAATGCTTTACTATAGCTATTAAGCAAGTATACAGCCAATATTCCTAACTTCAAGTACAAAAATGGTACATGCATACAAATAGGAGGAATGTATTCAGTAGATCATAACTTTTACATAGATATCTTACATGGCATATGTAACATAAAACATATTCCAGTTATATCATATATAGATCCAGAAGCATATTCCCATGAAGCCTTATGGGGTACACCATCAGTGTATTAAAAGGAATGTCATGTGAGACAAAAAAATTTAATTATCCCACTCTACTTGACACTGGTTAGGCCTCAGCTAGAGTATTGTGTCCAGTTTTTGGTGCCATACTTTAAGAAATAGGTGGCAAATGGTAGAGAGTACAGAAGAGAGAAACAAAAATCCTGGCATATGAGATCATTTTTTTTTTTTTTTTTTTTAATTAGACAGGTTTGGTCTTGAGGACAGAAGATCGAGGGGAAAGCAGATAAGTTTTCAATATGTTAAGGGCTGTTATAAAGTGGCTGGTGATCAATTGTTCTCCCTGTCCACTGAAGGTCGGGCCATACTTATCACATTTCCTCTGTTCTCCTCGCTGCTTTCTTCCACCCATTTTTTCCCCATCAGTCTCATCCCAGATTGCAATATGTTCTAATACTTTTCCTGCATGTCTGTTCCTTCTATAACTTTATCTTGCCCCAGTGTTTCTGGTCTAACCAAGCTCTTACCTCCTTCTTCCTTTCCTGCCCCACCTCTAACAACCTATATACATCATTAATCCCTCTTCTTGACTCCAAGAAACAAGAAGTTGCCTGTTCCTAGGTGTCAACCATTTCCACAGTAAGGAATATTCTAAGAGTTAAGGTGCATTAGAATGGTTTTCCTGACAAACGAGACCGCTTGAAGTGCTAATCTGTAAGAATCAGTTCAGCTTCACTATGTAACCATAATGTAGTTCTTTTGCTCTAGCATGCAAATGAAAGCTGTAGCCTACTGAATAATAAAACTTTCATATCTGACATGACATATTACTGTATGCAGTATTGTTGTAGCCATGTTGGTACCAGGATATTAGAGAAACAAGGTGGCTGAGGTAATATCATTTATTGGACCAACCTCTATTGATGAAAGAGACAAGCTTTTGAATACACCCTTGTATTCAAAACCTACACACAACTGTAATGACCTTTGTACAAAGTATGCCTTGCAAAGTATCATCTGAAAACACATAATTTGCTGGTCTGTATTGTCCTGATAAAATGTGGGTGGAAAAGTTGTATCTAAAGTTATAAGATTCCCTGTATGGTGGTATTAACACATGTTCCAACAAGACATGACAAACCCTCGAAAAAAATGCAGAAATTGGGCTTGTTTTTGGCTTAATTGGCTCATGAGTTGCTTGCTAGCTAGTTTTTGGCTTGTAGCTTGTTGCTTCTTTTTTTGATTGGCTCCCAGCAAGTGGGGGCAAGGGGGGGGAGAGAGAGTCAGGGGTGCACAGTGGGCCCACCACAGTCCCAGACTGCACGCCGGGGGGATCTAGTCACATAGAGTGTTGGGGTTCTCAGGGATTAGTTTGTTTTGGCCTTGTTTTGAAATAGAATTATCTTGATTTTTTGGCTTATTGTGAAAGTCGAGGTGCTTATTTAGCACATGAAAGTTGGCAACTGTGGTTCCAAATTCTAGGTGGGAGCTAGGCATTGTAAAGGCACCCAAGGTGGCAGGGCAGGGGTGACACAGGTGCTCATTAATCTGGATTGTACCCTGGTACATCACAATGAGGTAACATCTTTTATTGGACCAACTTCTGTTGTTGAGAGAGACAACCTTTTGAGTTTAAACAGAGCTCTTCTTCAGATCTGGGAAATGTTCTCAGACATATGATTGTGCTTTGGGTCTAAGAGGGGTGTAACCATAGACAGATGCTGAAGTTTGGTTGTTGCTTTTGTGCATGGTGCTGTGGGGAGCATATAGTATGTTCTTTCAGTTTTTCTTCTTTGCAAAGAACAGAGAGACAGATTTGTGATGGGGTATCATGAAAGCTACTTCATGAGCAGGGAGAAAGAAATAAAACAAAGATCACTTCTTATCCTTCACCCTCTTAATATAGATATATTCTGTGGGAGAGGGGAAAACCCCCCAGCAAGGATTGTTAAACTAGCTGTGTTACAGATATACATTATTAGAAAATACATGAAACACTGATTAATAAAAACTAAGACTCAACTCCATTGCCATTCTGCCTACAGCACTATGATGTGGATTACCAGCCATATCACCCATCTGTGTACATCTACAAGGGCATTTTTCATGTTGTAATGATGCCTCTTTATGTTTCATTAGAGGAAGTGTAGAAAACAAAAAAATAAAAATATGCTCTCAACATTACACAGACAGTTGTTCCTCCCCAGTATCAGCACTGGGATGTGGAGCAGGTGGTATGAAAATTCAGTTATTATGTAGCTGGCACAGAAAATGCACTTTTGCACAATTGTCTGAAATCTCTAAACACTGAAGGAATCAAACTTTAATTTTCCTTTCATCATTTGGAACAGGAAAAAGTTGTCCACTGTCATAAAGTATAAAATCCACTGGATTTTATCTCAGATCTAGAAAAAAAAGTCAATGAATTTTTCACAGCTATCACCCTTGATTTATGCAGAAAAAACTGGAACTAGACTAGGTAATATTTGGTTAAGTGTATGCTTCTGTCTCTATTAGCTCTATTGGCTTGCAACATGAACTGACGAGATGGAATATAGGTTTATTTTAAAACCATGAAGGAAATTCCCCCTTTCCTCTTTTGAATTGCCAATATATTATGAGATGTACAGGTCTTAAAAAACAATGTACAGAATAGGAAGGCCTGATATGAAGAAGTAAGGAGCATCATAATCATCCCTAGTGAAATTATGTTCTGCTCAATGGAGTTACACTGGGGATTAATTTGGCTCAGCATTTCTATTGTCAGTAAAATCAATACATTTTAGATAATACATTTAATCATGTCTCTGCAGGATCATCTACTGAACAACAGTGGATTCCAACAGTGAGGTTTCTGGGAGTTTGTAGGATTTTTGCAAACTTGCTGGATTTTGGCAGCATTTGACAGGATATCTTATGGAACTGCAGAGATATCTGGCTGAGTGCTCTGTAGAAGTGTACAAAGTACACAATATACCACCTGATATTTCTAGCTGATAGTGCTCTTATATGTTGGGGTAGGAGTTAACATTTGATGACCCATCAAAGACATATCTACTGAACCTTAATTATATACTAAATAGTTGTTTTTTAACAGATGTCCACTTATTGATTAGGCCCCAGTCCTGAAATCCAATTTTAGCAGATGGACCCTCTGCATCTATGTAGAGCCCCATTGAAATTAGGGTGACCAGATGTCCCGATTTTATAGGGACAGTCCCGATTTCTGGGTCTTTTTCTTATATAGGCTCCTATTACCCCCCACCCACTGTCCCGATTTTTCACATTTGCTGTCTGGTCACCCTAATTGAAATGAATGCATCTCTGCCTGGGCACAGGTCTCCAGCTGCAAGGATCCGATTGCTGGATCAGAGTCCTCGTACATACTGAACATTTATACTAACATATTTTGTATACAGTTAGTCATACTACGATTAAAGAATTAATGTTGCTAGGACTTTTATAAGGCACACATTTTCATTTGTGAGGGCTCTAGCCAACTTAAATTTACTTTTAGAACTGCAGAGACTTTGGACTTTCCAAAGGCAAATTGCTTCCTCACAGTCAGCTGTTCAATTATCTTCATTTCCGCACTGTGGCACATCATTTGGGGTTAAACTTCTCCCTGGTGTATATCTATTGATATCCTTTAGGTCTTTTGTCTGTCTTATGTAGACCCAATAGGTTCATAGGAATGACATTAGGGAAAACCCTGAATACACAATATATCTATTCTGCTCAAGCAGTTCAGTCAGATGGGGAAGAATTATTAAAGGAGTCTGAAGTGGTCATCTCCCTAGCTTATCTCCATACTTCCTCAAACAGTTTCACAACACAGACACTCTCTACAAATAGAAAAGCTTTTTGGCCTTTTTTATAAGGCTAGACTATTCAGGAGACAGAAAGCTAAAGCTGGATTGTTTGTATTCAAACACACCTCTAGGAAGCATTAAGATTATTGTAGCACAAGCTGACATACTGTTTCAATGTCCCAGATTAATACCTGGGGTAAGCAGAGATGAAGCTCCATTGATTTAGACCAGCAGTTCCCAAACTATGGGGCAGGCCTCTCAATGGAAGCACAGGAATGTATCAAGAAAGGCAGGAGTGTGTGTGTGTGTGTTTTGTTTTGTTTTGTTTTGTTTTTCAAAGCGCTCTGGCTGTCAGCCTAGGGTGGCTGGGCCTCATGCAGAAGTGCCATTCATGCCCAGGAGGTAGGGATAAAAAGAACAGCAGGAGCTCCGCCACCCAGGCTCGGGCTCTCCTCCCCCCGCCTCCCCCCAATCTCTCACCTGGAGGTGGCCGGGCTCTGGCTTTCAGCCCCAGGGTTGCAACAGCAGCTCAGAAGTAGGGGTAACAATCGGGCAGTAAGTCTGCGGTGGAAAGTGATATTGACAAATATTCACATTGCCACCCTTCTGTGCTGCTGTTAGCATGTTGTTGCCTTCAGAGCTGGAGGCCTGGCCATCATCTGCTGCTCTCTGCTCTTCCTTCAGAGCTGGGGGCTGGTATATGTACTTGGGGAGGGGGGCATACATGAAAGGAGAGGGGCTCAATCAAATAAGTATAAGAACCACTGATTTAGACCAAGTTGCTACCAATTACAGAGGGACTGATTTTGGTTCAATTTATATATTCTAGGCTATATTTTGTGCTGGTTTTGTGGTATGAAGCCAAGAAACAAGAAAATTGCAAGGTAAGACCAAAATAACCAAGTGACCCCACAATGTTACAATACACCACAACTGCTTTGATACCAAAGCCAAAATTGCAGTGTTGTTCAGGCACTGTAAACAGTGTGCTATGCATATCATAGTAATGATAAGGGACTATTGCCCAAATGAGAAATTAGTCAGGGAAGGAGTGTAACTATTTGAAAGGATCCCCTTCAAGACAGCATAGTGGCAGAGGAAATATGGACTGGAAGGCAGATCTAATCACTGCAGCAGATCACTGACTGTACATGTACATGTATGAGTACTATGTAGTGCTATGAGCCAAAGTTATGCTGCAGACAGTGTGGAAGTACAGGGCTTCCATACAGTATGCACAAACGATGACCTGGAATACAGCAAACTGGAAAATGTCAAGGTGAAGTCTCACTGAGTTAGTGCATGATTAGGCTCAGCAAAGAAAATGAGACAAGTGGGGGCACATGGAAGGATAAGAATAGGGCATACTGTCAAGTGGTATGCCAGATGAGTGCAATAATCAAGCAATGCACTGTAACTAGGAGGCAGTTTGCTGTGTCTGTGTCACTCTCCTAGCAATCACAGTTGAACTGAAGGTAGAATACAGATTGGTGTTTTACTCAGGTATGCTGAGAGATGGGGAGAGAGCAGGTGATGGGAACACAGTAAACTCATAACCCACACAGAAAAAATTCAGATAATCTAAAAAGGCTACTTTCAGAGTAGTTCTCAGAGCAACGCCAGTCATCAAAGAAACGAAAGAGCGAAAACTACCTACTAACCCTGTATCCATCATTGGAAGCAGGTCACAATCATGTTTTACCACATGGTGTTACTGAATATAACAGTATGTCATTGAGATGGTGGGGAGGGAGGCCCATTTTAAGTTGTCTTCTCCGGCCACTTCAGTTCCTCACAGCTAACAAAGGGGGTTAGTTTCCTATTTGCCTTTTGTTGACCTATGACCTTTCCCCTGCTTCCTCTGCATTAGTTGTTGCAATGATATTATCATAGCTAAATGACTGATCTTGCTGTGTTTCTTATTAGTTTGAAACAGGAATTGGGGCAAGTAGGTGAACATAAATAACTGGGTTATCAGAGTTGCTATATTAATGATTTGCTATATTAGCAGGAAACTTATAAGAAGTAGTTAGGATAATGCTGGGTTTTAGTTATAGTAGTATAGGCCCAAAGGAATAACACCCTCGGTCATATTTTTGCACTCTCATTCAAGAGTATAAACAGGAGACCACAAAGGTGCAGTACACCACAAGAGTCCTCAACTACGGAGTTTTGGTCAGTTGGTAGGCAAGTAGATTGACTGCACTGACACATCAGAATTGTTAGGACATAATTGAGAAAGGATTGATGAAAATGGTTAATATTAGTGATTAGGGTTAATTAGGGATTCCCAGAATGCCATAGATGGATGGGGGCAGGCACTAACATTGACAATTAGGAAATCAGAATAAATATGGGCATACATCTGTGACTTCTGCATAATGTAGTGTATAAGGCCTCATGCCCAGTTCCCTTTCCTTGGGTTCTCTCCGGCTCTGGACTAGCATCAACTGGATCTGTGGCCTTCTGAGGTTCTCCACTTGCTAATTTATATCCCTGTTTCTTCTTCATCATCATCTTTCATAGTGTAAGTATGAAATGTGTTTATTACCCTGGCCCTACTGGGTATACAGGCTATTTAGTGGGATAAATTTTTTATGCTAGTTACTGTTTATAGGTAGTACACCTATCTGGCTTCTTTGTAAGGTTAGTATTGAATCTATACTACTCTATCACCAATAACTTCAGTCCCTGAGAGAAAAAGAGGGATTCCTAAGGGAATCTCATGTGTGGCCCAATTTGGGAAAGAACCTGTGACTGATTATTCATAATAATAATAATTATAGACGTGACAAATCAATTGTGTTAATACTTGTAAGGTTTACACTTTTTCATTTGTTGACCTTATGGGGATTAAATGGTTGTGTAAGTACATCCCTATATAGCTGCCCCAGTTTATCAACCTCATTTCTTATGGCTGTAGATCTAAGCTGTGATGTTGCTTGGAGTAATATGAGACATACTCTGAATATATGACCAGGAGTAGAGTGGGGTTGACAATGGTGCTCAGCTGCATGCTTTTCCAGTGCCAATTTCTCAAATGGTGTCAATTTACACTCATTTTTGACCATACACTTTGCTAGCTAGTACTGTAGTAAGTGAATGGCATTCTTCATATTTCATTGTGTCCCATGCTTTTTGTTGTTCTTATCCTCAATCTTTGCAATTTGCACAACTTTTAAATATAGTGAGCAACACATCCCAAAATATTTAACAACCCCAGCCTTCCACAGTATGTGTGGCTCAGAAGACTGCACATACTGCAGACATTTTCAAAATACATGTGCCTGTAGTGCAATATAAATAAAATATTGAATAGGTTTTAAAGCCAGAAGGGGTGCTATGCTCACCTAGTTAGATCTTCTACATAACAGTCCATAACTTTTCATCCAGTAATTTCTGCATCAATTCTCTTTCACTTACCACCAAAAATAAATAAATCAATCAAATGTTCCCAGCAGGAGCTAATTAAAAAATTAGTGTACATGTAGTAATTGATTGCTATTTATGTAAATCTGTTATTCATTACGTCTAAATTGAATATGAACTTGTTATGCTTACTTTACAGTTTTGTTGTCTATTTTTGAAAGCTGTATTAAAATAGAGATTAAATATATTTCCTATTTGCACAAAATGCGAAAGGCTGCAGAGAGTCAGCAGAATCTATGAAATGTGCCTCTCCATCTAGTTGGCTGAATGAACAAGAAACCAGATAGCCTGAAGAACACAATCTACTTTCTTTTTTTTTTAAACACTGTTCAGGACCAAAAAGGTGTGAGTGTATAGGTGAATGCTACCATATCCTGGGGCCAGTGATGGGGGGGGGGGAGGGGACACTCCAGCGCCCCACTGAGTTTCATACAGGAGGTGTGTTCCCAGAAGTAGATCTTCACTGCACCGAATTAGTACGGAATGTGTGTTCTGCAGAGAGATGCTGCTCCCAGGTTGTGCCCTTGGGGCAGGGAGTCAGTATTTTGTTTACAAACAGACAGGGTGATTCAGATAAGCAAGGGCTGGTAATTAAATTAAGGATCTGGAAATTGTTAGATGAACCTGTAAAATAGGAATCCAGCTGCAGGGGGAGGAGGTGTTGAAGAAACACAGCTAATGCCTCTGAGCCAAGGTTACATTCAGAAAAGAGGGAGATGTGAATAGGATAGGTGAAAAAAAGGGGCCAAAACTCAGGGAAGGGATAGCACTGGTATGGAGAAGTTCCCACTCTACCTGCAGTACTTATGTTGCCCTATCGCCATAGTATCTAAGCGCCTCACATCACAGCCCCTCCGTGAGGTAGAGCAGTGCTATTATCCCCATTTTACAGATGGGGCACTGAAGAACACAGACTAAAGGCCAGATTTTCAAAAGTATTTAGGCACCTATTGGGATTTTCAAAAGTGCTAGAAGGTTAGGTGCTTTGTAAACCCCACTAGATGCTTAGCTGCATTTTTGGGTGCCTAAAAATCTTTGAACTCTGTCCCTATGACACTGACCTGGGGTCATACAGGAAGTCCATGGACAGGGGGGAGTAGAACCCAGGTCTCCTACTCAGGGCTACCTCCCTAGCTACTGGACCAGTCTTTCTCTCTCTGCTGCATGCTGCAAAAAAGAGGCTCAGATGGGAGCAAAACCAAGAAGGCCAGTTCCCTGAGTCTCCAACAATTGGTCCCAGGCGATTGGGAAGGATGTCATGGTTGACAGCATGAAATGCAGCACAGAAGTCAAGAAAGAAAGAAAGAAAGAAAGAAAGAAAGAAAGAAAGAAAGAAAGAAAGAAAGAAAGAAAGAAAGAAAATTAGAGCCAGATGAGAGAAGAGCACTTAACTGGCAATGGATGGCAGATTCTGCCCTACACTGAGTTGTACAGCAATGCCTGCTGTGCAATTTCAGATTTTAACTGAAAAACATTTTGTTTTGTCATTTTTTGTTCTGAGTCTGAGAAAAGGAAGGAATGAGAAAGTGTCGTATGAGTATCAGATGTGATTATACCTCAAGTTCTTAGGGTTTCAGCTCTATTCATGGCAATTCCAGAACAAAGATCAGAAACTGCATCAACAAAGTCCATAAAGTTGATGATTATTGTCATGATTTGTATTATTCACTGGGCACCATCTGTGTGCTCAGCACTGTTCTGCATATGACAGAAAATGTAATCCCTGAGCCAATGTGTATAAGATGTGTAATTGTGGATAAGATGGCTCAGATATTTAAGTATGGAGGGTATAGTTATTAAACACATGTTAATATCTCTGAGTGTAGGCACTGATGGCGATAGAAGTTTTATTTGATTAAGGACTAGAAGATTCGATCCTCCAACTTTCTTTCAAGAGGAAGAGCTGCCCAGAGCTCCTGTGCCTGTTTATTTTCCTTTCCTGCCTGCAGTGGCCACAATATACCTCAGAAGTCTCATTTTTCCCTCAGTTTTAAAATGTGGAATTTTCTTGGTGTTTAATTTAAAATAGTCTCCTGTGAAAGCTGCGACTCAATCAAACACTCTAGTGTTTTGTTTAAGACCCTTCTGGAAAGAAAATAGCCAACTCTCATGATTTTGTCATGGGACTCATGATAATTATTGTTTTCCTTAAAGCCCCAGTTCCTGGAGTCAAGAGACATGTGATTATTTCAGCCTTCATTCTTAAAGAAAAATGAACTTTCTAGCCCTTGTGGCTATGGGGAAAGCTTCAAAATGTGACCCTAGTGCATCCTAATGGCTCAAAAAGCAGAAAGTACACCGACTCTATTACTTTTACATAATCACATTATTTTAAACGCAATCTCATGATTTGGTGAGCCTGATTCATGATTTTTGAATATTTGGGATTGGCAATACTATAAGTAACTTGAAACTGTCAATTTCACTCCTGTTTAAAGTCAGTTTCTAGTCTATTATTTGTAGTAGGGTAACACCTCTAGAGCCCCAGGCAGGTGCAGTATAAACTCACTGGGTCTTGCCATAATAGGATGTTTCCAAAGATTAAATGATCTATTCCAAGCTTAAAGAACAACAAAAAAGTGATAGAAAGTAATCTAGATTTTTCTACAATTGTTTGAATTGTTGTATTCAAAAGTTAGTAACAAAGTAAGAATATACATTACGATTTTAAACCTAACCAGTCCCTTAAGTGAATTGACACAAGATGTCAGAACATGTTAGTATTAGAGCTGCGTGGGTCTAATATTTATTTAATTTTCTTTCTTTATATAGGAATTAGAAATTATTATCTGACAGGAGCACTGTATCTAAATTATTATCTGCAAAAAAACCAAGAGTTTTCAGGTGCCCAGATAGCCTCTGGAATAACACTTAAATTGCCACACACACACACACACACACACACACACACCAATCTGAAATGGTACCCTTCAGGATCCCCCTGAGATTAGGATTTTGCAAACCTACACAACACTAATTGAAAATACAGGATACTCCACATCAGTGGGAGGGCATACTTACCCACTGGGATTTCTACTTGCAAGCTAAACAAACGAGAGCGGGTGTCAATGATTTGTTTAATCAAGACAGAATAAACAAAATTCTTTTTAATGGGGATGCATTCTGAAAAATATTAAGGCCTCCAGCCTTCAAGTTGTTCCATACATGCAGATTCCTATGCGTATACAGAGCCCCAAAGAAGTCATAAAGTCAGCATAAACTAAGTTCCATTAACTTTCCACAAGAAAGTATCAATTTTGATGAAATATTGTTTTGGGGGGAAAATGAAAGTGTCCTGGTAAAAAGAGATAATTTTGATTTTTTTTTCATTTCAAAATTAAGTTCATTCATAAATTTGTTTTTTTTATATATTAGATTAGAATGAAATTATATAATTCTAATTTTGACTTTTCAAATACTTAATTTTACAGGAAATATTTTTTTTTATTATTTCAAAATGGAATGGAAATTTCAGGTTTTGACCAGCTTTATAAAACACCCTATAACTTTAGTTACCCACACCTCTGCCTAAAGTCATTATACCTGTACTAGTTAGCATCTGAAACATGCTAATGATGTCCCAAGTGCCAAGCCTGCTTAAAGACTAGTATGAACTGGGGTGAAAGATGCCAGATACATTCTGAATTTTAAAGCTATATTAACTTTCTGTCAGATTCAAATTGTGTTTAAAAATCACTGGGTTGGAATTCACTGCCAATTAGATGAGGTTTTAGTCAGAAAAAAGAGCATGCATTCTTCTTATGTGGGAAGGAAAGAGGTTGGCTCCATTGTCACTAAGTGTTATGGGTCTTTTTTGCCAACACAAAATACTTGAGTTCCCTAGTAATAAAACAGTGATTCGGAGATCAGTCACCATCCTGGTTTTTGACTTTATTAGGATTTGAATAGGGGACCCCACAGCTGAGCTGAAGTTAATGAAACGCCCTGATTATTATTATGAAAAGATATAAAACATCTGGGACTGCATAGGGGAAGAAGAAAAGGCACAAAGATGCTATCCGTTATAGAGGCAATACTTGGGCAGTGTGTGTCTCATGAGAAGTGGGTCCAGCTCCTTGGATTAAATAAGTGCCGTAAAGACTGACCATTGGGTGAGAAATATATTATTAGACAGGGAAGTTAGACAGGGTTCAAAAAAGAGGTAGATAAGTTCATGGAGGATAGTTCCATCAATGGCTATTAGCCAGAATGGGCAGGAATGGTGTCCGTAGCCTCTGTTTGTCAGAAGCTGTGAATGGGCGACAGAGGATGGATCACTTGATGATTACCTGTTCTGTTCATTCCCTCTGGGGCATCTGGCATTGGCCACTGTTGGAAGACAGGATACTGGGCTAGATGGACCTTTGGTCTGACTCAGTATGGCTGTTCATATGTTCTTATGAAGTAATAAGTATAGACTCTAGAAGGCATTTTATATTTTTCTTCTATCTGTAATTGGAGTCTCCTTTTACTTGCCACTCTTTTGGATCTCTCTTGAGCTGTGTTAAATACATTTATATTTGGTTTTACTATAGGAACTACCAAGGGCCTTGCACTAAACACACTGTTGAACTGAGGGGCGAACCATTGTGCACTGCTTCTCTGAAGGCAGCAGATCAGTGTATACTGTGCATGTCCAGAAGATAAGGGATTGGGCACTCAAAAGAAGCAAGGATGGGTATGCTAGGTGCTAGCCTGCAGAGGAAAAGAGCAGGGCTTGTAGAGCCTGGAGCAGAGCACTTATGCTGTCAGTGGCTGTCAGTTATGAGGATTTCCCCCAGTGAGCACCAATAAGGCTCTCTCATGCTGAAAGCAGATGGTAGTGATACACCTCAGGTAACCCAGGAAGTGTCACAATGCCTTTGTGCAGTGCAGTTTAGGATTGATTTGGAAGCAAGGGATCTTCCACCTCCCACCACTTTCATCTATCCACATACTGTTCTCTCCACAGTAAAGGCAAACATAATAAATCAAAGCTAAAATATTTGTAAAACTCTTTTAAAAAAAAGAAAAGTCAAGGTTTCTGGATACTTTGATTCCCTAGATAGGATATACGAGATGTGGACCCTAGAGAAATCAGGCCTTAAAACCTTCAATTCTGAAATCTGTCATGTAAAGAGGCAGAAGTTCTAATGAGGACGGGTTCAATTTAAACCCAGAAATTATTTAAAATGTCTTGCAAGTAAACAAATTTTCCGGCAAGTAAAGAATTTTTCAGGCTGCGAGATTAAGAGCAGAATATCATCCAAAAAGAGTGCTGTTTTGTTAATTCTGAAGTAAAACCTTTCAATGTGTGGATGATCACTTAAGAACTAACCAAGGGTTCCATTATTAAAGCAAAAATCAGGGGTGACAAAGGACATTACTGATCATTCACATACCATCTCTTTCCCATGCTGAAGGTATCATTCACTCTGTGATTACTTTCAGAGTAGCAGCCGTTTTAGTCTTTATCCGCAAAAAGAATAGGAGTACTTGTGACACCTTAGAGACTAACAAATTTATTAGAGCACAAGTGGGCTGTAGTCCACGAAAGCTTATGCTCTAATAAATTTGTTAGTCTCTAAGGTGCCACAAGTACTCCTGTTCTTTCTGTGACTACTGCCTCCATCGCTGGATGAGGAAACACAGCTTCCAATAGAACTGAATAGGGCCAAAGAAACCTTACAGAATTTTAATGTTTAATCGTATGCTGTTCTGGACATAGTGACCTCTTATGTAGTAGATCTTATGGCAAATACTACTACTTCCACAATAGAGACATCCACATTTTGAGATTTATCATCGTTTGAGCCTGAAAAATTAATTTTATTTATAAATCAATATCTTCTTATTCATAGGGACCATTTATTTTAATATGACCTGATTTCCTGCATAATGTGGGCCATAGAATTTCACCCAGTAACTACAATAACATGTCGTGGAACTAAAAATCTCTTTTAAAAAATACATTCAACCGCAAATTAACTACTTCAAATGCCTGATAATTTATTACTTTCCTTGATAAGCTGTTCCAATGGTTAATTACCTTCACTGTCAAAAGTTTATCCCTGATTTTGTCTGATTTTTTCTAGCTGCAACTTCCAGGCTTTGGATCTTGTTATGCTTGTCTTTACTAGTATGAAGAGCGCTGTTAAAATGAATCTTCTAAAGAAATATATAATATAATATATAATTAGGTTGCTTTGCAAGGGGTCAGATCGTAGGTCATTTCTCTTCCCTGGTCTCTCCTTTTTTTTTTCTTTTCTGATAGAATGCTGTTTCTTATCTCCTGCTTTCCCCATCTCAGCTCAGAGCTCTCTCTTGTCAGCAGCTGTGCTGATGCAGCATTTTAAATTGTAGACCTGCCCTGAGCTTCTGTAGCTTTTTGCCCTAACATATGTGTCTGACACCTCTGAATGGTGGTATAGCAGGGGAGAAATGGAAGTGCCTGGTGATCTATTGTGGCTTGGGGAATATGGCTGTTAAAACTGCCCCTAGATTATAGCTAGGTATCATGTTCTCTCTGTACATAATTTCTTGCAAATTGAAACATACTCACCTACATGTTCACAAATAAAAGTGTGGGAAATACCAGCAAAGTGAACCAGTTGGTCACATTCACAATATCTACTATCTCTCTATATATATTGCGTTATTTGCCCAGCCTATGCTAAATCCGATAGCAATTTTGGGGGGATGGGGTGAATGAGTGTTTATGTCAAGGAAATAGAGTCATTGTTTTTTTGTGAAAATCCCTAAATGATACATTTTTAACAATCCACAAACCCCTTTAAAAATACATTTAATGCCACACCAGACAGTGGATAGGCAAATAATAGATTCACTGATTTCAAGGCCAGAAGGGACCATTGTAATCATCTAGTTTGACCTCCTATATCACACTGGCCATAGACCATCCCCAAAATAGACCCCCCCCCAGAATAGCTTTTAAACAAACATCCAGTCTTGATTTAAAAATTCAGTGAGGGGAAAATCCACCACAACCATTGGTAACTTGTTCCCATAGTTAATTACTCAAACCATTATATATTTATGCCTTATTTCCAGTCTGAGTTTGTCTATCTTCAACTTCCAGTTATTGAATCATGTTATATCTTTCTCTACTAGACTGAAAAGCACATTATTAAATATTTGTTTCTTATGTAGATACTTATAGATTGTATTTAATCACCCCTTAACCTTCTCTGCTAAAATAAATAGATTGAGATCCTTGAGTCTGTCAGTATAAGGCATGTCTTCTAATTCCTTTAATCATTCTTATGGCTCTTCTCTGAACCCTCTTCAATTTATCAACATCCTTCTTGAACTGTGGACACCAGAACTAGATACAGTATCCTACCAGTGGTTGCACCAGTGTCAAACATAGAGGTAAAATAACCTCTCCACTTCATCTTGAGATTTCTCTGTTTATGCATCCCAGGATCACGCTGTGATCTCATGTTCAGCTAATAATCCACCACAACCCGCAAATCCTTTTCAGAGTCACTGCTTTCTAAGGCCTTGGCTACACTTACCCGCTAGTTCGACAGCTGGAAATCGAACTTCTGGGTTCGACTTATCGCGTCTAGTCTGGACGCGATAAGTCGAACCCGGAAGTGCTCGCCGTCGACT
>NC_048299.1:135710950-135913402 GCF_013100865.1 Trachemys scripta elegans
AATGAATTGGTAACAGTGCCCTGTCCCCTCAGACATAGTAAGACCTATCCTACTGGCCTAAACTCAGATTGCAGCCCAAATCCTTAGGTGCTATTAATTGGTGTAGCTCCCTTTAAAGTTACCAGAGCTATGATGATTTATACCAGCCAAAGATCAAGCCAAAAGAATGTAATACCCATACTACCTGCAGCTAAAAGTTCAAATGTCAGTAGAGTCAACTCAGAGCTCTATCCTTCTGAAGCTGATAAATTTAGTATCCTTCAGGGATGAGGGTTACTAACCCTCAGCTGAGACAATAAAACAGATATTCTCTTTTCTTATTGAATGTAAAACATCCATGGAGAGCATTCTCGGCCATCATTTCCCTTCTCAACTACTGTGCAGTGTGCTGATAGGCTGACTCCCTCCATCACAGAGGTGACTGCATTTCAGTGATGCTGTTAGTGGACCATTACTGCCTACTGTGTCCAGTTCTGGTGCCCACAATTCAAGAAGGATGTTGATAAACTGGAGAGGGTTCAGAGTAGACCCACACAAATGATTAGAGAAGATGCTGTATAGTGATAGACTCAAGGATCTGAATCTATTTATCTTATTAAAGAGAAAATTAAGAAGTAACTTAATTAGTCTACAAGTAGCTGTGCAGGAAACAAATATTTAATAATGGGCTATTCAGTCTAGCAGAGAAAGGCACAACATAATCCAATGGCTGGACCTTAAACTTGTATAATTGATTTCACTATAAATATATCAAAGTGCCATGTGTTAAGTGGAAGGGTGATCAGAGGTGTAGCTGGTAAACTGTGCATGCTGTTTCTTTGGAAGCAACAAGACTGTGAGTACTACTCATGTCCAATGGGATCGGGGATTGGACATTCTTGCAGTGCTCAAGGGTCAGAGTGTGCATATTGTGAACTTGTGGGTGATAGTGGGACCTGTGAGGCCTAGAGTGGAATGTTTGTGTTGCCCGTAACAGTGGACTTGGAGAGCTTACCTTTGGTAAGCATAGATAATACTTTGTAATGCTAAGGACAGGTGGTGTGAGGGTTAGTCCACAGCAAGTGTCATTACATGTTCAGAACAAGCCTGCTCCTCACAAAAGCCAGCAGAGGAGGAAATGTCCCACTCCTTCCTTTATACCTAATAGTTCAGTTATTACAAAATTCACTTGGGAGGTGGAAGATCCCCATTCTGCCTTATTTGGCACAGGGAATTCTTGAACGCAGGTCTCCCACCTGAGTGCCCTAACCACTGGGCTGTTGGGATACCCTGGGTGGGTTTCTCCTGTTGAAGTTGTTCCACTTTAACTCAGTGAATATTATTTTATCCAGAGAAGAGAGTGAGAATGACTATAGCCTGGAGGTAGGGCACTCACTGGGGGCCAGGGTGTGTGTCCAGTCTCTACTTCGAATCAGGCAGAGGAGGGAATGAACCTTGGTCTCCTAGATTCCAGGTGAGTGCTCTAACACTGGGCTATTCAGCATAAGGAGACTACCTAGCTACCTTTTGATGGGTGGGGCTTAGGCTACATCCCTCTCCTTCACAGTTCCTTCTCACTAGCTTACATTGGTCCCCACTCAGCATACTGGCCACTGTGACTCCCTTTTTACGTGCCTAACTCTCCCATGCATCGTATAGGGAGTTTGTTTGTCTAACTTGGGGTTGTGAGTTCCACTAGGAGGCAGGGCACCTAAAAGTTAGGCACTGCAACATGGAAGTTTGCAACACCTATGTCCCCTTGTGAATTTATCCCAAAGTCTTCAGCTTTTATCATAAATCTTTTGATTTATTTGACAGAGAGTCCTTACACGGGTATTTTCTATAATCTATAGTGGAATAAGTATTGTCTACTGTTTTATGTTTGATTGTATTAAACCACTTACAGAAAAGTTGCTACTGTACAAAATAAAGTTGCATTGAATTTTCATGTATAATTGAAGGCATGGAAAATTAAAGTTTTCTCCAGAAGGAGAAGCCAGCACAAATGGCTCATTATCATCTTAACCCTGTCTTTAATGGCAACTCAGAATTATCAGCACAGAATGCCTATAGAGCTGATCTAACAGCCAGAGATCGCTGCTGAAAGAATACATTTGATAATTTAGTGTTTGGATCATGTAATGACCTGCTGTTTTCCTTATGTGCCACATTATTTTGTGATAGAGGTGTAATGACTTTAAGTAAGGCTAAGATTTTGTCATGGTTATTTTTAATAAAAGTCACAGACAGGTAATGGAATAAACAAAAATTCACGGAAGCCGTGACCTGTTTGTGACTTTGCTGCTGCGGCTCCATGGTTTCCCCCACCACCCTGGCTGCAGCAGCTGAAAGCTGCAGGATGACCATATTTCCCAAAGGAAAAACAGGACACCCCAAGCCACTTGCCCGAGGCGTCCACCTCCCCCGCACCTTGTGAGGTCACCCGTCACTGGAACCTCGCACGGGGCCCCTGTCATCTGTCACTGCTGTCGCCTGTCGCTGGAATCCTGCCAGAGCCCCGCTGGCTGCCAGCTCCAGAGTCCTGCAGCCGCAGGGGCTGAAGCAGAGAATGTCAGGGCGGTGTCTGGAAGTCATGGATTCCTTGACTTCCATGACCTCTGTGATAGAAACATAGCCTTAACTTTAAGTCCTTGAGAGCCCGAGTTCAAAATCAACCCTCATTGTCTACAGAGGTGTTTTAGAGTGTTAGTGTAAGCCCCGCTAGAACAAGTCTGTGGCCCTGTACTAGAAGGCTTATTCCCCAGTGCAGTGTAGACATGCTTATTATGGACCTAGTTTTATGGCTGAATATTTGCTGGATCAGAAATTTTAAAAAATATTTTGATCAAAATATATCTAGTTTGATTTACCTATGACCACATCCTTAATTGTAGTGTGTAATGTCTTACTGCACAAATGGACTCACTTATTTCAAAAGGATTACTCATGGAGTAAGGCGAGCAGAATTTGATAACGTCTGTCCTCTTGCCTTTGAAGTGCAGTGCAGAAAAAGACCTTTAGTTTAGAAGTTTCAAAAGATTGGTTGTTTTTCTATTCACAGTAGAGTTTCTTTGTGGTTGTAGCTCCTATCTTGCTGTAAAAAGAACAGGAGTACTTGTGGCACCTTAGAGACTAACAAATTTATTAGAACATAAGCTTTTGTGGGCTACAGCCCACTTCTTCGGATCTATATGCATCCGAAGAAGTGGGCTGTAGCCCACAAAAGCTTATGTTCTAATAAATTTGTTAGTCTCTAAGGTGCCACAAGTACTCCTGTTCTTTTTGCGGATATAGACTAACATGGCTGCTACTCTAAACCTATCTTGCTGTATTCATTCTAGAGATTTATTTGCCTGAGTGTTTTTTCTAGCTTCCTCCATGTACTGAACCATAAAGAAACTCCAAATCTTTGATTTTGCTGTCAGCTATTCTATATATCATAATAACTTGTTTTACCACATCTTTATGCTCCTGTGTTACTGCTATCATTTACAATGCCTTCCTTTTAGCATTGACAGGGATAAGTTATACCACTGGCCTCAATTACATGCTCTTCTTTACAATTAATATAATTCTGAACACTATTAAAATGCTGTACCTCCATGAATTGTAACTTGCTGTTCAGAAGAAAATATGTATGTATTTAAATTTTTCTCTGTGTGTGTGTGTATGTACTATGTGCTGTTTGCATTGTGCTTTCTATAGCTAGACCAGGACACCTACACTTTGCAGTCATCTAATACCTTCTAATGATACACTGATGAAGACTCAATTACCCACATACAGTTGCTGCTGCTTAACAGTTTCAAGCTGTAATTACTTGGAACCTAAATTACATTGCAGTGTTTGTTTCTTACCAAAAGTGACATAATGGTTATTGATTGGGCTATTGTCTTTGCCTTGCTCAGTAGCTATTCAAAATATCCATCCCAAGACTGAGAGAGGAAATGTAACTTACCATCCCTAGACTCTTAATATCAACAATATAAATATTGCTTGCAATCACATATTAGACACCAGCTATGAAAATATCTTGACTTTGTTTTTATTTTCTCAGAGAAAATGGATTCTTATTTTCCCACTGAATACACTCGAGGAATTGATTAATAACAGTTCCTAAGGTGTGTGCATATTACTATAATGCCATTTATATGTGCTACAGCAATATTTGTGCCACTATTTACATTCTAAACTTAAGGTGAGATTTTTTTTTTAGCACTTATATGTTATGGGAGTTAGGCACCTAATGGCTTTCAGTGGGAAATATGTGCCTATCTCTCCTACATGCTTCTGAAAATCCCACGCTAGTTTTCTTTAGAGATTAGATAAATACCTTCCCAGAGATGGATGGATTGATGGAGCTAACTTTAACATGTTTTAGGAAGCTTCTTCCTATCTCCCGAGATGCAGGCACCAGAAGATAGACAATATCAGAGGAGGAGGCAAAAAACAACTCCAGGACCAATTAAAATGTTAAATCCAAGAAACACCATAGCCAGAGATTGACTAGGTTAGTCTCCCATTAGGCCCATAAATAAGCAGAAAAGGAAACAAAGTAGGGATGGGGGGAAAAATTAAACAATTGACAAAACGTGAAAATGAGCTCTCTCCCCCATCTCCTCTTCCAGGTTACTCTGGGTTTTATACCTCCTCAGTCCATGAAAAACTACCAGGCTGTTCAAAATGGTCTCTTAAAAAACTTTGCAGAAGATCCCCCCCCTCCCCTCACCCTCGATGTTCAATTCAGACAAACTTAATGCAGAAAAAAGGAACCATGGGTAGCTCAGACAGATCAACAAGTATCCAGTTCTTAGAATGCAGGTTCTCTTTAATGTGACTCTATCTAAATGATGGTAGGCCTTTCTAAAAGTTCCAAAGTAATAATCCATGGTCTGTAAACCTGCTGCCATCTCTCTCCAGGTGGGAGGCCTGACAGTTGGTCTCATTGTCCCAACAGCCCCTCTCTCTCGCTTTCCAAGAAACATTCAGTTCAAGTGCCTTTACTGACTGCAATTGTGGCAGTATACCATGGGGAGAGGGAGATGGCCATGCTGGAAAGAAGGTCCCAGCCCATTTAAGGCTTTGTCACAGGAAAGGGATGATTCCTATCTTACCAACAGGACACAGAGTGCTAGTGTCTAGTCCAGGACTGTAGTAACAGCTGGTTCCAGTATATACTGTAGGAATCCATGGGCTCATCTGCAAAATGGTGTGAAGAAAGATGGCTATTTTAGTAGCATTATTCAGTGCTTCAGCTTCAGTTCTTCTCCTTCCAGTCTCTTCATATCACCTCAGAGTTGCAAGACTGCACATGAATTATTTTGTAGTGATTAAGTACTCCATAACTTTAAAGAATGACTTTCAACCATCCCCTGCAGGAGATGATGTAGTTAGAAGGAGTTGTGTGGACATACTTCAATTAAAGCTACATACACTATATATTCTGCATATAATGGTGCCTCTGAGAAGTAAAAGTTACCGTATCATTAATCTCCAGTCAAGTAATGACTTTTATGAGAATTTCCATTGTCCAGTCCAGGTAACCTTTAAAGACTTTCATTTCCAACTATGTATAGCACCAGGAATGGGAATTGGCTTCTCAGTGTTGAGCAAAGACCCTATTATCCCAGACGGGCAGGTGAACAGCAGATTAAGTTCTTTATGTAGTGCTTTTCATACATCCTTTATGAAAGAAGGTAAATATAATTCTCCTCACATTATATATGGGGAAACTGAAGAACAGAGAGGTGAAGTGACTTCATTGTAGCGGGTAGTTGCAAAGGTAGCTCCTCAATCAGCACAGTGCAGAAACTGCAACTTTAGTTGGTCAACTGACAGCTAATCAATAGGTTTGACAGTCTGGAATTCGTCATCTTCCATTATAACTATTTTGATTCTCATTGTAGTAGTTGGGGAACTACAATATATGGACCTAGCAAATATTTGATTGAATATTGCTTGTTAAAGAGATGAGTTATGTGGGATTGCAAGGTTTGGACTTTTCTCTATTATCCTTTACACACTGGGAGAGCACCATGATTTATAAAATTGCTCCAGGAAATAACATCAGACATGCTCATTTACTGGAGCTTTTACATCATTTCTATAGTGAATGGTATAGAACAGCTTATTTATGAGGAAAGTTTAATAAAATTGGGACTTTTCAGCTTGGAAAAGAGATGACTAAGGGCAGATATAATAGGGGTCTATAAAATCCTGACTGGTATGGAGAAAGTAAATAAGGAAGTATTATTTAATACTCCTCATAACACAAGAACTAAGGGTAATCAAATGAAATTAATAGGCAACAGGTTTAAAACAAACAAAAGGAAATATTTCTTCACAGAATGCACAGTCAAACCTGTGGAATTCTTTGCAAGAGGACATTGTGGAAGCCAAGAATATGACAATGTTCAAAAAAGAACTAGATAAATTCATAGAGGATAGGTCTATCAATGGCTATTAGCCAGGATGGGCAGGGATGGTGTCCCTAGCCTCCGTTTGCGAGAAGCTGGGAATGGGCAACAGGAGATGGATCACTTAATGATTACCTGTTCTGTTCATTCCCTCTAGGGCACAAAACATTGGCCACTGTCAGAAGACAGGATACTAGGCTAGATGGACCTTTGGTCTTACCCAGTATAGTTGTTCTTATGTTCTTATGAATACCTTTCAGTGGGAGGACTCTGAAGAATGATTTCACAGGATTTCTGCTTGGAAGATTCTCTGGGTCATTGGTGTTCTAATACTTACTCATTTCTAATTCTTTGTTAGTTGATTGTAACTAAAAATGTATGCCACCTTTAAATTGCATACAGCTAGAGAAATGATGGCTGCAAACTTTTTTTTTCTAATCATAGCTATAACTAGCCCCCCAAAATGAGTATTTTCTATGATAGATATTGCTCATAAAGTTGCATAAACAATTTCCTTATGGGGAGGGGGGAAAGCTATTGCTTATTTTCTTCCAAATTAAAACTGAAATCCCATTTTGGAAATGTTTTAATGTATCCATTTGTTCAAAGTTAGTGAAACAATTTAATTGCTATGGCAACAGGATTAAATAATTTAACTGGTTTTTTGTTGTTGTTGTTGTTGTTGTTTTGTATAAGCCACAATGCAGAACAATTTTAAGTAATCAGATAAAGAATAATTATTCAAGAAGAAGTTTTAAGCAATTTACTCAGCAGGAATAGCATTGTGGTTTTTACCAGCTTGCCTTTCAGGCTCACAAACCCTTTAGCATTAGGTTTCTAACTTGCTAGTCCTGGTGTTCTGCATTGTACCTGTCACTATGGATACCACTATGCTTCTTGAGGGATCACACTGTCAGGTCACGTCTCTGTACTGAGAGAGATTGATTTTTCTAATTGAGTCCCAATAATGTAATCATCATTGAATAAAATGGATCTGTATATTTGATGTATATTATTAATTCCACCTAAGAAATGCCTTTGGCTAATCTTACTTTAATGAACCAGGAAAGTGCAAGAAACATAATTAATATTCTAAAAGTCATGTATATTTTCTCTTACAACTATACAGTTTAATTAAAGGAAATGGACTGAAAAAACAAAGATATTAAAATATGTTGAACAACTAAAGTCTTATTTTATCAAAAGCTAAAATCAGTGCTCTGGTTATTTTACTAAAATGTAGCTGCTTCTTTTAAGGGAATGAAGGATCAATCTTCGAAACACTGTTTTGTGAAAATAAAGAATTGTTTGAACAATGATTTTCTCTCTACAATTCTGACTTGTTTAATTTAAAGGATTAGAAGATTATTTTTTAGTAGTGGTGTTTAGAAACATAACTTATTTTAGAACCACTCCATGTTTAATGAGGAATTAGAGTGATTAAATCTAATGATCTCATTAAGTTGCATAAGATATTCCTAACAGCTTGTTCTGGGCCAAATTCTGATCTCTCACTATTGTAATTGCAAAATAATTCTCTTAATTTCAGTGCAATTACTCTGGGTTTATCCAGGAGTAAACAGGAATGTAATCCGGCACTCTGAGTTTTAGGTACTCAACACCTAGTTTTAGGTACTCAGTACATCGACTGATATATACTGGTTATAATGGCATATAAACCAGTAGAGTTACGACAGTTTAAAAATGGCATGTGTAGTGTCGAGTCCTACTTGTACTTTCAAATTTATAACTGAAGCATAGTTCCTGTTCTATCCAGTTATCTGCTGGTGCAGTAAAAATACCATAGGTATTCAGTGAAGTACCTGTCTGGTGCTCTCCATTTATGTCATTCATTTAATGGTGGGGGAGGGACTCAAGGGCTGGTGTATGCTTGTTACTAGTCACAACTAAAAGTGAAGTCTGTGGAGAAGTGGAGAGAAAAGCTTGTGTTGCCAGAGACTGTTGATTTCAGGGAGCTCAGTTACAGCAGGCACAGAGAAGACTGCTTCACGCTAAAGGCAAGTAATGGTGAGTTGCCTCACAACCCTGCGTAGCGCTGGGGAACATCACAAAGGGCTTGCTTATAGAAGCTAAAATTGTCCTCTCAGTGGTAACTCTGAAACATGGTAACTGGGAGTTATCCTTGGGTGATTTCCCCATAAGGGACAGTGGACCAGTAAAATATAGTGTGCATCTCTCTGAACTAGCACAAGTGAATGTGGCCCTCTGACTGTAGTTCATATAGAAATGTGTCAGGTAATTTATGTAAACAAGATAATTGAAGCAAATTGTCAAAGCAGTGCATGAGAGTTAGCCATACAACTGGCATTAGCATCTGAGTTGCACAATAAAATACCGTGTGACACTTCTATAATGCACGGGCACATGTTTAACTTATGATCTGCATTAATGTAAAAAATTAACTACATAGGGAATTTCATTCGCATACTGTAAAACTGAGACAAGAGGCCTTTAATCTTTTTAATACACTGTATTAATTTGTCTGCCAAAGCTCATCAGTCCTTTTGGGTGCATGCAGCCCGGAACCAGTTAGTATTAGTAGAAATAGGAACCAGTATTTTTAACAATAGTCAGCAGCATGGCTAGTTAACTCCATTACATACCCTAAAATGGCCACCAATAAAATTCAGGGAAACACTTTTCTGTAGAACCCAATTGTCATTTAAGGTTGTTTGCTGAATTACAAGTAGAAGAGGGACTTGAAGTCAGAGTTGCAGGAAGATTGAATGTAACACAAATGGTATCTGTCAATTCAATGAGGCTTTTACAGCTTTCCATCCTGTCCTCTCATCCTTCTCCACCACATCAAAACAATAAGACTAAGATTTATGCTACTGTTTTAACTTTTGTATGTGTAAAAGGACTCCAAATTGATGTTGTAGAGCACAGAAAGGAAAAGGCATCATGATGGCAATTTGTTGACCTGCCAGTCTCCTTAACACTAATTAACCTGTTACAAACCTAGAAAATAAAACTGATTACTTAAATTAAATGATGGTGTAGCGAGAAAATGTAGTTGTAAAGAGCATTCCCTTAAACCTGTTGCAAAGCTTTTATCGCCTCAGGAAATGGAATCCAGTTTTGGTTTGTTTTTAAACTTATATTTCCACTACTAATCAGCAACTTTACCCTTTCAAGAGATGGATTTGCTTGTTAGATGCCATTGGTCGAGATTAAGTACTTTAGCAGCTACTACTGCTTCCAAATGCACCTACAATCTAATTGCATTCAGCAGTCAATGTTAATGGACAGTGGCAGTGATGTACCCGTAAAAAAAAATTAATCTAAAAATGGTCCCGAAAATAAAGTAGGCAAAGTGAACAGTTTGTGAATGGTGCAATCTAAATGGAAAAGAGAGTTGGGAGGAATATCCAGGCACAGAAGCACTTGCTATGGAAACTTTTGAACAGAACTTTATTGCACATACAGAAACTTCTTGTACTCCTAAGCTTTTCTGAGCAGGACTCTCTTCTCTTCTGAACTTTGCTTTGGGCTTCTTTGACTGTCCAGCACTTTACCCAGTAAAGGAGGAAAAGTGCTACAGCCATGTTGAAGAGTCCAGTCATCTTTTCAGACCCTATCCCCTGTGTCTCCCACTTTTCTCCTTAGTTTTCACCTGGAAAGCAGTCTCAAGGAGTTGAGAAGAATCCCCTGAAATGCATCACTTACATCCATTATCTTTTGGGGAAGGTACCTCCATATTCAAGACGCTCTTCTCCCTTCTACACTATAAATTGTGAGCTGAGTTTCCTTGCCCATAATTGTTACCATATGTTCAGGGCCGGCGCTTCCATTTAGGTGACCTAGGCGGTCGCCTACAGCACCAGGATTTGGAGGGGCAGCAATTCGGCGGCAGGGGGTCCTTCCGCACTCCTGGTCTTCGGTGGCAATTCTGCGGTGGGTCCTTCACTCGCTCTGGGACCTGCTGCCGAAGTGCCCCGAAGACCCTCCACACTGCTACTTTCAGCATGCTAGCTTGTGTCCCGCTAGCACAAATCTGACTACCCAGGCTGGGAGTATCACTCCTAGTTGCAGTGTAGAAGGTACCCTCAAGGGCTGTACTAGGGTGGAGGGGTCAAGGGCTCTACTGGAGGCAGTGATAGACAGAATTCAGATTAAAATGAAAATGACTGAATATAGTATTTACTGGTACTGAATTATTTACTAGGTGAGACGTGATAGGAATGGCATTGTCTGTTGCAGCTCTTAGTCTAATGCAGAGGTTCTCACAACACATTTTTTGGTGGCCTCAGAGTGCTGCCACCAATTCTTGCTGGTGGCCGCTCTGAGAATTTTTCCTAAAATACTTAATTAACTTTAGGAAAAACAAATAAATATGCACATATACATATCCAGATCATTGTAGTTTATTTATGTAGGGTTTTTTTTGCAGACTCAATAACACAAATAATGTATAGTTGTCTCTAGTCTTTATTGGACCTAAACAGAATAGAAACAAAAATAAGGTGCTTTGCATGTTTTGATTTTTTAATTTAGATTGCTAGTTAGTAAGTCTGCTACTCTGAAAAGTGATATTTGTAAATTTGTTAATATCACTTTTCACAACAGACGTACTCAGCCCTGGCATGCTGGGAGACAGATTGAGCCCCGGATGAGAAAGTGGGTAAAGAGTCAGGGGGGCCAGGGGCAATAGGGGTCGAGCTGATGGTGGGGGTGAGTCCAAAACCCTGCGGCTGGGGACAGAGCCTTCTGCCGCTTCGCCAGAACCTGCCACCCACCACCCCAGGATGGAAGCCTTGAAGCCCGAGCCCCACCGTCCCTGGGAAAGTGGGGAACTCACACTGTTTGCTTGCTCCTACAGTGTTTGTGGCTCCAGAAGAAGGAAGGGACCAACCCTTGCAGGCAGCCCCAAGCTACTGCTTTACCAGCCCGCCCTCCTCCCAATCACCGTCCAGGAGGCTGTGGCCACACGAAAAGCCTCTGGTGTCCACATACGAGAAATGCTGGTAACATATATAATACAGCACATAAGGCTTGCATGCCAGGTATCTGTCTTCCCTGCTGAGACCATCGATTGGCTTCTGTAGAATAGTTTTTCCATGCCATGCCTAACAGGGTCCTCCTGATTGCTCTGATTCCAGTATCTCCAACATGATCTGCTGCATCTCTACAGTCTATATGAGCTCATTATTTTAGGTGCTGGGTCAGATTCTGTGGCCACAGTGCATGAGCAAACAAAGTGTAAGGGTTGGCACTATGCTGTACCAAATCCCACCATGTCTGCCTACTGTTGTCTATTCTCTTTGGTTGTGGTGCCATTGTTAACAATCATGCTTTGCTTAGTAAAAAGAGTCAACAATGCCAACTGTTGTGAAACATGCAGAGGTCTGCCATTTTTGACGCTGAAATATTTGCTGATTTTAATATTTCATCTCAAATGTTCTACCAGGGCTTTCAAGATGACTTCTCTGTGACTTGGATCTGGTTCATAATGCAGCAATTTGTTTGTTCATTGGCTTCAGCTACTGTGACTATATTACATATACTTTGCATTGACTAACTATACAGAGGCGAGTGTGTTTTAACTGGCTCTGTTAACTCTTTAAAACTTTTAATGATGTAGGTCCTTTTTATATCTGAGACTTCCTTCTTGAGCTTTGACCCGATGAGTATCTGTGTGCAGTCATCAATCATTGTTTAAGGAACCTCCATTATATCTTAATCCTATATGTTATTGAGCCTCTGCTGTGATGGTCCTAGAGTGAGGATCCATCTTCTCCTTGACATTTAATTTCAATTGATTTCTCCCTTCTATTTAACCTAAGCCGCTATTACAGTTTGAACACAGTTGTCCTCATGTGAATTACATCCTCCTCCCTTTCCTGCTGTCATTTCTTCAGTTATGGACCTCTTGATTGTTTCTTTTCTTTAACTTTATTTTTGCTATGCTTTATATTTTGATACACGGTAGTCTCCTAGTGTAATGATTTAAAATAGTTTCTATTTTAACATGCCCAGAGACCTTCAGCAAGGGGACTATAAATTCAAGAGAGGGGAAAAAAAGTCTTAATTTCAAAATTGAGTATTGCACAAGAGGATTTTGCACAAAACCCAATCAAATTTTGTGTTTGAGTTTTCAGCCTGGTGAACTGGTGTTCAAGCAAAAAGAGAACTAGAGCAATGTCATTCATACAAATTGCTGTGCTGTTCAATTACCTTCTGGGAGGTGTTTCTACTGATAATTCAATGAAAGACACAGAAACCTGATCTGATTAAGCTCATATAAAATTTTAAAAATGCCTTAGCCATTAATGTGATATTAGAAATAAAACCAGAAAATCAGTAATGGCCAGAGGTATACATAAGTCAGCAGTTTCATTTTGCAAGTTTTCATACCAACACTTTCTTTAACTTCAGTCTGCGTGAAAGAGTTCAAATGTTTTTTTTTCCAGCTATTTTGTTTTGTAGCATCCTAAAGTGTGTTGTGGTAACTGGGCCTATAATTTTACTCTAGCTGTAAACTCCTCTGTAAAAAAAGTGAGTGAAAGGTAATAACAATGACCTGCTACATAAAATTGTTTAAGAAAAGATATAAGAAGAAGAGAGAATAAATTAATGTAAACAGAAGGGGTTTTATTGATACCACTCAAGAACTGAGTTAAGATTACTTCTAGCAAACAAGAGAAAAGAACTGGCAATCAATTAACCAAAATTGGTGTGTCGGAAATTATTTGTGAACAAAATAATGAGAGAATGGACTATTTTCCTTTTGGGGGGCTTTGCAAGGAAGCGAATTTAAACACAAACAAATTTAATTTCCATGGTTTATGTAAATGTACAGTTTTAATTGTGTAAGCACGAGGAGGGGCAGTGGTATGCATCTTTACCCATTCTGTAGTGATAAGAGCTGGTTTGTTTTTAAACATCTTACAAACATATAACAGCAGCAGTTTTGGGCTTTATTTTAGCTACAAATGAAATGAGTTATAAGTTCTTAACACCGAGATAATAGAAGGACAGGCTCTCTCTGGAAATGTTTACAATCTCAGTTTTAGACATCATTACAGATGAGGGTGAAAAAAGCAGGGAGGAGATGGCACAGGGAAGGAAGTTTCAGGTTTGTGCTTCAGATTTGTAATGAAACCATGATCATTGTTATTTAGAATCTGTCCCACCTCTTCATTGCCAATCACATTTTTTCCTGTTATTCAAAACTGAGACTGAAAAGAATTTATTTTCTAATTGCCTCCCAGATAACATCGTATCTATAAAAGTATTGCTTGATGTATTAGGCATACTCACCATGCCCCAATTTATGCCTGAACAGTTGACATATTTCATTAGTTATATTACTAGTTTCCACACACCCCAAACTGGTCTGATCTATATTATCTCATTTATTATTCAGCTGCTCATTCTGATCCTGGGATACAGTGTATAGCAAACTCCCACTCTCTTTATTATCTTTAAATCTTCTCCATGATGACTAAGACTGTATATTTATCATGGCTGTCATTAGAAAGCAATACATTGTGTTAATTTCATTTTTTAAGTGTACATCTTTATGTCTCACCAAAAAAAAAAAAAAAAAAAAAAATCATGCCTTTTAGCTACAACAATTTTAATGGGTTCACACAATAATAAAATAAAATAAAAAAATAATCCAGCTAGTAAAGTGAGAGGGTCAGCAATGGGTAGACAAACCCCACTGGGCCAGAAGAAGTTAAAGGCTAGTACTGTGCCCAGGTAGCTCTGCCCCTCCAGCCCTAAACAGCATCCTCCAACTGGAGAAGGGGTTGAAAAGGGAGCAACACAACTCAGAAGGAGGCTGCAGAGGAGGACAGCCCTACCCTGAAGGCTCCTGTCACGGATGCCAGAGAAGCCTCCCTGAGTGAACAACAGTGTATGCTGAGCCTGGTTGGGCTCACGGTTTGGTCAACTTTTCTTTTCCTTTTCATCGTATTTTGGACTGGACTCTGGGAGAGAAAAGCAGCAGTAGGAAGTGACCCACGGAGGGTAAGTCAGAGAGTACATTTGGGGCCCAGACTCTGTTGACCCTCCTAGTGCCATGGGTCAGAGCCTGGTGGAGTGGGCAGGCCTAGGCTCCCCTACCACTGCCCCCACTTCAGGAGGGAACCAAACCACCTGCCTAGCTCTCCACACCTCTAATTAAAGGAGGACCGGGTCTACAAGACTTACCCATTGTGAGTGGGCACTAGGTGCGCTAACCATTAGGCCGTCTAACCCACCCTGTTACTGGGTCCCTTAGGGATCAGTACTTTAGTTACTACCAAATGAGTGCCTGATTTCTAGTAAGTTACCCTGACTTCTGTTTCATGTGCCGCTTTCTGGGTAATAATATAAGAAGACTCCATATATCTAAAAATGTATTAAGAGGACAATTTACAGATGTGCTGCAATTGTAGCTGGTATTCTAATCATGTAGACACAGACTGACTTCCTGGTGCCTCCTCCAAACTTTTCCTTCCTGTATTCCTCCCTCCAAGTTCCACGAAGGTTGCTACAATATCTAAGCGACTTTTCCCAGAACTGACCATGCTATCATATCCCATGTTCCTTTACATGTGAAGCTACTCCTTAGCCCTTTATTTTCCGTTATTTACTTTTCAGTACTTTCCCCTTAAGTTTTCACCCAAATTAAGGGCCAGATTCCGCCAACCTAACTCATGTACAATAGTATCTTATTCCACCCATACTTCCCTTGATTTCAATGGACTAAAGATAGCACTCATCTTGAAGTAAAAGTGACACAATCTGACCCTAAATTGCTATAAGTTTTCTGGAATTCTTTCCTGTTAAAATAACATCTGTTTACATCTATACCCAGGTTTCTTATTGACCTTGTACTCTTTCATACATTTGTGTCGAGAAGCTTTTCCCATTATTTTGTGATTTTATTTTTATATGAACATTTTCTCCTGGTTTTCTCCTCTGTGCTTTATGCAATGTGAGATACAGGTGACAGTATTAGAATAGAGTTGAGTCACATGTGGGTTACAGTAGAACCAGTGTCCTTAGGAGAAAATGATCATCTAGATTAAAGGTATAACACATTGAATCAGCCTTTGACAGAAGTAGACTTGTTATAAAGTATCTCATATAGGTGTTTAAAAGAAACTTTCTAATCATTACTCCATATCACATGTGAGTAGAAGGAGGAAACATGGAGGATGAACAGCTTTTTGAAAAATAGCATATTCATGTACTTTATTATATTGGAATAATTTGTAAAGAAATTCAATTATCCTTAAAATCCTTCCCTGCTGTCACAAGCTGACAGGGTACAAATGAAAATTGGAACACTGTTTGTTCATTCATTTTCCCCTGAGAAAGAAATGCCCTGAAGGGGAAGAAATTGAGAAATTGATCTGTAAGAATCTGAAACCACTATAACAACAGAGCAATCTATATGAAAAAGAAATAATTACTACAGGAGAAAGGTACTGTATTTAAAATGACTAGAAATAGAGAATATTAAATATATAATGGTTATTTTAGCTGTCTTTTAAAGGAATTACTGAGCTGAAAAGCTGAGAGTTATTGTTGTAGCTATTCAGTACAGAAGTCATTAAAATTAATACCAAAGTGTGATGTATGATTTGTGGAAACTGGAAGAAATCTGAGCACAGTGACTGACCATACCAAACTTGTACCTGTGTGCAGAGAGCTTCCAAATCACTTTGCAGCTGGACATGACCTAGTGGGTCATACAGATTGAAAGGAGACCGCCAATCAGATTTTATCCTGCTCCTTCATCTCTAGACTTGTATGAATGAAGTAAGCTCTGGTATATTTTTGCCTTCTCATGCTAAAATATACCCTAGACAGATGCTGCAAGCTGATGTCATCAGCCAATATAACAGTTAGTGCAGCCCTACTCTATTAGATGATATTCTGTGAGGTTGGGCCTTGACTGATTCTATGGATAATCAACCCTGAGTATAGGAACACCTTTATATAATGTCCTTCTGTACAATAGGGAGAAAACCAATATAAAGGAATAGTTTACATGAGCATAATTATCTCATTGTCTAATAAAGACCAAGATAATCTTATGGGCTACTTAGACATTAAGTTCAAGGCTAATATCTGATTAACCACCAGAAAGATGAACTCCTAGTTACTCTGTGCTCTCATTGCTATAATAGGGGAAAAGACAATTTTGCTAATTTCACTGGTCTACAATTTTTGAGAACTCGTCTGCTTCAGAGATAAAATGTGCTATTTATTATGTATTTTGATGTGCTGAATTCAAATATGACAATTAAAACAACTGATTGGCTACTGTTTCTAAGATATTTAAGTTTTTACATATTATGTCTATGTATATTGTGTAGATAGTAGAGTTTTAATCATAAATTGTAAACCTAGGTCTTTTCATGTGTTTATGGTTGCTTTACATGATAATATTTCACCTGTCCTGTTTATGTAACACTTTAAAAATACGCAAAAGGGTTATATAAATAAAATTTATTATGAAACAAAAGGCAAAAAACTATTATGTACATAGTTTAGTCCTATTCAGTGTCTACTCGGCACTTCTTGGCTTGTCTCTTGTATTCATTAAATGGACCATCTCTTGTCATTGTCCAGCAATAGTCTGCAAGCATTGATGGGCTCCATTTGCCCTGATAGCATTTCTCCATTGTTGCAATGTCCTGGTGAAATCGCTCGCCATGCTCATCGCTCACTGCTCCGCAGTTCGGTGGAAAAAAATCTAGATGAGAGTGCAAAAAATGTATCTTTAGTGACATGTTGCAACCAAGCCTTTTGTATGCCTTGAGGAGGTTTTCCACCAACAACCTGTAGTTGTCTGCTTTGTTGTTTCCGAGAAAATTTATTGCCACTAACTGGAAGGCTTTCCATGCTCTCTTTTCCTTGCCACACAGTGCATGGTCAAATGCATCATCTCGAAGAAGTTCACGAATCTGAGGACCAACAAAGACACCTTCCTTTATCTTAGTTTCACTTAACCTTGGAAATTTTCCATGGCGGTACTTGAAAGCTGCTTGTGTTTTGTCAATGTCCTTGACAAAGTTCTTCATCAGACCCAGCTTGATGTGTAAGGGTGGTAACAAAATCTTCCTTGATTCAACAAGTGGTGGATGATGAATACTTTTCCTCCAAGGATCCAGTGACAGTCGCAGTGGCCAATCTTTCTTGATGTAGTGGGAATCTCTTGCACATCTATCCCATTCGCAGAGAAAACAGCAGTACTTTGTGTATCCAGTCTGCAGACCAAGCAAGAGCGCAACAACCTTCAAATCGCCACAAAGCTGCCACTGATGTTGGTCATAGTGTATGCACCTCAAAAGTTGTTTCATGTTTTCATAGGTTTCCTTCATATGGACTGCATGACCAACTGGAATTGATGGCAAAACATTGCCATTATGCAGTAAAACAGCTTTAAGACTCGTCTTCGATGAATCAATGAACAGTCTCCACTCATCTGGATCGTGAACGATGTTGAGGGCTGCCATCACACCATCAATGTTGTTGCAGGCTACAAGATCACCTTCCATGAAGAAGAATGGGAGAAGATCCTTTTGACGGTCACGGAACATGGAAACCCTAACATCACCTGCCAGGAGATTCCACTGCTCTAGTCTGGAGCCCAACAGCTCTGCCTTACTCTTGGGTAGTTCCAAATCCCTGACAAGGTCATTCAGTTCACCTTGTTATGAGGTGTGGTTCAGAGGAGGAGGATGGGAGAAAATGTGGGTCCTGTGACATTGATGGTTCAGGACCAGAAGTTTCATCCTCTTCCTCTTCCTTATCTGACTCAAGTGAGAATGATTCTGGTTCATCAGGAACCGGCAGTCCTTTTCCGTAGGGTACTGGGCATATAGCTGATGGAATTTTTGGATAATGCACAGTCCACTTTTTCTTCTTTGACACACCTTTCCCAACTGGAGGCACCATGCAGAAGTAACAATTGCTGGTATGATCTGTTGGCTCTCTCCAAATCATTGGCACTGAAAAGGCATAGATTTCCTTTTCCCATTCAACCACAGGCGAAGATTTGTTGCACAAGTGTTGCAGCATATGTGTGGTGCCCACCTCTTGTCCTGATCTCCAATTTTGCAGCCAAAATAAAGGTGATAGGATTTCTTAACCATAGTGGTTATATTGCGCTTTTGTGATGCAAAAGTCACTTCACCACAAACATAGCAGAAGTTATCTGCAGTGTTCACACAAGTACCAGGCATCTCTGCTCACTTTGGCTAAACAGAAATGTGTCCCTTTGCAAAATCAAAAACTGACAAATAAGAGAGCATGACACTGTATGATTTCTAGAGCTGATATAGGGCAATTTGTTCAGCAGAGTGATGTAAGCTTCATTATGATTGCACCATCCATGACTTCTAGGAATAACATGATGCAATTCATATCATGTATGACGCAATACCAGCTTCAGATTGTATCATTCATTGTTTTGCCTAAAAAGCAAGTACTGTCCAAACCCAATCAAAGATGTATTTTAGTCATTTCTGGTTTAAATTGAGATCCCTTCCCTTTATAACTCACTTATCCTCCACCATTCCCAAGTCCAGGGTCGTATAGACTGATCCAATAGCATATCTGAAAACTAGAGCCAATCAATAATTTTAAGCATCATTTTCGTTCTCAGTGACCCAGAATTAGTAAAGTTTTACTACATTTATTTCAGAAGCGTTTTGGCTGTAGAGCAGTGTTTCCCCTCTACTACCTGGTTAGTGAATGATTCTCAGGCAAGCTCTTGCCCACCAGAGCTTCTTATTTCTTCATTCTTATCCCTTTCTCAGGGATTAGGTGGGATCATCCCTGAAATGTGCCACAACAAAAAGCAAACCTAACTCAATATTGGGCTGTCCCCCAGTCTTCCAATTCCTGCCTTTTCCTCTGTGCTTCGTTCTCAAACTGTCTCTGATTTGTGTTCTTCCCCAGTGGTTGCTCCTGTTATCAAGCTCATCTCTCTGCAATGAAGCTCCCTTCAGGCAGAGATCCATCCTCCTTCCTGCCCAGACAGGCTGTCTCCTTTTATTCCCTCTTCAGGCTTGGCATTGGCTTCAGGTGTAGCAGGGTGGAGCTACCTGGGCCCATAGGCTCTACTTAAGCCCTGCTTTGCTGGTATGGGGCCTCTCTGCCCCACTGCAATCTATTTTCCCCATATTTTTTATATCTTTTTTTTGTTTGTTTTAGTTTAGTAGAAAATCTCTTGCTGAACCAACTATTCAAATATAATATTAAATTACTTGTAATTATCTAAAACTTGAACTTTAAATCTATGTAAGATGTGACATAAAAAGTACATACAGACATCCTGGAAGCACATCAGCAACATATTTCCAGTTCACTTATCAAATATATCAGGACCATCAGTGGCATGTAAGGCTTAAATCTTCCACAGTGTACATGCACAAATACTATGCAGGCAACCTATGATGGGCACGTCATACTTGGATTCATTTGAATGCATATATTGTAAGTTGTAACTGTGTTTTAGATCTTTTCAAAATGCTTGTGTAAGTGTGGAAAATGTGGTTCTCTTAAAGGCTTCAGCATTGCAATATATGGAAGAAATAAACGGTGTTCTGAACAGGGCCGGCTCCAGGCACCAGCCCACCAAGCTTGTGCTTGGGGCGGCACCTGGAGGGGGGCGGCGCGGCGCGGCGCTCTAGCCCCAGGGGAGAGCGGGGCCACGGCCGGGCTCGCCGCCCTCCCCCCGGCACTCTGGCCACCCTCCCCCCCGGCGCCCTCCCCCCGGGGAGAGCGGCGAGCCCTGGCTGGGGCTCGCCGCCCTGCACCCTGCGCTCTGGCCGCCGGGGGGAGAGCGGAGCCCCGGCCGGGGCTCACTGCCCTCCATCCAGGGCTCCGGCCGCCCTCCCTCTGGGGCGGCAAAAAAGCCAGAGCCGGCCCTGGTTCTGAATGCTATTTGGTAGTGTTTGTGGTCATAGATACATGGACAGAGTGAAGGTTATTTGAATAACCATAAATGTTTATTTCCATATGCTCTAGTGTTTGTTTCCCCCCTTTAAGTATAACATTAACTCTGAATTTCCTAACACTATAATATTTGTGCTTTTTTTTTCAAAACTAACATTCACTAAAATAATATTTCCATAAGTAACTGTTAGATGTTCACAGCCTCAATTCAAAGTTAACATAGACTTGCCTAGGAATCACGCATTCTCTCCATAGCTGCAAGGTTGCAGGTCCTTGGCAGAAGTAAACTCTCCTGAACTGACGGTGTACAACACAACAATAAGCAGTCACCAACAAGGAGGGACTGAGCTATCAGGAACAGTGTGAAAAGTGGACAGGGCTGGTCCAGCATGGGAGAAAGTCAGGGGAAGGCCAGAAATATGGATTAAGTGTTACTCCTGAGTAACATCCATCTCCACTGTCTCCAGTACTGCCAATCACAAGCATTCAGAAATTGAGCTATGCCTCCAAAATCATAAGATTCTTTTTTTTAAAAATCATAGTTTTTAAGCCAAATTTTTTATTCTTTTTATTTGCCTTCAGGTTTTCCAGCCTTTAAGGTTCACATTTCCAAATGTTTCTCAGCAACCACCAAGACTAGCCACTGACTTTTAATTAAATGAAGGCTGAGATTCTCATGTATTCATATGACTTCAGGAGCTGGGACTTTAAGAAAAACACCAAACACCACCAAACTTGTGATTGGGATGAAATTCAATAAGGATAAATGCAAAGTACTCCACTTAGGAAGGAACAATCAGTTGCACACATACAACATGGGAAATGACTGCCTAGGAAGAAATTCTGCAGAGAGGGATCTGGAGATCATAGTGGATTACAAGTTAAATATGAGTGAACAGTGTAATACTATTTGAAAAAACAAACAAACAAACAAACAAACATCGTTCTGGGATGCATTAGCAGCAATGTTCTAAGCAAGAAATGAGAAGTAAATCTCCTGCTCTACTCCATGCTGATTAGGCTTCAGCTAGAGTGTTGTGTCCAGTTCTGGGCACCACATTTCAGGAAAGATGCAGGCAAATTAGTGAAAGTCTAGAGAAGAACAACAGAAATGATTAAAGGTCTAGAAAACGTGACCTATGAGGGAAGATTGAAAAAAAAAGGGGGTGAGGGTTGTTTAGTCTGCAGAAGAGAAGATTGAGGGGGGACATGATAACAGTTTTCAAGTACATAAAAGGCTCTTACAAGGAGGAGGGAGAAAAATTGTTCTTCTTATCCTCTGAGGATAGGACAAGAAGAAATGGGTTTAAATTGAAGAAAGGGTGGTTTAGGTTGGACATTAGGTAAAGCTTCCTTTCAGGGTGATTAGGTACTGGAATAAATTGCCTAGGGAGGTTGTGGAATCTCCATCATTAGAGATCTTTAAGAGCAGATTAGACAAACACTGTCAGGGATGGTCTAGATAATACTTAGACCTTCCGTGAGTGGAGGGGGCTGGATTAGATGACCTCTCGAGGTCCCAGTCCTACGTTTCTATGATTCTATTATTAAAATCATGAGAGTTGGCAACATAATGTTCCTGTGAACCAGATAATAATGTTGCCTTCCATCTGTAGAACTAGTGAATGACCACAGGTGCAAAGTGTTCACTTGCTCCAGTTGGACTGAGATTGGCCCAATATATAATTTACATATCGTGAAAGGAAATTAAACTGTAAGAGAAAATTGTTAAAATTATGGCAGAGGAAGATATGAGACATATGTTTTATTGGCTAACTCTTTCATGCAGAAAATCCATTTAGAAACTATCAAACAGATGTCCAGATTTCGAACATGTATTGAATGAGCGGTATCAGGCTATTGGATACAGAGTATGGAAATTGCCTGCATATATTCCAGACACACATTTATCAATTCTATTAGGGAGCTTAGAGTAGCCAGAAAAAAGAGAATGTACTTATATAGCTACATGGTATTTGATACTGGCTTGTACTTCAGAAGGGCTTGAACAAAGAAGAATGGCTAAGAACAACATGGTACACTTGTGAGGAAAGAAGGATCCTCCTGGTTAGCCAGGCATTACAAATTTAAGGGAGATCCAGGAACCTGGAGAGGTTTGCAGAAAGAGATTTCAGTTAAATACTGCCACAGATATAAGTGCATAGGCAGGTGGACTCCTATTTTAGACAAAGATACAAGCTTTAGTCCAATACTGTGTTGGATGTTTTGAGCACTAAGCAATTTAAATGATTGTCCCTGACCTATAAAAAGAGGATCTCTGATGTGTTTTTTCACTAATTCTCATGTTTTATACTCTGATCTCTCCATGAGTAGCAGGGTGTCTTTACATGCGCGGGGCAGATCCTCAGCTGCTGTAAATAGTCTATCATAGCTCTACAATGGAGCTACAACTATTTACAGCATTTGAGGCTCAAAACGTTCATTTTAAATTTTGCAACTATCACATAAGGAGGAGACGACAAAGTGCTTCCAATTACGCATATGTGATAGCCAGTGATAGTGATTTAAAAGTGCAGCTGGATAGCTAATGTACATACCAATGCACAATTACAAAGGACCAAATTTTCAAAACCTTCCCCATGTTGGTGAGCACTAGTAATTGTGTTTATTCTTGTTCTGTTAAGTATATGAGAACTAATGGGAGTAAGGGTTCCACAACTGGGCTCATAGTTTGGAGACACTAAGGGATGATAATAGTGTAGGCAGTGCATTCCTATTCAAAAGAAAACTCGAAAGTCCTTTGAATGCACAGAATTTATTCAGAAGTTTTTGAATATACAAGTCAAGGTATTTTTGGCACTCTGGATATATTTGTTTCACAATATCTCATCTAGCATCTCTGAATTCCACTTGGGAGAAGAAAATAAATATTGTACTTCTTGTTAGCAACATTTATAGAGACCATTTTAAAAGGCCCTTACACTTTATATTACAGTAACTGAGAATAAATTTGTAATGACCTTGCCCTGTAAATTCGGGGTTTGGATATAAAGAGGTGTGACCACAATTATTTTATCTAAACAGGAAGTAGGCTCATCATAAAATATGACTCAGCATACACAGCTGTGCTAAATATGTATTTAATACAGTTACTTTTTTGCCACCAAACAAGAAAGACAACCCTGATATGCCAAATTCCTCAGCAAAAAGTGGCAGTACTCCATTGAATGCAATGGGGTTGCAGCCATCAATGTCACTGGTGAATATGGTCTATAATTTACAGTGATATTAACAAATCCATCATATTTCTAAATCTTAAGTTAAATGTATTTACAATTTGAGGGGAAAAAATCAACTTTTTTAAATTTAAAAAGTGTCCAAATTAGAGATACCTATATTAGTGACTGGCAAACTTGACTATATTCAGAGGTTGGTTTTGGCATAGATGAAAATCCAAACGTTTAGAATTTTATCAAAACTCCTCCAAGTTTCCTGTTTCTTCAAAGTTGCTTTGGAAGTCTTGCAGATTTTCTAGCACTTCAGTTTCACCAAGGGCAGCTATACCACGAACAGAATCAATTATGTGTTACTGGTGGGATTTTCAAAAGCACTCAGCACAGGTCTAACTGTTGTTCCATTTAAGCCAATGGGTGTTTTGCCACTGATTTCAATGGGCTCATAGGTAGGATTCTTAGATTCATAGATTATAGGACCACTGTGATCATCTAGTCTGACCTCCTGTATTACACACGCAATCGAACTTCCCCAAAATAATTCCTGCTTGAACTAGAACATATCTTCTATGAAAACATCCAAGTTTGATTTTAAAAAAATGGCCAGTGATTAGGGTGACCAGACCATCCCGATATCTAGGTGTTTGTCCCGTGTCCTGACCGATGTTTGGTCGGGACACAATTTGTCCCAATATTTTGCGGTACTCCGCATTTTTTTTTTCTCCGCCGGTGACCCATCCCCCAATGTGTCCTGATATTTTCTTCCTTTCATCTGGTCACCCTATCACAGCTCTTACTAAGTCATTCCAGTGGCTCTTAACACTCTTAACAATCTGCTCATTCTTTCCAGTCTGAACTTGTCTAGCTTCAACTTCCAGCCTTTGGATCTTGTCTGTCTGCTAGATTGAAGAGTCTATTATCAATTTTTGGGGCCCCATGTAGATTCTTATAGACTGTGATCTAGTCACTGCTTAATAATTTCTCTTCATTAAGCTAAGATCTCCTAATATTATTGCAGTTTATGTTTCACATGTAGCTAGAAGAAGGAAAATTAGAAACATATCCCAACATTTCAGATCTTTACAAAAGATCTAGTTAGTGACTGGTTAAAAAACTGGGCAAAGGTTGTTTATGAACTAGTTCTCCTATCCCTGCTAAATGTGCAGTTTTACTAGCTAATTTAACACCATCTTAATCCAGAGGCCTTTCATTTGAAGTATTTGAAGTGAAGTTCTCACCTCTTAAGCAGTCAGCAAAGAAACTGGATCTACAACATATATTAATGCAACAGTAAACTTAAAGTAATTTCATTTATCAAGTAGATTTGGTGGCATATGGTATAGTTTGACTAAGAAGAAAGCAAATCATTATTAATAGAGATATCTTCTGCAATGCAACTTTTTTACCCCCACTCAGATCCAAAATGTATTTGAGTAGCCTTACAGATTTTCACCAATTTAAAGCAAATATCAGTATTCGTTGTTTTACGTAGATTGTATCCCATGTGAACTGGCCTCTTTAGACTTAATGCAGCCCTAATGTGCATACTTTCATTTGGAAATAGAAGGTAAGGCTGTCTCAAAAGAAACTACTTTATGATACCTGAGTATTAATATCATGTTGTGGTAGAGGCAAGAATAAGCCGCATGAGGTGTGTGTTGCTATGGAGGTTTATTAGTAAAATTCTGGTTGTTAGCAGCACAGCTTCTGAGTTCCCTGAGAACAATGATAACTCTTCAAGTACCTTCCAGCACAATTGAAAGGGAGTTCTCTACAAATAAATGGATTTTCAGTAAAAAACTTTATAATTGTATCTGTATACTTAGGGCCAAACCCTCCCATCCAGTGCATTGTATTAGATCTTTTCATAAGGGGCTGTGGAGGAAAGGTTCTTTCTTCTAAACTTAAAACCACCCCAAAAGCACCTCCTACTTCACAGCCATCCACTCCCTTCTGAAGTAGAATCACACCAATTCCCCCTCTGGAGACATCTCTGCACCCTCAGAAGGAGAGGCAAGATTCTTTCCCCCTACCGTCCACACATGACTAGTCAAGATATTTTTGTACTGACACTAGAAGTTTCACCTTCTCAGAGAACTAAATGTTACCTGTCATTCAAGCAAACATTTTATCTACAATGGTTTTGCAGTTTCAGGAGAATTTTCTGCTCACACTATTCCTTAGTCTTTAAGTAGGCTTCTGTTAGCAGTAAAATGTAAGCCCTCGAGACACATTCTAGATTTGTCTTCCATAGTGTAAATCAATAAATTAATACTAGAACAGCAGCTTTAGACTTAATCCTATCACACAAGAGACATCTGTTAATTTGACTCTGCTATAAGGCAGGGTCATTGCTACAAAAGTTTCCTACATCAAGAAGAAAGGCTGCCAAGGAGTATGGATACTCTAATTCACATGTTTAGATTCATGAGTTTAAGCTGCTTTCTGCTCTTATATTTAGTTTCAAGCAAACATCAATAGATATTAATCCCTTACTACTGTATGTAACTTATAAATGTTCCAAATATTAGAGCTTTTATGAACCTTTTTACTAACTTTTTGTCCTACCACTGTTGCAAAAAGGACCACTCTAAGTCTTTGGGAAACTGTTGTTAGTGAAAAAACCCTGACATGCATTATAATATAAATTATTCTGTGCAGAAAGACTATGCATGTACAACTACTGTCCTAGTATGTGATCATGTCTCCCTCTAGCAACCATACAAACTGCTACTACCTGACAGCTAATGGACCTCTCCTTTAGCTAAAGTGGTAGGGGCTTGTGCTTTTGCTGCTCAGAGTCCCAGTTTTAATTCCTGCTGATGACCATAGTGTGTGTGTACACACATTACTATAACTGCACTGAAAAATGATATCATTACACAAGCTTATTGTACCAAGAAGAGATTATATATCTCTGTATACACAGAGTGTACTCACATTTCTGATTGCAAGAGATTTTCAAACAGATAATGTATGGTAAAATATTAGATTTGGTTACATTCTCAATTATTTTATATATTTAGAATACTGTGCAATTATTGTCTAGAACCATAGAATATTGAGAGTGAGAAAAGTTACAGGGTAGGGGACAGAGGCCGTGCTCCTGCAAACACTTATGCACCTGCTGAACTTTACTCACATGTGCAGTCCTGTTGAAGTAATTAGTTAATTTCATTTCATTCATAAAGTCACAAGCATGCTGAAGTCTTAGCAGGATTGGGACCCAAATCACTACAGAAAGACCGAAACTGCAAAATTCTGATTTTGAATCATCTCAAGTTGGGGATGTATGATCTAAGGTTTCAGTTTTGGTCCATATTTGCTAGTAACACATTAAGCTATTGACTGATTAGTCCTGGGACAACATCAGAAAAAAGGGTCAGAAAAGAGAGAGAAAATGTATATTACAGATATTTAATTTTTTTCCATTTGAAAAATGGGTCTGACATACAATATGTTCCACTATGGATCAGGTTTAGCTCTCACCCTCGAACTGATTAAAGCTCAAAGAAGTCTGCATTGATAGTCACAAGCCTTTTGCAGGGGAGAAAAATGCAGAAAAAAAGCAGTATTGGATGAAATCTCGTCTTCCTGCTCCTGGTAAGGAGGAAAAACACAGTTTGCAATTGTAATGATGCCAATTGAGGGGTTATCTGTGTGGACTCAATCTGGGAATTCTAGATCCAAAAACATGAGAGATCCATCAGCTCAAAGGCATTAATAGATTCCTAAAGCCCTGTGGTTTGGACACTAGATGGGAACAGAAAGATGCACCGTGTTAACATGGGTTGCACGCTCCTTTTGGCTGGGGAAACTCAATTTTGAGTTTCAGACATCAAATGACTGCGTGCACCACCAACTGAAATAATGCCATGGATGAGTAATTGGAAGTGGGGTCTGAACATGCTGCATCTGCATAGGTTACACAAGTAATATGGAAGACTATAGCATACACAAGTATTTTAGTTTATGGAAAAAATTGCTGGAGTTACTACGGTGAGACGTTTAAGCTGCTAAATTTGAGTGCTCCTCCACTTACTTTGTCAATCTAGTCAATTGTTCTGAAAACCAGACTACTGCAAAGTCTACAAAATAGCCTTTGAAATTAAGCATTAATAACCAGGAATTAGCAGAGGAGCAAGTTTGAATCTTTTTTTTTTCCTTTGTCGGTCTTTTTAATACATTAAATCGCTTGACTTATTCGAATAAGTAATTCTCTCTTTAACAAACCAAACTCTGGTATAATTTAATTCCCTGATTAATTAAGTTTACTTAATGTGTAAGGAAATATTTCAACAGCTTTTCTCTTGTCTTGATTTTAAAAAATGAAATCCACTAATTTTGATACACTATCTTGTGTTGAATTATTATTCCAAATTATCTTGGACAAATGTCACAACCAGTCAAAGCATCTGAAATGGAAAAGGCATTTATAGGATCAGATATCAAGGATGTGACCTATTTCTGCAAACCACAAGGTATTCAGTCAACAGTTTGTGCTAGTTCATTAGAAACAGTCTTGTAATGAAATAACAAGTTCCTTCCCCACTAACTGTTTTTAGAATCATACCACTGTATTGTATGTTATTAGCAACAGAACCTTTTCAATCTGTATTTTACTGTCTAGTTCTTTCTGTCTCAAGGTATTGCTTTGTACAACATAGGGCTTGTCTTCACTTCATTGTTACCTCAAAGTATAATTTGAGTGTCACCTCTAACCTGACTCCTGACCACAGCGCAAAATTTCTAGCTCAATGTAACTGGGGCTTTAAGCTCAAGTTAGCTAGCCCGTCAGCAATGATGGATTGGAGCTTGAGTGTTGCTGAAGCTTGAGCTACTAATGGAGTGGGAACTCAGCTGTAAAGCATAGATTGTGCCCACGTCCCAAGGGGGAATAAGTCCCTGACGTTTTTACCCAGAGTTTTTTGAACCCAAAACAGTAGTAACTTAACTGTTTTTTTAGGTGGTGTCAGGAATACATCAATGCGGACACAGCTGATAAATGATTGATATAAACCAGAGTGCTTTTACCTAAAACTACTTTATTAGGTGTCAAGCGTGCGCGCGCACACACACACACACACACACACACACACACACACACACACACACATTTACTATAGCAATAGGTTCAGAGCACCCTAAACATTATATCAGAGGGGTGGCTGTGTTAGTCTGTATTCGCAAAAGCAACAAGGAGTCCGGTGGCTCCTTAAAGACTAACAGTTTTATTTGGGCATAAGCTTTCGTGGGTAAGTGGGGACTCCTCATTGTTTTTCTAAACATTATAGTTACCCTAAGTCTGAGATGGCTTTGAGTGATCACCAGCTGGGCTTCTGGGGGCCCTCCTTCCATCCAGCTGATGGGGAGTTTAGGTGTCAGCTCCTTGCCCAAAGAAAAGCTTCCTCTGACTGTTCCTAAGAGTATTCCTTTCCTTAATTTTTATAGCTAATGTAAACAAAGCACATAACTCATCGTGACTCCTAGTGGGTCAACAATTCTTTTAATTTCAGCAAATTACTTATTTTTATTATTAAATCATTTTTAGTATTTCTAGTCATAACAATAAAACTCATATATCAGGGCACTTAAAACCAAGGTTGGCTTCCCAAACATTCATTCCATTTTCATGGTACATTAAGTCTTTGTCCCATTCTCCCATTCTGATTAGCAAAACTGCAAACATGCAGCTATTTGGCCATGCTTCTCAGAGCCCTAATGATTATTTCTAACTGTGTGGTATGTGGTTTTCAGCTAGCAGTGCCTGGATACATAAAATAGCTGACTACAGTTTGGCAAGTTCTGCAGTTACACCTTCCCCATGTTTCCCCATAGGACCTATCTACATCACAGCTCAGAGCATGGGGAGAGGGAGGAAAGAACAGACTGTGTTGATACTAGCCTCATGCGCAAATGGGCAGAAGAGGCAAGATGTAGTGAGACCTGTGAGCACAGAAGCAAGGGAGTATGCTGAGTCTAGTAATTGGCTGACACAATATAGGAAAAGTGAAGTACTGGAGGAATTGTGTGTTAGAAGGGTGTTTGAGGCACAATGTCATCCCATGCTGTTTCTGGGGCAAGGTTTAGGTCTCTGTGTCCAATGACTTGACCTAGTGCAAAGTAATTATTATAATCCAACTGGCAAAGTAATACAACATTGGCATTAAAAAAGCTGGCTGGATCATCCTATCACCACCTGAGTACTGAAGTTGCAGGAGAGGGCCCATGAGGCCTGATTTTAAAATGTATTAGGCACTTAAATTTGAAAATCATACTAGGCACCTAGTTTCAGTGGAATCAATATGGGAAATATGGCTGAAGAGTTGTGAGGGCATAGCCAGCCAAAGTAGAGTGTCACAGGATCCATTCTGAGTGAGAGGATATGAGGACAGCACATTTCAATGTAATTATTAAAACTTGACAAAACTTCCTGTCAACAAGGTTAGAAATAATCTTTGGCAAGCAAATTATATATAGTGCATTTGCCGTAAATGTTTGTACTCTGTTCCTGGAAAATATACTACTATTTATAGTATAGCATTGCATTCAGTTCCTCAACTTTTGAAGTGGGGATCTGATAGTGGTGGTCCTGCCCTCTGGGATGCATTGTAAAGATTGACTCTCATTTGGTGTAATCGAGTGCATTCCAAAGGTAAAATAGGAGGTAGTGGAACTGCCTCATCCATTTCTGCCTATTACAATATTGTTTATGCATGGACTTCCCAGAACTAAGAAAGAGGCTGGCCAGTCATGAAAACTAAAAATGGCATGCAGGTTCTCACAACAGACATAGGCATCCCTTTCAACCAGTCCAGAGTGATATTACCCAGCCCTTTTTACTGCTCTTATGACTCCAACTTATTCTACATTTTTCCCAGTGGCCCCCGCAAGCCTGCAATTTGCATCATCCACTGAGCTACCGTGAGAGTTAAATCCTGTTCAGCCATATTTATATTCCATATTTATTTTTTCTGGAGATAATTAGGGATTAGAAAAATGCCTTCAGTCTATCCACTGGGGTAAATCAGTGGAGCTCTGTTGATGTTGGTGGACCTACACTAAGTTACACCAGCTAGGAATCTGGCCCAGAATAGCCAGAAAACCCAATTTTGGTGATTTTTTGTTTGTTTTTATAAAGCTCCATAAAAGCTGGCTTTTCATAAGCGGCTGAAATTATTTTGCTAGAGGAATTAATTTCCCTCCTCCTGTGTCCAAATCTTTCAGTTTATCAAAGCTTTCTCCCCACTGATAGACTGACATGCTCCAAACACTCCAGGAATGTCACTGTTCAATTATATGATAATTTAGAGTTACGTGTAATTTCATCTAGTCTATCTTATCATTACATTTCTGATACTTCCTACTTCCACCCAGCCAAGTACTGGAATGAAATGTTAAACTGTATTAAACCGTTCAGGCACAAGGTGGCACTGTGTGTAAAATACCGTATTGGGATAAAAGGGAAGGTCCTTTCATGGATTGAGAACTGGTTAAAAGACAGGGAACAAAGGGTAGGAATTAATGGTAAATTCTGAGAATGGAGAGGGGTAACTAGTGGTGTTCCCCAAGGGTCAGTCCTCGGACCAATCCTATTCAACTTATTCATAAATGATCTGGAGAAAGGGGTAAACAGTGAGGTGGCAAAGGTTGCAGGCGATACTAAACTTCTCAAGATAGTTAAGAACAAAGCAGACTGTGACGAACTTCAAAAAGATCTTACAAAACTAAGTGATTGGGCAACAAAATGGCAAATGAAATTTAATGTGGATAAATGTAAAGTAATGCATATTGGAAAAAATAACCTCAACTATACATACAATATGTTGGAGGCTAATTTAGCTACAACAGGTCAGGAAAAAGATCTTGGAGTCATCATGGCTAGTTCTCTGAAGATGTCCACGCAGTGTGCGGAAGCGGTCAAAAAACCAAACAGGATGTTAGGAATCATTAAAAAGGGAACAGAGAATAAGACTGAGAATATATTATTGCCCTTATATAAATCGATGGTACGCCCACATCTCGAATACTGCAGACAGATGTGGTCTCCTCATCTCAAAAAGGATTTACTGGCATTAGAAAAGGTTCAGAGAAGGGCAACTAAAATGATTAGGGGTTTGGAACGGGTCCCATATGAGGAGAGATTAAAGAGGCTAGGACTCTTCAGCTTGGAAAAGAGGAGACTAAGGGGGTTATGATAGAAGTATATAAAATCGTGTGTGATGTGGAGAAAGTGGATAAGGAAAAGTTATTTACTTATTCCCATAATATAAGAACTAGGGGTCACCAAATGAAATTAATAGGCAGCAGGTTTAAAACAAATACAAGGAAGTTCTTCACGCAGCACACAGTCAACTTGTGGAACTCCTTACCTGAGGAGGTTGTGAAGGCTAGGACTATAACAGTGTTTAAAAAAGAACTGGATAAATTCATGGTGGTTAAGTCCATTAATGGCTATTAGCCTGGATGGGTAAGGAATGGTGTCCCTAGCCTCTGTTTGTCAGAGGATGGAGATGGATGTCAGGAGAGAGATCACTTGATCATTGCCTGTTAGGTCCACTCCCTCTGGGGCACCTGGTATTGGCCACTGTTGGTAGATAGGATACTGGGCTAGATGGACCTTTGGTGTGACCCAGTACGGCCGTTCTTATGTTCTTATGTTGTTATGAAAGCTATCCTTATCTATACCAGGTAGAACATTAAAGGATCTTATTATGAACGTGTCTGGTGTGTATTAGCAATCTCTGTAACAAGTTCATATCCAGTACAGGGACCTGACATGGTGTCAGGAGTAGACTAAGAACAGAAACAGAAGGAAAACAGCAAAAAGGTTGCAGACCGAAGGAACAGCAACAAAAGTTGAAGAATCTCATCAACATGCCACTCTTCAGTGCTCCAGAGAACTTCAGCTTTGACAAACCTTCACAATGAACATCCTGGAAACAGTATTTTGCAATATTTTTAATTACAACCAAATCCACAAAGAAACCAGAGATATACAATATACAGGTATCTTCTTTAATGATTGCTCTGGGGAAGTAGGAAGAGCATATCTTTGGGTCCTTTTGACTTTACTGAAGTTAGTCAAAAAGATGACTATGAAAGGCTTCTGGCTATGTTTGCAGCATACTTTACACCTTAGAGAAATGTGGTTTGTGAAAGAGCATGTTTTCACCAGAGTATTCAAGAACAAGGGGAAAATGCTGAATGTTTTAAAAGAGCTCTGCATGCATTGGCTAAAAAGTGTCATTTTTTTGGAATGGAACAGAGGAAAATATGAGAGACAAACTGGTTATTGGGTTAACAGATTTGGAAAAAATATCTTTCACAGCAACTACAATTGAAGAGAGATTTAATCCTAGCCACAGCTATTAAAATAGCAAAGCAGTCTGAGCTAGTGAGACAGCAAAATCAAGAACAACTTGCCAAACTTGAAAAAACAAGACACTAGTTTATAACCTGTTAAGACATGCAACATGAGTGCTAAAATCCATTACCATAAGACTCCTGAGGGAAGGTGAGAGAACTCTCAGGCTAACAGGGACAAATTCCAATTTACGTGCACAAGGTGTGGAAAAAAGTCATATCACACGAGATGATGCATGTCCAGGCAGAGGCACATTGTGTAATAAATGCATGAAATATGAACATTTTCCAGCTGTTTGCTGCACCAAAGCAATCAGGGAGTTGGCTTATATTACAGACAATCAAGAGTCATTTGTTTATGGGATCAGTCACTTGTGATGACATAGTGCCTGCCTGGCGAGTGACATTGAATATTCATGTCAAGGCTATTGACTTTGAAAGTGACTCAGGACCTGATGTCACAATCATCTCAAAAGGCATTTACAATTTCCTTCAACCTGTCCTAGAGCTAAAGTTACCTGACACAGCTCTGACTAGCCCTGGAGATATTTTGAACTGCCTGGGCCATTTCATCACAGAAACAACTTAACAAGACAAAATATTTGCATTCAGAATGTATGTAATCAAAGGATCATAGACCAACAACTTTCTCAGTCTGAGCATGGCTGCAATGATGGCCCTACTGGCAAAGATGGAAGAACTCAATGAAATGTTTGGTGATACTGGACTTTTGAAACAAGATCCAGTACAGAATAACCTTAAGAGACAATTCTGAACTATATAGTGTACATACACCTCACATGATTTCTATCCCATTACTTCTTAAAGTGGAAATTGAGTTAAAGAGAATGGAGTGTATTGGCATAATCAAGAAAATCTCTGAGCCAACACCATGGTGTGCACCAGTGGTACCAGTTAAACATAAAAATGGAAAAATATGAACTTAAAAGACTTAATAAAGCAGTTAAATGAGAAAAATATATCCTCCCAACACTGGATGACCCAAAGTTAAAGGAACTACAATATTCTCCAAGCTGGGTGCCTTGAGCAGATTCTGGAAAATTTCTTTCACCAAACAAAGGGCTAAAATTGACTGCATTTAGTATACCCTTTGAGAGATTTTGCTTTCAAACATTATTTTGGGGATTACCAATGCACCTGAAATTTTCCAAAGAAACATGGCAGAATTGTTCACAAACGCAAATGGAGTTGTCATTTTCATAGACATTCTGATATATGGATCTTCAATGGAAGGACACAACAAAACCCTCAAAGAAGTCCTAAGTCTCCTCAGTCAGTCTGGACTTGAAACAAAGGCTTTCTCTACACTGGCAAGTGAAAGACAAAACTTTTGTCATTTAGAGGTGTTAAAAACACACACCCCCGAAAAACAAAAGTTTTGCCGATGACAAGCGCCGGTGTGAACAGCGCTTTGGCAGCAGCAGCGCTCTCCTGCCAACAATATTAATGCTGCTCATTGGGGGTAGACATTTTTTGTTAGCAGGAGAGCTGTCTCCTGCCGACAAACAGCGGCGACATTGCATGCCTTTTAGCAGCACAGCTGTAGTGGCACAGCCATGTCACTAAATGCTGTGTAGTGCAGAAATAGCTTCAATAAGGAAAAAATTCACTTTCCACTTATCCCAAATCGAGTTTTTGGAACAGACAGTAAACAAAGATGTAATCAGTCATAGCCCTGAGAAAGTAAAAGCAATTTGAGAATTGAATGCACCATACAAGAATATATGCTGACAATGGTAAATTATCTTGGCCAATACCTAGAAGTGACAAAACCACTGAATGAACATATCTTGGTTATGGGGGCCAAATCAAGAAATTGCCTTCGAAAGGTAAAATAAGAACTGGAGTTGCTAGATAATTTATGTACTATGATGTGAACAAACCCACAATGATCAGTGTGAATGCAAGTGGCTATGGCCTAGGTTGTGTATTGTTGCAACAACATGGATCTGAGTGGAAGCCAAATGCATTTTGCTCTTGCACACTTATAGAAGCAGAAAAATAATCTGCGCAGATTGAAAAGGAGTACCTGGCAAGCATATGGGCATGTGAGAACTTTTACAGATATCTGTGTGGACAGGATTCATTGACACAGATAACAGACCATAAACCTTGCTTGCAACCCTCATGTTCAGAAAACACCTGAATCAAGCACTTCTGAGATGTGAATATTTATTGCTAAGGTAAATGTGATTTAACCCAATTGCTAATTATGTTCCTGGGAACAATGTGGTAGTAGCAGATACTCTGTTATGGAGCCCAGGATTCCACTCAACTACCCGTGAGCTAGATGACAATATAAAGGCATATGTGGATGCTGTGGACACATTCAGAGCAGCATCAGAAAAGAGACTAATCTAGCTACAAAAAGCAACCTTGACAGACACATGACTTCAGGAAGTTCTAAGATACATTAGTGGTGTCTGGCCCAATTAGTTAACAGACACTAAGGAAGTGACAAGAGACTACTTTACAATGCATGGACAATTAAATGAATCAAATAGATCACGATTAAAGGCAATGATATCATAATTCCAAATGAAATGAGAGGAGAAATTCTAAACTGCTTCCTCCATGTGCATTTCAAGAGGCACATTGCCCCAAACTGGATGGGAAGTCACAAGGAGGAAACGGGGACATTGCCCTTCTGTAACAACCCCTAAAGTGGTCCTGTGCACAAGAGTGCTCAAGAAGGGATCAGGGCCAGCTCTACCATTTTTGCCGCCTCAAGCAAAATAAATAAATAAATAAGACATTCGGACTGCTGCCCGAACTGCCGAAGCACAAAAAAAAAAAAAAAAGCCGCCTAGACTCTGCCGCCCCAAGAATGGATGGAATGCTCCGCTAGTGCCTGGAGCCAGCCCTGGAAGGGATTGTACCTCACTGAAGAACAACTCTTTCTCAAGCTCCAATTGAGAGAATGCAGCACCTCAAACTCAAGGTTGCGGTTAAGTGTCGTGGACTACCTAGCCCAACTGTATTCTCAGGTAGACGTGCTTCCTTTTCCAAGTCATCTGTACTGAATCTCAAAATGTAACTACTGTACTTCTCTAGATCCTTCTCTTTTTACTTCCATCAACTCTGAGTAGGGTCCCATGCTACAGGCTGTGACGTTTTGTGGTTATGAAATTTGCCTATAGTGCAAACTGCTTTCCTGTGCTGCAAGCCTCCCTGTGCCAAATCCTCTAGCTACCCCTCCACCAGTAACTGCTAAAATCCAGCTATGTGTTGCCTGTATCAAATTCAGTTTCAAATAATTGTTAAATAAATCAAAAATCATTTATTAAAATATTAATAGTAAGAACACTATCAATATTATCAGTAGTGCTGACCTGTTCTTAAATGTTTGCTTCCATCCTCTATGTAATAATTCAATGTATCAATTTGTCTCAGATTCCCTGGAGATATCTAAAAATATTTCTATAGAATGTAGGTCCATCATATTGCAGAATAAACCAGGCCCTGGTCATAGGAGACTCTGAAACCATTAGTTTTCTAAGTGCTATCAGCAACTACAGACAGGTAGAAGTGTTCAAAAGAACAGAAACCACCTAAATAATGGAAGGGTAGTTTTATTTGTTGCTCTTTTTATTTTTTAAACTGCCTTTCCATCAACAGTAGGACTGTAAAGAATGTCTTGAAAAATGAGATGAATTGTGTATCACGTAGACATAAAAATCCACTCAATTTTTGTCATCAAATTTAAATCCTAGTAAATTAAAACTATCTGGGTGTAATTGTAACTTAAAAAAAAAACAGAGGCTACTCTATATCTGTCTGCCACAAATGTACCATTAAGATTATTAATTATTTCTATCATGGAAATGAGGGAAGGATAAAATAGACAAAACAGCAAGGAACCTTCAGTATGTAATTATTAGCTGATTCTCTTCCTCAATAGGACAAATTATATAAAAAACTAAACTCCCTCATAGTCTGTGGGGGGGACCATGACCAGGGGGTTATTTTGAATGCTATATTAATCTTGCAAACCTCCCTAAACTCTGTTTAACTGCTTTTTCAGCATTAATAGTACCCTAACTGCTTTTTACATATAATTAGCTGTAGATTCCTTTTTGAGGCACAAGTAGTAAAATAAGCAACAAATGTGGGACCAAGTCCTTACTCATTCAGTGGGAATTTACTTGAGTGAGAGCCTCAGGTTTCAGTCCATTAGGAGTTCTGTTGGCCTAGCGACAGGAGTCAATTGTGTCATTTAGGATCAGTCCTGCACTGTGGTGGGGAGCAAGGCAGAATCACACTTACCTAGAAGGTGCCCCAGGAGGCATTTTGGTGGTGTGCCTACACTGCTACACCCCTTCATGGGGTGCTGAATACTCCTGGACAGGGCAGATCTGATGAGAGATCTGCTGAGTATAAGAGCGAGTTCTGCCCAGCCCTGATGTGGACCATGTAAGGGCAGGGGTAGATTGAGGAATGGATCTTCACCACCCCATGGCACAGCTGTATAACTACGAGGCAGAATGTGGACCTAAATAAGGATTCAAAGACTTTGCTTGCTTTGAATTAAGGTTCTGAACCAGCCCAATCCAGGAAGAGTATCATTTACTAATCCCAAATGGCTTCTGAAACCTAAACCTGATTGTTTTTAAAATGTTTCATATCTGTTGCATCCCTACACATCCTAAATGCTTCTATTCACATTTTAATACCTTGTGTAGTGCTGTCAGCTGTATATCCATAGTCAAGTACCCTTTTAATTCCACACTTGTGAAACCATGGCATGCAAAGATGGTAAAGCATCACAGAAACCGTCACTTTAGTCTAACACTGAACAAAAAACTCTATTTAAAATAAGGCAAACTGTATAATCTCTAAATTACTCTACCCAGAGGCGGCTTCAGCAAGTGCCTGGGGCGGCAAGCCGCAGGGGGCAGCGTGCCGGTCGCTGTGAAAGCGGCATTCAGGCAGCCTTCAGCAGTAATTCGGCGGTGGGCACGCTGAAGGCGCAGGACCAGCAGATCACCCGCAGAAACACCGCCGAATCTGCATGACTGCCTGACTGCCGTGCTTGGGGCAGCAAAAACATAGAGCCGCCCCTGACTCTGCCTCCCTCTGCTTTGCTGTAGAGCTTTTCCCTAGAATCTTCTTCTGCTCCTTCTGGCCTGGCTTTCTACTACACTCTTGAAGAAATACTACGCATATCATAAAAGTGTACAGTACCTTAGGAGTGGGAATTTGCACAGAGGAAATAAGAAACATTTGTATTACACAATCAGAATATATTCATTAAAACAGATTTGCTAGCAGAGCATCTAAACATGCGCGCCAGTAACTTCCAGCATGACAATGTAATTGGGATCTTTACATTATACTAAAGGTACCTTCTGATTTAGGCACAGGCAATTGGAAGGATGTGTATTTTCAGGTAAACCTCTCCATCAGTTTGACGCAGATTGAATTGTCACATTAGTCTCTGTTTGACTAGATCAACCAGTTGTTTCCAACAGAGATGTGGAAACCAGCTGAGCCTCATGATGAAGTCTTCTGATTGAAATTACTGTCCTGATTGTAGACAGATTGCCAGAGGAGATTTTTTTTGGACAACTGGCAATCAGTCAATCAAACTACTGGATAATTCATCTTAGAAACTGAAATGATTATCTTTACTATAGCCAGAGCCTACACTTTTTTGACAGGTCTGGTCTTCAACTCTCTCCCTGAATCTCCTGCCTCTTCACATCATTTTCTATCCTACAGCTGGAGGAACAAACTGTAGTGTTTACAGGGAGACCAACTGTGCAACACACCTTTTCCTTACCTCAGAAAGATCTGGTAAAGCTACATTTCTTATCTCCCGGTGGCCATGGTAAGGTCTGTATGGATGTGCTCATCTCTCTCAGCTGTGGGAAATACTAATATATCATAGCTCTAAGAGCAGATTAAGCCTAGGTTTCTGCCAGAGCAATATGGGGCTGTAAGGCACTGGGGGGAGGAGGAAGGAGACAACTACATAGCTGATCCTTGGCCCCTTCTACCTACCACTTTCTGTTTAGACTAGGTGTGCTATTCTGTTATGTGGAAGGTGGCATCCCAAAGATGGCTCATCCCATACTGCATCCCAGAATGACAACACACTAATTTCAAACAGAAGGGTGGCTGACAGAGAAGCAGGTGGACCAAGCATGTTGTAGGAGTGTCCCTCAGAACAGAGAATCATTCTGGCAACCAGCATTGTGTGGATATGTGCGTGCATACTCTGACTCCAATGAAGTTACACCACATAAAACTGCAGTAAAGAAGTGGAGAATTGGGTCCTACTTACTTTGGGGATATATCATGAGACAAAAGCAGGATGGAGAGAATGAATTATGAGGAAGGATAAAGATAGAGAAAGAAATGGAGGAATATGATAAAGGTAATTCAAGGGATCAATGGAGAGAGAAATTAATCTGAGGAAAAACAGTAAACAAACAGGAAAAAGGAGGAGGAAAGCGAGTCTGAACTAAGGGATATAAAGGGAAATAAAGAAGAGAGAAATAATGTGCCAAATGCATCCAAAATGTCATCATTAAGTTAACAGCATACATCACACCTGAGATGAAATCCTGGCCATGCTAATGTTAATGGGAGTCTTGTCATTGATTTCAGTAGAGCAAGGATTTCACCAACAGTTTTATATGAGAACTGCGAAGGCCTAGATTCTGCCACCCTTACTCTGCAAGCAGTCCCATGGGTTTCAGGGGCACTACATGCTGAATAAGATTCTACTCAACATGGCTAAAGGTGGTAGAAAGCAGTCCAAAACTTGAAAGAACAAATAAAAAGAAATATGTCAATTTACAAGGCCAAAAATGCCTATGCTAAAATCATATGGAAAATAATGTATGCAGTATATGCTAAGTGAACAAAGTGGAAAGTTAAGTTTGTGCTTACTCAAGCACATGTATTGCATATACTGTACAATATGCATAACCACAGTACAAGGGCCATTTATTGAAAGAAACTGTGAATAAATATATCTGACTTTAAACTCAGTTTATTGAGCCCACTGCTCTCTGAAGTGGAACATTGCTGATGCACTAAAAAAATCCAAACAAAACAAAACCCCAACACTCTATTGTTATACCTATTGTCAAGAGTATTATACTCTTGAAAGTCTGAACGTGTATGTGACATTGGCGCAGATGCTAAGTAACAGAATAAAAACATTTTCACCTCACTGGTTTAAATATTACTCAGGTGTAGTCTGCCAGGCAGACCTTAGAACTGGGAGTCATCAGGACCTTTCTTTCTATAGCAACCTCTCCCATTAATATATATGTTATAATTTTGGGCAAGTCACTTGGCATCAGTCTAGCCATTCATAGAATTGGTGCAATGATACTTACCCACTTCACAAGTGCTTGAGTTTTAACTGGTGATTGTAAAAGTATTTTGGGATGCTAGCCTGAAAGGTGCAATAAGAGTGCAAGGCATTAATTTTCAGTAGTGTTGCTGGTCTCAGTTCATCTCCTAGAAGACAACTGTCCATTATAATAGTTATTGGTAACAGTTGCCTGTTTTAGGAACCTTATTAGGGAGGATGAAGACTGAATGGAGACAGATACTGGCTTACCTTCCTATTCCTAGATGTACTCCCTCTAGGTCAGACCTGAGCCACGATGGTGTGACAGTGTGGGATGCATGAAATGCATTTTAACATTTTTTTATGACTCAGGTGTGACACATTTCCAGATCCTTCTAACAGAACACATAAAAGTCCTAGGACTAGTACCCACCCTTATTCATGCATGTAGCCTCATTGCTTCAGTAGGGCTACCAGTTATGATAGGGGCCACAGGACCAGTCCCTATTGAGCAGCAAACCTGGGAATCTTCACTTTAAAACCCAATGATGGCAACCATTTCTCCCTCCACCCACACCCTTAGCTTCCCATGCGTCTTCCATCTACACAATTTTAAAAAATCCATACCAAAATGCTGGGGCTAAGCGAACACTATACACATTCCTTCTATGGCTCATCTATACTTTTACTTCTAAGATTTATGAGGAATTATTGTCCGATTTACCAAATAACTTTTTCAGAAGAATGTTTTTGAGAAGCAGAATTATTTTTAAGCAAAAATAAAGGGTGAGGGGTGGGAAAGTAGTAGATTGTGTGCCTCAAAGGAGTGTTCTGTGAAGGGGGGGAATGAAAGAAACAAAGATTAGAAATGAGGTTCTTTAATGTGAAATGAATACTGAAATGAAAAGAAGTGGAAGACTCTTTAAAAAGCTTAAGTTACCAAAAAAAAAAAAAAAATCATTTAAAGCTACCACCACATGTTCACTAAAATAAGCCAGAAAATATAAATGTGTCTATGCAAACATCCTTAATTAAAAAAAAAATCAACAGGCTGAGGGCAATATTATGTCAGTATTGCTTACACTGTGTCTAGGACAAAGTTCATATTTTCCCATAAGGCCATGTCTTCAATGCAGCATTATCTCAAATGACTGACCCCTGGGTTAGTCTACTAGTTACTGTGTCCCCACTGGTGCTGCATTCCCCTTTTTGTGTACTGCTCGGACCATCCCTTGGTTTTGTGGGGTGCACTAATCTCAACCACTCTATGGCCATGTCTACAATACAGACATATGGTGGTGTAACTATGCTGTCCCGGAGTGAGGTAATTATATCAACCTAACCTCTGGTGTTGATAGCACTATCACAATGGGAGACCTTCTTCTGCAACATAGCTACCGCCTCTCAGTGAGGTCGATTAACTTTGCAGATGAGAGAAGTTCTCCCGTCGGTGCAGTAGCATCTTCACTAAAGTGCTACACAGGTATATCTGCACCAGTGCTGCTGTAGCGCCATGTGTGAAGACAAACCCTATGACTCTTTCACTTTGAGTTGTGATGGAACTTGTCTGTCCTTCTGGGTACATGGGGAATTGTGGAAGGCACTGGAGGACTATCAGCATGAACAATTTAGCTTGCATCCCAACTGCAAAATGAGTGGGTTGGAAATGGAACTCAGTCTCTAAACCTTTACCCCCAGCTAGCCTGGGTTGAAAGCACTATTAAACTCAGGTGAGAAGGTTTAGTACATGGACAGGAGGAGGGGTTAGGAGCAACATCCGGGTAAGAGCTCAGGCTAACTCTACAGTGAAGACATCCCCCTAAATGGATTATTCCTACATAGCAGAAAAGAAATGCCAAATTTCCTCTTTCAGGATTTCCCTAGAATTCTCCCACCAGTGAGGAAGATTGAATTTGTCAGAGCAGGTATAGCAGGAGAAGGTTCAGCCCACATGATCCATGGAAACCAAAAGGCCAGGGCCATCTAGAATCCTGGTGGCTCCCAGGAGATTTTACCAGCCCTACTAGGTTCCTCACTGGCTGCTGACCTGGATCCTCCTCTGTCAATTGTCCATCATACAGAGAAAGCCTACCAATGTTAACGTTGACACACAGCTGACAGCAGTATCTTAAGAAGTGGATACTTCAGTCTGCCCCATGCAAATCATTGGTCCTGATCATGGGACCCAGACAAGCATGAGAAAGATGAAAGGGAAGAGTCACTCTCCACTCTCCTCCACCTCTGGCTGGACCTACCTGATTTCTCACAGAAGCAGAGCAGGACAATCTAACCCTAGTTAAAAAACAACAAGGAGTCTGGTGGCACCTTAAAGACTAACAGATTTATTTGGGCATAAGCTTTCATGAGTAAAAACCTCACTTCTTCGGATGCATAGAGTGAAAGTTACAGATGCAGGCATGTGTCAGTATATAATGCCTGCATCTGTAACTTTCACTCTATGCATCCGAAGAAGTGAGGTTTTTACTCTCGAAAGCTTATGCCCAAATAAATCTGTTAGTCTTTAAGGTGCCACCAGACTCCTTGTTGTTTTTGTAGATACAGACTAACACGGCTACCCCCTGATACTTAACCCTAGTTAGGCATCATTGGAATTTAGTACTCAGTAAGATTTTGGGGCTCAGCTTAATTCCTCTTCCTGAAAGTCAACTGAGAAACAAATTAGGTTTAATTTTGAAGGTAAACAAAGAAAGTTGTACATTGCAGGGCAGTGGATCAAGAGACTAGCCTTTCACTTCTGGACACTAGGGGTATGTCTACACCATCCATGGAAGCAAGCCTTCCAGCATGGGATGATAGACTTGTGCTAGCAGGCTCCAAACTAGCACTCTAAAAATAGCTGCACAGACATCACTTTCGTGTTGCGCCTCAGGCTGGTGCTCAGGCTCTGAAGCTCATCCTCCCTCCCTAGACTTCAATTTCAAAATGTTGTCTTTACGGTTATTTTTATTTGGAGTGCTAGTGTGAGCCCTACTAGCTCAAGTCTATTGACCCAGGCTGGGAGGTTCATTTCCATAGACTGTGTGGACATATCATTGTATTCCAGTCAGAATTAAGTGACAGTGAAATGAGGCCAATGGTCTCAGCCTAGTTTTTAATAGATATGAATCAAGCTTACTAAACTGCATGATTGGCCATCTCTATTAAATAGCAGATTAGGTATGTCAGGTGTAGTGAGGCGGTGTGGCTCCCTGCCGCTTCAGAGAGGGACGAGCCCATCTGGAGGCCAGAGTTGGTGGAGCTAAGGAGCTCTGAGCCCGCCCCTCAGACGGTCAGGCGGCGACCTGGAAGTATAAAGGCTCGCCCTCAGAGCTCACTGGAGGGCCAGCTGCCAGGGAGGCCAGATGTTTTTAGCCTAGCCTGCAACTGGGAAACCGCTGCGGCCCAAGGTGTAGGCTAGGACTGAACTGTCTTGCCCTGCACCCGCTACCCGGAGGGGTTGCCGGGCCTGCCGCTCCCCCCACTACCCCGAGGAGGTTGCTGGACCCCCCAGAGGACAATACCCTGACCCAGGTACTACCCGAGGGGGAGTCTGGAAGTAGCCCGGGGCAGTCGACCCTAGTCTGTCTGTAACACTAACCCTAAATCATGTCACTGTGTTGCGGCCAGGATCCCCACTGACACAGCAATGGGTCTTCTGCCGCAGCTAGGGCCCTGGGCTGGGCGCAGTGGAGTGGGAGGGCCTGCGTCCCGGTGGTAGTCTCCCCCTCTCCTAGGCCTTTTGGAGGCTTGGGCCTACCGTCATTGCTCAGCCCTGCCTGAGCTCCTGACTCATTGCTGCCCCGCCCTGCCCCAGGACCTGGGCTTATTGTTACTGTTTATACTGCCACTGCTCAGCTCCTGACGGAGGGCCTGAGCAGCTGACTCATTGTTGCCCTGCCCTGACCCAGGGCCTGTGCTTACGGTGCTTATTCCAGTTACCGCAAGGGCCACCGAGGGAGACTCCCAAGGCCGGACTAATTCCCCCAAACATCAACTGTGTGTAGTGAGCTGGTGTGGCTCCCCGCCGCCCCGGAGAGTGTCGAGCACCAGCTAATCTCTTTACAGAGGTAAGAACCAGAGTTCAGTCACTTAAATATGTGCAAAGTAGGCAGGTTACCAAACACGAGTATTCAGCGTGTTTAAGCAAGTTAATAAACGTCACCTAAACTTAAGCATATAAGTAAGCCCAGGGAAATCAATGGGGCATTTGTTTATTACATATTTTGCTGGATTGGAGCCTTTTTATAGAAGCAGACAGTCACTACTTTTTGAGGAGCAACAGATTAACTCAAAACAATACAAAACAGGCAAAAAGACATAACAGATAGTTGGGGACCAATCCTGTAGGACTGATATCACTGAAAGTTTTCAAGTGACTTAAGCAGGAGCAAGATCAGATCCTTTGGGATCAGCAAACATTGGGTGTTCTGAGAAATATTGTTCTCAGGATGAAAGGGGCAGGTACAGTCCATGATATTTTGTGGTGGAATTTCTGTTACAAAAGAATGTCACATGCACAAGATAGTTGAAGGATGGAAAAAGAAGAAATATAATGTCAGGTGATACTGTATCAAACCAAGGGAGGGTGCACGGTACAAGGATACATTTCATCCTAAATCATTCTGGAGTTTTAATGAATGCTCGTGTTAACCTTCATTTTAAGCTAAATACATCCTCTCAGAATTTGCCGCAAATCTCAGCTGCTTTTAAAAATTACTCTTTTTTGACAGTCACATTAACTTGTAGCTCTACATAAAGGATTTGCTTTCAATACTCACAATGTAATATTGGGTTATATATTTAAAAAGAAGAGAAGAAAGGATCCCAAAATATAATCTTCTTCTTGTAATCCTGTATTAATCCATTCTCTAGTCGTTAGTTTTTTATTTGAATTTGGAGCTCAAAAAGATTCTGGCAGAGGAAAAATAAAGACTTCTGTATTTAAATCCCTAGAGCCATACCTGTAACGAATTTTGCAATCTGCAAAGAAAGAAACAGGCCCAGGAACTAATCTCTTATTGTAGGGATTTCTGTCCTTCTGTCATGACCTTGGCTCTCCCACATCCCCAATAAGCATCTATCATCATAACACTCATGAATTCTGAATGCTGCTCCTTTATAACTCTGGAACCTTAATTGTGTCAGGAACTCTGAGCTGCTCTGCAGCACTGTATTTCTTTGCATACATCTACACTGGAGCGGGAAGGTGTAATTTCCAGCTAAGGTAGACATACACATGCTTGCTTTGATTGAACTAGTGCACAAAAAGTAGAAGCATGTCCATGATGGCAGTGAGAGTGGTGGGACAGACTAGCGGCCCTGGTATGATTCCATTTGAAACCCTAGGTACATACCGAAGATGGCTAACCCTTCACACTTCTGTAGCTACATTTCTATTTTTTAGCACATTAGTTTGCTCACAATCTATTTGAGCTGGAAATTATGTTTCCAGCTCCAGTGTAGGCTTGCTTATCCTAAGACTTAAGTTTAAGTCGCATTAAAGGTCTTCTAAATTTACAAGGCTATACCTTGTTTGCATGCCAGGTGTCAGCTGGATTGCTGGCTTTCAATGGACTGTCTGTAGATTCATCTCACAAGTATTCCCTGAGGCAACTCTTTCACATACATATGGCAGGCACGTCATAATTCTTCCCTTGTCTGAAACATGCCCAAGCATTTCATGGGCCTCTCTTCCAATCAAAGATTCTCTGCTTTACAATGTCTCCCTCTGGTCATGTGTTTTCCAAAGGAGTTGTGATGTTGCACTCCATATTTTTATGGAAATATGCTTATGAGTGTGAATATAATGTAACGGGAATATGCTTTATGCAAAAGATCTCTTGTAAGGTATCCTTACAAACCTTATAATCTACTGGGTGTGTTCATCCTATTTGTATGCATGTATCATTCTTGTATCTAAAACTAGAAATAGGAAGTATTACTCTGAAGTCCCATTGTAATTATGCAAAGTGTAGGCCATTAATGGTGGTTTAGAATCTTGACGGCTCCCATTGACTAGGATAATTGGTTGTAAATGGCTCTGTTTTCTTGCAAGCCTTCCTGTGTTCCTGTGAGTCAGGCCGGGAAGAATGGAGGCTTGGGGTCTCACAGGACATGTGACCATGTTACCTGGTACTGGAATCCATCTTAAACCTGGTGCTTTTCCATTTAGAAGGAGGGATGGGGACTCAGAGAGAGAGAAAGGATTCCTGCCTTGTGCCAAAACTATAAAAGGGGGTGGAACAGAACAAAGTGGGTGGCCAGTCATGAGAATCCCCCAGTTACCACCTGAGCTGGAACTAACAAGGACTGTACCAGGGGAAAGGATCAGCCCAGACTAGGGAGCAGTCTAGTCTGTGAAAGAAGCTTATTGGAACATCTCTGATTGTGAGATATTACCTGTATCAGTTTCTTAATGTATTAGGCTTAGACTTGCATGTTTTTGCTTTATTTTGCTTGGTGACTTACTTTGTTCTGTTTGTTATTACTTGAAGCCACTTAAGTCGTACTTTATATACTTAATAACATCATTGTTGTTTATTATTAAATCCAGAGTAAGTAAGTAATACCTGGTGGTGCAAACAGCTGTGCATATCTCTCTATCCGTGTTATTGAGGGCAATGTATGAGTTGACCCTGTATAGGCTTTATACAGGGTAAAATGGATTTATTTGGGGTTTGGATCCCATTGGGAACAGGGTGTCTGGGTGCTGGAGATAGGTAACCTGCTGAGTGGTTTTCAGTTAAAGCCTGCAGCTTTGTGGGCGTGGTTCAGACCTGGGTTTGTGTTGCAGCAGGCTAGCGTGTCTGGCTTAACAAGGCATGGTTCTGGAGTCCCAAGCCATCAGAGGTAATTTCAGCACATCAGGTGACAGTCCCAAGGGGGTCTCTGTGCCCGAACCCATCACAGGAGTCACCACCTAGGAATCCCTTCCCATAGATCCCATGAACCTTTGTTAAGAGCAGCTCTCTCCCCCTTTATTGCTATTACTCAGTCCTTAAAGAAAGAGAAAGCACTTAACATACTCTGCTTACAGAGTTACCAGGTAAATGCCCTGTTTTAGCTCTGCCTTCACAAAAGCTACTTCTCTTACCTAACCCACCTATTAGCCCTGATGAGTTCAGGAAATTGCCTTTCCTTTTCACTATCATGAACTGCTGTGTATTTTCCACTAACCAGTCCCCTAGGAGCCCACTATTTCACACATTATATTCTACCAGAAACTTCAATTTTAAAAGATGTTTTGTTAAAGCTTGTTTTTTAAATATTTAACAATTTTGGATTTGTTTCCTTCTCTACTCTTGCTGGTGGAGCTTTATGTAAATGTTCTGTGACTTTGTTGATGTACTCTACCATTAAGATGCTATTCCAGTTTCTGTGTATTCTAGCCAAATGCTCTTTCTGATGTTAGATTAAGAGGCGTGTTTCATATTATTCCACTGGGATCGTGGTAGGAGACTTTTGTGGAATCTTCCTCCAGTTCATAATGTGCTTCCCTAAGACAAAACAGTCTTTTCTTTTCTAAGATCCTAGTCCCTAATAATTCTCTCTATTTCAGGGTTTCATTTTTACAGGGACATTTTCCCCAGCATGCCTTTCTGAGGCTGGTCCTTAAAATTTGGGAGAGGAAACTAGCTGAAGCCCCAAAGTGGCCATTTTTCAAATTTGCTGTTGGTTGCATCTGGCTCTCCCAAATGGTAAGTCACTTTTATGTTTCCTTCTCATTTTACCTTTCTTGTTAAAGTACTTGAACTGTATTTCCTTGTTTAGTCTAGGATCAAGTTTTTTATTCTTTTTTTTTTCCTCAGTCACTTGGGTTTAGCTGAGAAAGGACCTCAGCATTTGCCCCATAATGAATAAGTCCTTACTGACTTTACTGAGTGTATTAGTGTGAGTAAGGATTAATCTAGTAAGGTTTTCTGGGTTTGGATCCTTGAAGAGCAGAAGTAGCTCCCATACAGTAAGAGGGAGTGAAACATGTATGTAGCCCCATTATAGTATAGAGACCCTATCCTGTAACTCTTTCTTACATCAAAAAAAAGCCTCATTCATGTAAGTAGCCACTGGGAGTCATCAAGAGACTAATGATTCAAGTAGTAAGATGTGGCTTTATGGCTGTTGCTGACCATCTGGCTCTGAAGAAAGGGGGCATTTTCATACTTATTTCTGTAAAAGCAGAAATGTACATATCTGTAGATGGAATGAAGTTGATTCTCTAATTAATTAAATCTGACTTTTTTGAATTAGCTACATTGTTTCCAAGACAACATAAAGTACACTTTTAATTAACCTGAGTTGGTTAAATATTAATAAAATGAAATAGTCCTCCAGACATTTCCTACTTCTACCCTCTTACATGTATATGTAGATCTCAGAGGCCATGTTTTCAACAATTGTTTAAAATTTTCTAGGTATATTTCTGTATCTAATCTCTATATAGTACTACATTTTAAAATTATTTTAAAATATTAAATGTAATACAATGAAAGAGAAATATGTTTCATTTAAAACGTTTGGTTTCATTCAGTTTCTGTTCTTCATCCACAACAATGTCTTTATTAAAACAACGACTTTGCATAAAAGGAGAGAAATAGGCATTTGAACAGATGGGTTTAATAAAAGTTCTGCAATATATTTGCTACAAATAGTTAAACACTACTACTATAGTAGCACCAAAATATGACTTAGAATAAAAAACTTCCAAATGGCTTGTGCTCACAATGAAGTGTTAGATTAAAGATATAGGTTATAATGTAATCTATATACTGTAAATAGATCAAAAGAATACATACACTGCAACATCAATAATCACAGTCCTTCCAGACTAATAAAACTACAAGTACATACTGTAGTGAGAGTGCAGTGGGGTCAGCACTATGGGTTTACATAATGCCACTCCCAGTTGAGCTACAGTCTGTGGTTTGTTCCAAAACATAATGTAGAAGTAAATGATCTAAAATGTTCACCCAAACCAGTTATTAAAGCTTTAAATTTTCACAAGCTTCTTTTAAGGCTCTTTGTCTGCATAAGATCTAGAGGGAGGGATTTCTAACCTTTCATTCTCTGCTGTGGGCTATTGTCTCCCAATAACCGAGAGAAAAGTTGACAGAAGTTTTCATAAAGGCAGATGTCTAAGGGCAAAGCATTCATGCAAGTAGGTATTCAGTAAAAAGTCAAATGAATTAAATATATTTTTAGTAACCTACAAAAAAGTGTGACAATACTTGTCATTTGAATTAAAGTAGTAAAGCTTCAGATTGTATAAAAGCTAGTGAAGGAGAAGCATCAAAAGGTTTAGAATTTGGTTCAACTATTCATTCAAACATTTGGATGTTTGTCTGATGCTTCCCCATTCACAGACCTTTTTGGTCAGGCAATTAGGGTAGAAATATCATGAGATTAGATTCTCCTGTGAGACTTCCAGATCTTCTTGATTTGTGGCCATCCAGAATTACTGCAAAAACAGCCATTTTCAGGGCATGTGGTTAAATTAGCTTCCAGTACCAGAAAGTGTAAAAGCACATGGAAATGATGAGAAGCATAACATGATTTAACCAAAAGACAGACTCAGTTTCTCTGGTATAGTGAAATGTATAGTGGAGTTAGAGGAGCTGATTTTCCATTCTGCCCCTTGACAGTACTCTGACAGCCTAAAGGGCCAAAAATTGCCCCTAATCACATCTACCTGTGTGTGTGGCCCTTCACCAGCTCGCAGCATGTCAGAAGAGGCTATACTGCACTTCTGCTATTGTCTGAGTCTCATGGCCTATGGCCTTGGGAAGCCAGGTATAATTTAGAGTAACCATGAGGCCACGCAGACCCCCAATAGCCCCAGAATACGAGGAGTAAAATGTGACTCCAAGCAGTCTTTATCATCTTTCCCCCATTCCTATGCTGAGCACAGGGAAAAGAGAACAAGAATCAAGGTCAAGATTTGCAGCTACCTTCCACTAAATCCTGATTTAGTAGCACTATAATGTTGGCTTGAAAAATACATTGGTCCTGGAAATGGGTTCATTTACTCTAAAGGAAAAGGACAATATTTCTGTCAAGTTGAAAGAAAATTTTTTTAAGCTACAGACTATGCAATAATTACTCTAATTTGAAATGTCAACTTGTGCCTGAGATTTCTGTTTCCCACTTGTTCAAATCAGCTTATTACTTCACCTTCAAAATGCTGACAATGTTAAATCTCCTTACAAACTTGTGTGCAGGGACTATTAGAATAAAAAAAGTTGTAATCAAAGTTACTAGTGACTTTTTTTGTTGTGGAGAGTTTTTGGATTAATTCTTCTTCCTGATATTTTACAGTCCTTTTATTTAGGAGCCTACACTGATTTAGGAAACTAATGTTTAGGCATCCAGGTTTTAAATTTTTTTAGCCAATGTGTTTATGATGTGGAAAGTGAATGACCTGTTACTTCCTTAATTAATGGCTTTCTGTTATTTTGAAGTGCTTGGAATTTTGTAAGTGATGTGAGGGATAACTACACATTGTCACCTGAGCAACCTTAATTTCTTTTGTAATCGTGTGTGTGTGTTAAATATTTATAAGTCTTTGTTGTTTTATGTATACTGAAACTTTAAATCTCTGAGATGTGCTGTCTGCAGAGACAGGCAACCACTTTTGCCTCAGAGAAGATAGAACACAGTATATGTATGTGTGTGTCTGTCCTTAGAAACCTCTCATCCTCCACCTTCCTAAGACTACAGACACAGATAGAGGACTTGAATTCCTTGTTTATAAAATGGCTGGTCTCACACCAAAATGACCTGCATTAAAAATTGTTTTTAGTCAGCCTATGCCTAAATATGTAAGCAGGAACAGAGCTGTTTGTTAATGGTATCCTCTACTAGCTGTGAAAAGCCTAAAAGGAGAACTGGGAGTCAGTCTGTCTGCTCTTCATGCAGAATAAGAGCCTGAGAAGGCAGATTCTTGTTGGTGTTTAGTACAATACCTTAAAGGAAAATGCACTGTATGCTTCTGACATTCTGAGTTTATTTTAAAAAAAAAAAAAAAGAGGAGTACTTCTGGCACGTTAGAGACTAACGCATTTATTTGGGCATAAGCTTTTGTGGGCTAAAACCCACTTCATCGGATGCATGCAGTGGAAAATACAGTAGCAAGATATATATACACAGAACATGAAGAAATGGGTGTTGCCATACCAACTCTAATGAGACTTAAGTTTCTGGTCTCTAGCTGTTGTGTGCTATCAAAGAATGAATTCTACTCACCCACAGTGACATTGAGGTTGTAAAGGTAAATACCTACCAAGATGCATGCTATCAAAATTCCCCCATTCCCAAACTTAAGTCACTACATCCATCACAAAAGTGTTTGTCACGTCACACTAATGGCTGTTTGATTAGCAGCAAATTGAAATTGTCTGGTTGAATTGTCAATGGCACCACTTTTGACCTGGATCAGCGTTATCGCCAGGATGATAGACAAAGGGGATGCAGCGTAGCAGCTGTAGCTTTAGAGCTTGAAGAATTAGGGGAAGGCATAAGAGCACATTTTGTTTTTCCAACTCTCCAATAGTTTTATTGCAACGTGGCATGGAGCCAGAATAATCAGTTAAAGGGCTGTCACCATTTTGGGATGCAGCATGCTAAATCTGACAGGAGTCATTAAGAATTAAACAGCTAGTCTGGTTGCCTTGATTCTCCTATGAGGCTTTTTTATTTGAACTGCTGTGCAAGAAACAATGCAATTAAAGATGCAAATGTTCTCATGCTCTTCATTCAATGAATCATCCTGAGTGATGATACAGTATGTTACTGAAAAGACGGCAACAAGAAAAAGGACAATATATTTATAAATAAAACATGTAGGAAGTGACAGCTTGTCTTCTCCAAACACAAAATATTCTATTTCATCAGACATAAAAATAAATATCTTTAAGACAACAGGCTTTCCAAGAAAAAAATAATTCATTCCTCCATTCCTAAGACATTAGTTTTTATTTTATTTTCCCTTTCAGCTAATGTCTATCCTGTATTTCTAAAGCAGATTTTATGGTGACATTTATTTAGTTCAAGGGCAGGGACGTAATTTGTATTCAATCTGCATTCTAAAAGAACTATATGTATTTATTTGCATAATACAAAAGCACAACAAACAAAGCCTAAATGCTATTTTAAACAAAATAAGGTGGTGCATCTATTAGTAATGGGTGAACACAGCACCAAAGGAAGTGCATACATTTTATAGAGTGGGGATTACTAGATACTTGAATGTAGCTGAATATAATGACATAGGGTAACTTCCCTGGAAACCATGTCGCAATATTCCTTTGTAGCCAACAACATCACTGGGATTCTGGAGCTGAGAAGGCACTCAGTTCTTCTATGTCTTTCTGTCGCACCTTGGGGGGTCTTCTTTAGGAAACCCCTTCAATTCCATATATTAGAAAGTCCACATCAGAGAATCCTCTTTCCTGTGAACCTTAGGAGATCCTTAGCTGAAGAAGACACTTTGCACCATCACCTGCTATGGAGCTTCAAAGGGACATCATATCCATACTCTCCACTTTTTACATGTAAGGAGTTTTCCTAATGATTTTGTAAACACTTTGATATCTCATCAAGGCCATAGGGGTCTTTCGCACAGTCCCTGTGCTTATAAGTCTTTCCTTCACAATATACAAGATGCATGAATGTAATTATAGTATTATAACACTGAGATTTTTCTATTCATTATTTTAATTGTAGCTTACCACACTTCCATTTGTTTTTTGTTTTTCCTTTCTTCATTTTCTGAACTCTACTTCCTCTCTTGTATATCTTATGTATCTCAACCTCTTTTCTTCATAGTTCTTCCCTTTTTCATTCTTTTGCTTTCTCTCCACATCTCTTTGCCTCACATTCATTACATTGACCTATTTTCTTCTCCTCAATCTCTCTCTGTCATCTTGCCATTCCAACCATCTCTCCCTCCTTCCCAAATGTCATTGGCCTATTATTTCTACCAGTACTTCATTTTTTAAAAAGTATCTCATCGGTCTCTCTTAGGACACCAGATCTATTCACCCCTCACCCAATTCATGCACTCATCTACTCTAGATACTCCTTACATATTTATCTGCATAATCACTTGCCATTCAATATCAGACATGCTCTCCCAGTCACCCACCCACTGTTACCTAGGGGAGTGTGTCCAGAGACCCAAGGAGAGTCACCTTCATTAAGCTGGTGCTGAGAAGAACCAAAATCCTGAAAGGGAAGATAATACAGTGTAGGCCTTTGGACAAAGGGGTGCATTTCCTGCAGGCAACAGGAGTCCAGGCTGGACTCAAACTGTTTTTGTCCCAGTCTAAATCAATGGGAAGCTGAAAGGGAAAATATTTCAGAAGGGGAGACATTTTTCATAACACTTAAGCCTAAAAGTTAGATACTAACAGGAATAGGTAAACAACACAGCCCTCACTGAAATCAACACTCTTGCACAAATGTAACTCAGAGTGTGCCCTACAGGCCAAATTCTACCCTGTCCCTCATGTTGACGTCAGTATAGTCAGTCCTTTCTTCCAAGGTACAATATAGCTGTGTGTTTTTTTTTTTTTTTTCAAAACTTAAATGATATTAGAGTTCCTTTATGCAATGTGAACTGATTGGTTTATTCCCATCCACTTCTAAACCAGAGTAATTTGCCATGTTTGCCCGACAAGGTAAATCATAAGGCACTGACAGCATCAGTGGGAATTACAAGCTTTTAAGGGCTCAGGATCTTAGAACTGTATAACAAACTTTTATGTTCTGTTTTGTGAAAATTACAGAAAGACACAACTGAGAATTTTCACTGAAAAATGCTCATTCATAGATTCCATCCTCCTATATAAAAGAGGCCATAAAAACTCCCCAGAATAATTTGTAGAGCATATTTTTAAACAAAACATCCAATCTTGATTTTAAAAATTGCTAGTGAATTTTCCAAAGCCCTCAAATCAACTATTTATCAGCAATTATTTTTAAAAATATATTAATCTTATTTATAAGTAGATACTAATTGTTATCTGTATTGCAGTAGCACCTAGAGCAGCATTTCTCAAATGTGGCTAACATGGCTGTGTGTGGCCACCAGGGGCATTTCTTGTGGCCACAGCCTCCTGGGCTTTGATTGGGAGGAGGGTGGACCGGTAAAGCAGCAGCTACTCCCCTGGGGTTGCGTGCAGGGGTGGGTCCCTACCCCCTTCTGGAGGCAGGAACACTGTAGGAGCAAGCAACCAGTGTGAGTTCCCCATCTTCCCGGGGCAGTGGGGCTCGGGCTTCAGGTTTCCGCCCTGGAGTGGTGGGCGGCAGGCTCTGGCCATGTGGCGGTGGGCTCTGTCCCCCAGCCACAGGGTTTTGGGCTCCATACCTTGACTCACCCCCCACCATCACCTCGACCCCTGCTGCCTCCTCCAGAACCCCATTACCCCTGCCCCGCCCCGCCTCCTTATCACTTCCTCATCCATGGATGAAGAAGGCTCTTAAGGGCAAGTTGCACTTGCTTGCTGCTTAAAACCCCAGGTATTCCTTTCACAGGCTAGAAATCCCTCTAGGCTGGGTCCAGCCCTTCTACCCAGTTCAGTCCTTGTTTCTCAGGTGTTTCCAAGAGTCTCCTTTGGGCAGGGAGTCAGTGAAGAACCATGATGATGTCACTCCCCTGCCTTAAATAGCTTTTGCATATGGCCGAAACCCTTTGTCTCCCAGTTTAGTTCCCACACTTTTCAGTGGAAAAACCTAGTCACATGTCCCTGTAGGTCTATAGCAGCAATGACTCGGAGGCTGTTTGTAACATCCTCAGGAATGCTCCAGGGTGGGAGATTAGCATCTTCTAAGACATATTGTTCTCCCTAATGGTCCTTCCCAGCCAGCCATCTAGACGGATTGCATTCTGCCTAGTGGACGTTCCCCAGTTGTAAACACATTTGTAATAGATGCATAGACAATATTACTAACTTCAGATACCAAAATGATACATGCATACAAATAGGATAATTCAGTGAATCATAACCTTTTAAATGATATCTTATATGACCTATCTTGCATAAAATCATAATATTACTATGAACAATATTGGGTGTAGTGTCACAGATAGTCCTTCCCCAAACACCTTACAATTTAAGTATAAGATGAGGGAGAATGGATGGGCTCAAGAAATGACAGAGGGTGGAACACAAGGTAACAGAGATGATTGGGATCTATATGATCAGAACAAATCACAATATACCAGCTGCCTAATCTTTATTGATTTTTTTTTTGTAGGTATTGTAGCAGAGATGAGTTTTAAGGAGTGAGTTTAAAGAGGACAATGAGGTGGCTTTGCAGATTTTTACAGATCTCTCTTTCCATGCATAAGGGGAGATATGGGAGAAAGTGCAAAGGTGCTTCCTTTAAAATTGGCAATTAGGCAATGAAGGCTGAGGCTGGTGATGAGGTGGACGTTGACATTTCAATACCATATATATGCTGATAGTTATGATGTGTATAAGCCATGAAGGGCTTCAAAGGTGAAGATGTGGTTTATGCTGAAGGTTTGTCTGACAATATCTTTCTGCCATCAGCATAAAATGGTGTGAAGTATTCAAAGAATAACTGTTATAACAAAAAACACTCCTTTAGAGATTGACTTTATGCTATTTTGAGAACAGGAAGTGTTGGCATTTTTGGTAAAGTGGTCAAAGCCATCAGTTATTTCAATAGATACATGTTAGATGATATATCACATTCTCTCTTGCCTTCTAAATAGTTTTACTGAGACTTGTTTGACTTAGGAACACAACACAACTTATTTGGTTCCCATGATCTTGAGTTTAATTATCTTAAACAAGGGGAGCTAAGTGGTATTAAGCTAATTAAGTATTTATTCAGTCCACCCCATTAATCTATACCACCTTGTGAGAAATGTCTAAAGCATATGCAATTAAGTAGGACATTTACTAATCTATTGATTGCTTTAGAAGGCTTACAGAGTATGCCAGCTTTTGAAGACACTGGTTCTGAGTGCATTGTGAAAGGGCATCACTTTATTTGAAGAAATGGTTACATAAATGAATGTTACTGAATTTATATTCTATGAAAAGAACAAAAACTTTTTACATGCAAGATGCAGAGGGACATTTTTCTTGAATATATGGCTGTTAGAACAAAGCCTCTGTGATATTTCTAATGCCTTGATCTTACAATGCATGGAAATAGGCAGGAGACCTCAAGAATTAAGCATCGCTTTTTCATCTTCAGCTGAATCCTCACTTCTGCATGAAGGTGTTATTTGTATGTGTCCTGCTGAGGACAAGAAAAAGCTACATACGCATAGGATGTGCATGGAGAGGTTATCTGTCTGCAAGCAGACATTGATATTTCAATTGCTTTTGTTTACCTTGGTTTTGTAGTGAGATCTATAAAATATACCTTCTCGTCAAAAAAAGGAACAGAAAAGTGAGAAAGAAGGCAAAATATTAAACCATGAGAGAAAAGCTGTCTTCCTTTGAAGGTTATCAAGACAGGAATTTCAGGAGCTCTGTAGCTTCCAGTTTTAAAGGACAGTAATTAATGATAAGGGAGGGGAGAAAACAAATATTACAAAAGAGTGTTGTTAGATGGCTATTATAGAACACGTTTTGCTTACATTTTATGAGCATTTCTGAACAATCTGACATCTAAAGAAAAGGCACACATTACAGAGGCATAGTTTAAAAACTCCATAGTTAAAGTGTTGATTTCCTTTCCATCAAACACCCAGTGTCAAACTCCTAGCCCCAACTTCCTTCAAATTAAGAAAACAAACCAACAACAAAAACCAAAAAAGCCACCCCCTCTTTTCCTCCTGAAATTGAACATTGCGGCCTATCATCAGAGGAGGAATTTGGAGATTATGAGAGAGGGAGAGTGTGAGAAGGTGTTTCTAACTTTTTGAAAAGACTTCTGAATAGGGATGGGGATGAGGACAGTGAAGTATTGAAACTATGGATGAAGTATGGGATAACATTTTCCTAAGTGACTTACAAGCCTATGGCAAAATTTCAAAGTTGTCAGTGGGACTTAGGCTCCTAAGTACATTTGAAAATCTTATCCAGGACTGCTTAGTGTATAACGAATACTGGTGGATCTCAGACTGTAGACTTAGATAAGAGGTAAGAGCGAAGATTCTTTGTGGAACTTTATCTAATTTTGAATTTCCTGACTTTATTTTTATTTATCTTTGAATTTCTAGGCTTTTGAAGTTAAAAAATACCTCCTTGTATTCTAATAATGCAGTTTTAATTTTTTTTTGTCTTAAAAAAACCCCACAATTAAAACTGCATTATTAGAATACAAGGAGGTGGGTTTTTTTTTAAGCGCAAAAGCCTAGAAATATATATTTATTTATTTATTGCAGGCCCAGTAATATACATTCAGAAAGTCTGAACCAATCTAGAAAAAATGTATGTTTCTCTGAGTAAGTCTGGGATGTTTGGAAAATCTATACATAAAATATGTAAATGAAGTAAATACATAAAGTAAGTTGTAGTCAATAGAATACAGGTTTTAACCTCACTGCTGACTGAAAGAGGCTGTAACCCTCCATATGACTGAGTTTTATACCATGCATATGATACATTGGGGTAACAGTGGGTATGGTAATGTGATTATTATGGATATACAGTTATTTTTTGTATCCTCAGTTGTGATCACTCCCTTTGTTTTGACATTCTTGAATATCCATTTTAACCTGATTCCAGCAGATCGATGGGAGAATTAATTTTGTAAATCTTTGTTGCTCAGTTCTTAGATTTCCCAGCCCAACTACAATACTGCAGGGTGTTCATTCCAAAGAGGCAGTCAGGAAAATAAAATATTAAAATTACCATTGCTCACCCCAGAGAATACTTGCCATGTAGTCACAAGAGAAATATTTTTCACAATTACAGATGGTTACAGTAGCAAATAATACTGAAGGTAGTTTATAATATCCTGATAAACGCCTTGCTTGCTTGCTTGAGCTTTGGGTATTTTTCATATTACAGTCTCATACTTAGTCTGTAGCTGTAGACTGCTTGAATTTCCCTATCAACAAATAAGAGCCCCGTCATTCTTCCCCTTGACCTCAGTGAAATCAAGCTTAGATTAAAAAGCCCTACAATTGCTCTCATTTATGTGAGACTGTTGACAATTCACAATTCACATTCACAATTTGTTAATATAGATTTTATTAAGCATGACAGTAAACTACGTTGAGAATCCCTCCGAGACCTTTCCACTCAACTTATCCAGAACACCTTGTACAGTTCGGGTAGAACACTTCATCCAGTTCTCTGGGATCCAACAAATTCAGTTCACTACCAGATTGTCACTCAGGTTATTTTATTAGGCATGTAACAGCTCTTTGTCCATGCTCAGACACAGTGGGGTAAGGTACCGGGTGATATCACAATTCCAATTCACATCAAACACCACAAAGTTTATATACATAATTCCTAGCTATTAACATCTGGACTCCTTGAAAGTAAAGACCAATCACTTTGCAGATTGCATAAGGCAAGCTTATGAGTCCAGGGTGTTTCTGCCTATTTTGTCTACTATATTCATGCCCACAATAATTAGTTTAGTTAATTTCTGCCTCCATTATTTACTATAAAATATTCACAGTAGTTAGTTGTTTCAGCAATTACCTATTTGGGTTGGCCCATGTCAGCTATGAGAGCACCATAGAAGTATTCCCTCGGGTACAGATTGTGAGTCAGGTTATGTCTATACTGCAATCTGAAGTGCGATTGAAGCTTAGGTAGACATACGTGGACTAGCATGAGTAAAAACAGGAGTGCAGATGTGGCAGTGTGAGCTGTACAAGTATGCTAGGGAACCTGCACCTACTCAAATTGCAAATTTCAGCTGATGCCTGTGCCCTCACAACTGCACTGCTATTTTTAGCCATACTGGCATGTGGAAAAGCTAGTAAGGGTGTGGGTACCCAAGCTGCAATTGCATCTTGGATTGCAGTTTAGACACACCCTAAGTAAATCCTTGGTTGACTGGCTGTTGTTGTTGTTGTTTCCATAGCACAAGTCAATTGATTACAGAAATACTTCAGAATACTAGCACATCCATTACCTGGATACTTTTATGGACTTTTTAGTCCTTCATAGTCTAAAATACCACTCTTACATTTTTAAAAAAATATATTTAATCAAATAAAGTACAAAAAATCCTCTATTTTACAGGTAAAATAAAATTTGAGTATTCACCAGTGTAATGATAAAGATTTGGACGAGTATATTTAAAATGTATGGTTCAATTAGCCAAAGTTGGGCAGCTTTTGGGGGCATAATTTAGGACACATCTGGTTAGGCAGCCCTGTTGAATGAATTAATGTTTGAATGGTAGTATGGAGAGATCTGAACTAAAGAAGTAGTGATTGTTAATATCATTTTTATTTTTAATTAGTTGACCTCCTTATGTGGGAAGGCATAGCATTATCTATTTATCTGCAATGTGCAGTGAGAGACACCCTTCCAGGCCAAATATAAATATTTATATTAAAAGAAATGTGCATAACTCACATTTTTAAAATGTAAGTTCCTTTCAGACCACATCAAGAAATGTGACTAACAAATATGGATGCTATTCCTCATAAATACTCCTTTCATTTCTATGCAATCTAAAGGAGATGCAAAATCATTCACTTTTTTTCAGAGTAATCTAGCTTAATAGTTCTTCAACTGTAGCCTTTCTACAGCTAATAGGTCATATGGCACTGGCTTCTCCCTGCCTCTAGTTGCTAATATGGATGCTAATCCCCTTTGTTGTAATGAGGAGCCTCAATATCTGTAAAAGCATCCAGCAACAAGGACAATGTTGCCCACCTGCTCCCAGTTGGGGCTTGTCCTGCTGCATAAGAGAGGAAGGCAGGAAAAGAGAAGTCATTCACCAAGGCTGGTGCCAACAGCGGAAATGGTGCCTCCAGCCAATAATTAGAACTGCAGATGGAGTGAAACTAGGAGGTGCCATGCCAAAGGGGGAAAAAATGAGCAGGGGTGAAGGGAACCAGGGAGCATGCTAAGGGAGCAAAAGGAGAGGAAGAGTACATTTCTGGGCAGCATCCCAGGAGAGCAAGAAAGCTGGTGGCCAACCAGGGGGGAAAAGAGGCAGAGAAGCACTTACAGGGGAGCAGAGGAGAAGGAACCTAGATGGCAGAGAAGCAATGTGCTCAGGAGCAGTGGGCTGGTGGAACCGAACACTTGGAAAGGGTTGACGAAAGGAACGAGAGTGAACTTGTTGACTAACTTTTTTTCAAAAAGGACAAAGCATTCATCATGTGTAATGGGTTCAGGGACTGTCACCTGATGTGCTGAAATTACCGCTGAGCCCGTTTTCCCTGCCAGCCTGGGACTTCCAGAACCCTCTCTTGTTGAGCCAGACATGCTAGCCTGCTGCAACACAGACCCAGGGCCTATTATATGCCCCCAAAGCTGCAGACTTAACTGAAAACACCTCAGCAGGTTACCTGCTGCCAGCACCCAGACGCTGAGTTCCCAATGGGATCCAAACCCCAAATAAATCTGTTTTACTCTGTGTAAAGCTTATACAGAGTAAACTCATAAATTGTCTGCCCTCTATAACACTGATAGAGAGAGATGCACCGCGGTTTGTGTCCCGAGGTATTAATCACTTACTCTGGGTTTAATAATAAACAAAAGTGATGTTATTAAGTGTATAAAGTAGGATTTAAGTGGTTTCAAGTAATAACAGACAGAACAAAGTAAGTCAGCAAACAAATTAAGCAAAACACACAAGTCTAAGCCTAATACATTAAGAAACTGATTACATGTAATAGCTGACCCTCAGAGATTTTCCGATAAGCTTCTTTCACAGACTAGACTCCTTCCTAGTCTGGGCCCAATCCTTTCCCCTGGTACAGTCCTTGTTAGTTCCAGCAGACATCTCAGGTGGTGAGCAGGGTCTTTTTCATGACTGGCAGCCCTCCTTGTCCTGCTCCACACCCTTTATAGCTTTAGCAGAAAGTAGGAATCTTTTGTCTCTCTAGGTCCCTACCCCTCCTTATAAATGGAAAAATTCCAGATTTAAGATGGATTCCAGCATCATGTGACATGGTCACATATCCTGTGAGACCCCCCCCCAGCCTCCATGCTTCCTGGTCTGGCCCAAAGGTATACATGAAGGTTTTCAAGTTAACAGAGCCATTTACAGTTCATTGATTCTGAAGCACTCTTAATGGCTTCCACTTAATATGTTTACATTAGTAATACAAGTTTATCTTATTCTCCTAACTCCATAGAAATAATACTTGCAACAAATAGGATGAACACACTCAGTAGATTATAAGCTTTGCAATGATATTTTACAAGAGACCTTTTGCATAAAGCATATTCCAGTTACATCATATTCACATTTATAAACATATTTTCATAAAGCATATGGAGTGCAACGTCACAATATGAAACACAACCAAAACACTTGCTTGGTATTAACTTTCCATGTACAGGGGGAGGAATAGCTCAGTGGTTTGAGCATTGGCCTGCTAAACCCAGGATTATAAATTCAATCCTTGAGGGGACCACTTAGGGATCCAGGGCAAAATCAGTACTTGGTCCTGCTAGTGAAGGCAGGGGACTGGACTTGATGACCTTTTGGGGTCCCTTCCAGTTCTAGGAGGTAGGTATATCTCCATATATTCTATTCTAGGTGTAATGCATGGCTTCATATGGAAGGGAAGTGATCCATGCAATTGCAAACGACAGCTAGGTGTCTGTAAGGCAATCAAGATGTGATCTATGCTGTGGGTAAAATCTGACAAATCCTGTCTTAACTGGCTAATACACCAGCATTTTTGCACTGGGTTTGGTTTGTCTAGCTCTGTTTTCTGCTAGGGTCTCTCAGTAGTTTAGACAGGGTTGTCCGCAAAACATTCTAAAACAGTTTTATGTACATTTAAATTGTATTTTAGCCATTTCATTACAGTTCTTATCTCCAGTATTTTCCTGAAAAAGGTGATCAAACACTGACCTACCATGTGGTCATTTTGAATGGCTTAGAAAAAGAGCAGCCCAAGCAAATTGAAGTGATAAGGCACAAGTTAAATATTGATTTTCAAAACCTACCGTATACTGGGCACTATTGCTTTCAGAATTCTGAGACTGCTTATTAACACCAATTCCTGTTTACCCTGCATGGTATAGCACATTCCTTAGTCTGCAGCATGATAGTGTGTTTGTCTGTATATGTATAAAAGTTGTTTTGAAAAGACACTGCGAAGGAATCTTTGCAGGGTTATGCAAAGAAGTGTAGAATAAGGTGATGTGAGCTAAAGTGATATATTCAGTAGTATTGAAGAAAGTGAGCCAAATTCTGCTGTGTTACATGGGTGTAATCCTATTGAAATAATCAGTGTAACTCAGTAGAATTTACCCAATAGTATTTAATAGCTCTGCAGAGGGTTTGTATATAAGAGTTAGAAGACAGAGATGCAGATTATTCTGACCAGTGCCAATGAAGGACATTGAAATGATGATGGTGCCTTTGATGGAGATACAATCAATTGGGCTATAAAGATGGTGACTGATTACACTGCCTCACTTTGAAAAGTATTAGAACTTTCCTATCTGAAATACTTAAAATATTTCCTGGGAACATCTTTGTTTGCTGTAGAAACTTCAATTATATCCCTAGTGACTTCATTAGAAAGGCTGAGAGTTTGTGAAAACCCACCTGGTGAGTGAGTTGTCTTTAAAAGGACACTGTCAAATTGACAATCAGGTGCCAGCCACATTGGCTGTCTCTCTGTGCACTCTCACCATGCACGTCCATCCATGCACTTGATTCTCTTTTATGGTTTTGTTCACTTGCACAAGAAGGATTGAGATGGGGGAGGTTTGGTTCCTTGTTGGTTAAAGTAGATCAAGAGAAAAAATCTACATTCTGCTGTAAATCTGATGACTTGTGATATATCCCTTCTTTCTGCCACCCTAAATTATTCCCCATTATTCTTGACTTGAAGCCAGTGGAGTTACTCTAGATACACACAAGAATATCTGAGACAGCCCACTGGTGTTTACTTTTAAGAATGTCAGTTGTTCAAGGAACCCCAACCTGTCTTATCCAACACAACATTGCTTTCAACTTGTCCAACGCACTGCAGCTACATTCTTTGAACATTTATAATGTGGCTTTTGGAGTTGAAATAGATCCCATACTTTCAGAATTCATACTAACCTGACTTTCTTGAATAAAATGCAGCATTATCTCATAAGCAAACTTAGGCAATGCTTTGGCAATGAATTGTATAGGGATATGTCACTATAAATCTTAGTGCCTGGTGTTCTGCACCATACAGGATGGCAGCATCCATTAATTACAGGTGGCTGTTGAGTGATTATGTTTTCATTCTAGGTATGATTGCTGTATTTCTTTATTGTCAACTTTGCTGGTGGTGATGCTGTGAACTATTTTTCTGATTTTTTTCTTAGTACTAAGGGTATTAGATGAATGCTGACATAAAACTTTCTCTCCTACCCCTACAACTCCTGGCAGTGATGATGGTTCAAACCAAAATGCTGGATGCAAACACCTTCTCACATGGTTTGTTCAATATCCAAGCCTGGATCAGCTGTGTTTTCAGCTTGAACTCCTTTCTACTTAACAATCCTCACAGTAGCAGGATGTGAATCTCTTGAGGCAATTCCAACCAACACAATTTAGATAAACTATTTGTGGCTATTATAGTTTCAGATGCTTCAAGGCTCCTGGCTTGCATTAGTTTGAATTACTTTTATGATGCAATTAAACTGTGCTTATTAAACAAGGTGTAAACACGTGCACCTTTACTAGATAGAATCAGTACTGGTCATCTATATGTCAGAGGCTCAGAACTGCCAAACAATTTTCCTACAGGCTGTACTTCTGGGGCAGAAGTATCTGAGTTCTGTCCCAGCTATTGCTCTGACACCCAAGTAGCCATGATGTGAGACATCATAAGAACCATGAAGTTCATATGTGGTCATAGATTTGTAACAGCACTTTCCTCATTAGATGTTAGAAGTGAATTATCTTAGTAGTACAGTGCAACTGCTTCTCATGTGTCTGAGTTTCTCATCTGATGCAGAAATTGCCATGAACCACAGAATTCAGGCATATTTACTTACTGATTTTGATTCAACCTATACTAGCACTAGAAGCTAGTGATTCACTTTAGTACCCCTATTTGAGTTCAACTGTGTTTGCATACAGGGTTTGGCTGAGGCTAATCTCGGCCTTCTTTTTTGTGTAGTTCTAACTTGGGTATAGAAGCATTATTTCTACTATTGTATTATTATTATTATTATTATCATGTACTTACTGTAATTTATTTAGTTCTGCTGAATCACAGGCTAGAGATTTATCAAGAACTTTTCAGAAAGAGTTACACAGAGTCCAATTTAAGGATATTGTATTTAATCTTGAACTTTTATACTAGCTCCCGGTCACTTTCAAGAATGTCACATGACTATTTAATGTACAAGTACTATATATTAATTTAATACAAATAATAAATAGAAACACATGTTTTTATGTATTTTAACAGCACTTACATAACTTCTAAATAAAGACTGTAGGGAAATGATTAGTGTCCTTTCTGTCTAGACTTTCTGAAGACTTTTCTTTCTGCCTATATATATTCATATGATATTTAGAGGTTATAAAGGCAGAAGAGACCATGGTGATAATCTACTCTGACCTCCTATATAGCACAAATCATAGTATTTTTAACTACTGTGTACCAGCTCCTATGTCTCCACATTCGCCCTCCTTTATTTCAGCATACACATTCATATTCTTTCTCCTCTAGTCTTCAGAGATATTTCTTGAATTGCCTGAGCAGAATTGGAATGAAAACTGCAGTGTTTCTCAGTCCATACACAAATGTTTCTGTATCTTTGAGCCAACAAGAAACATCTTGCCTCTGAACCCTCTTGTTCAGCCATCCTCTCAGCTGGTCCCTAGTTTCGCCAGATGAGGAAATATTAGCTGTAGAGGGGAAGGCAGTGAGACTTGGCATATAAAGCAATAGATTCCTTAGATTTGCATGCCACTCCCAGGAATCCAGGCTCAACTGGATCAAAATTTTTATTGATCCTTTCTAACTGATCTCTGGTTTTCCCTCATTAGTTAAGACAGATTTCCAAATTCAAGTAACTAGCTAACAGTTTCATGGGGAGCTAAAGTAGGGATAAGTGAATCTCCTCTCCCGATGCTCTCTACTGGGTTATAAAATACAGCAAAGAGGGTCGCTTAAAGGGCTAGATTCAGAGCTAATGAAAAGCTGTGTTGCTCCATTGAAGTTAACAGAAAAAATCAGTATCCTGAAAGGATGAGAAGCTGAGAGAATGTGGTTAATGTTAGGGAGGGTTTCCTACCTGATATCCATTAGGCAAACACTTCTAAACATTTTGAGCCAGATCTGCAGCTGGTGTAAATTAGTGGTTACATTGACTTAAATGCCCGTGGAAGGTCTCTATTTCCTGAGCTTTCTTTGACTCAGTTCCAGGGGTTTGTAGTTTGAGGGTCAGGGGTGCATGCCAAGATGCTTGCCCTAAAAGTTGCTTTCCATACCAAAAGAGTGCACATATAGTTTCAGCTTGAATGTCTTGTTTTTAATTAAAAGGGAGGGAAGAGAAGAAAAGTTTGAGAGCAAAGCTTGTATCTCCTTTTTAACAGGCTGCATCTGCACAAAACAGCTGCTTCCAGCAGAGTTAGACTTCTAGAAATGTATAGGTGCATGTTATGGGCCAAAGAGGCCCAACACCACTAGAATCCAGGCCTGCAGAGCTACCAGGCGACTGACATCTCCAGGCTGCCACCCAGCAACAACTGTAACCAGGCTGCGCTCCACTTCCCGTGACCCTCTGTGGACACAGACCATGGGAAATTCTGCCTCAAGGGTTTGACAGACAGCAACCTCATATATGCTGATTGGCTCCCTGCTCCATCTAAACCCAAGGGGCATTCTAGGAATTGTCCTGGCAACAACACAGATCTCTTGTAGCTGCCATGACCATTCATGCTCTTTGATCCTGAATTCCTGGCTCAACCTAGGCTTGATTTGCACTTAAACTCCTGACTCAGACTCTGAGCCTTGGTATAGACCCTTGCCTGGAACCCGACTACAGATTCCTCTGTGACTACCAGTCTCAGGTTTGGCCATTGGCCTGACTGCCTTTGTTGGGATCCTGACAAGGCACTAAGAAAAGCCTATGGGCCCACCTAGCCCTGCCCTACTATTCCTGCAATCAATGCCAAACCTGGAGTGAGAATAAAAGGAAAGTGCCTGGTTCAGTTCATGGGGACTTTTTATGGGAGTAGCTTGGCAGGCAGAGGGAATTAATACTTCATTTCTTCCATCCTTTGTCTTCGCCAAGATTGTAAGCTCTTTGGGCCACTATTGCACTACACCTTTCCCCAGTCTAAGTTGGGGCACTTTAGGCACTACTGGAGGATAAATAATGTGTTTGTTTGTTTTTCAAAATTCTAATATAAAATGTGCTTGACATCATAACAAAGTTAGTGAAATCAAATGGTCTCCCTGCAGTTTATGTGAGGATTGATCAGTTTAAACAGTCAGACTTTTCTATTCCAAAGCCCAGCATGGCTTCTTCTGCAGCTCTACTTGAGACGATCCAATGAAAATAAAGCAGTGGTTAAAATAGAGCTGAAATCAGCTGGCCAGAGATCAATGTAACTCTCTCCAGTTAAGTTCCACCAACTGGATGAGATGCTTGAGATAGAGATAAGGACTCACCTTATTGATGTCATAAATTAAAGATTTACAGCTTTACATTTGTGGAAAATTATAAATTAAAACCACTTTGTGACTCTGGCCTCCTAAAGGGGGGAAAGGAGAGCAGATCTTGTGGATTAAAAAAATGTCTATAAATGCCACATTATTGAAATTTTCTCACAATGTCCCTTTGAGGGGGAATCTCTCATACATCTAACTCCACTCAAAACATCCTCCCAGGGCCAATGTTTTTAAGTCCCAAATAACTTGTGTAAGGGCTTTTATTTCAGAAGAAACTAGTACATTGATAGAGCAAGTCGTTGGCTGTGAAGTTTCAGGTAGCTTCAGAATAAAAATGATTAGTACGTCCTAGATAGGGGACAATATTTTCAAAGGGCTATCTAACATTCGACTTAATTAGGTGGCTGAATATAGATGTAGGAAGTAATTTTTTTGAAATCTTGGCTAGGATTTTGAGAAGAGAAAGTATATACAGTAAGAGCCCATTTTAACATAATTTAGGTAAAAAATAAGAGTGTGTCTGATGGCCACTAGCCTATAATTTATATTGTGCAAGTGAACTGGAGATGTTGGTATCTAAAGGGGAGGCAAAGTCAAAATGGCAGCTGGAAAAAAGAGGAGGAAAAGGTATGTTCTGACACAAATGAGGAAGTTACTTTGAAAATTAAGATTTGGTTACACAAATTAAAATTCAGTGTAGGTGAAAAAAGTTGCAGGGACAACAATCAAAGTTGACACTGACCTTGGAATCATTAGAGGGTAACATTTAAATAAGGATCAATGTATTCTTGAATTTGGTAGACACAAATAGGATTTTGACAATGTGAAGTTTAACCCTTCTTCTTGGTAGTCCCAAGGACAACAGCTAAGGGGTGGGTTTCTTCTCAGATGGGAAGGCCCCCTCTGAGAAATTATTTGGTGTATCTGTTCCTCCTGCCTCTGAGAAAGGAAAACCGTTTGGTAACAGCATTACCAGCAGCAGAAAGGGTTGAGGCATTCCAACCCTAACTGCATGTCGAGGCAATACTGACAGGGCAACAGGAGACCGGAAAGCAGTGTTTACTCAATGACTCTCTCATGCTAAAATGTCCAGTCCTTCACAAGCCTTTCAAGGCATCCCCTCTGCACTCATTAGCAGAGGTTCTTTCAATCCCTCTGCCAAGGACTTCTCTAGTAATGGCACAAAGATTATGGTGAAACCCTGATTCCACTGAAGTCAATATCAAAAACTCACCAATTTCAATGGAAGCTGGAACAGGCTGTTTTATCAGTCCTACAGTGAATATCGTAAAGATACACTTCCACTCCACCTTCACAAATACATCTAAATTGACAGCTCTCAAAGAGGAAGTAATCATCCATTATGAACATATATAGCATACACAATGATGATTACATGTTGATTTACTAACTAAACAATCTTGTGACTCAGTAGAATGGACTCATTTGCTGGTGCACTGGAGTATTTGCTAAATGAGTGTCCTGGGACTGGGATTTATGCATTTACAAAATAAATATACATTTGTATATTCATGTTTATGGTCACATTTTTCTGTTTTGGTAAATATCTTAGAAAGCTAGGATTTTAGTTTCAATGTTTGTAGCAGATGCCCCTTAGAGTCTCAGCCAGGGAAATGGAGAATATGGGCTGAAGTGAGAATTTCTGTTATCCAGAAATGTTATGAGGTACCATAAAATGATTACTGTACAGCTGCCAGTATGTTGCTGTCCAAAGGGAAGCAGGGATTTTTTAAAAGGGGGTTATTGTTTGTAATAAATTATATGATCAGTCTTCTCAATGATGCATGTGATAGGATGCAATGTCACTATCATGAAATATTTCCTGTTCAACCATTAGCATTAGGTGGCTGAATAGAAGGAAAAACCAGTATTATGACATATGTTTGACATAAATAACTATAGCACAAACAATAAGCAGTTAAAACATAACTGCATTGCAATGTTTGTGCCTTTTCCTGCACCAGTTACAGGTACAGCTGGTGGTAGCATCACTGGTACTTATGACTGCCCAACACTTCCCATTGTAAGCTCCTATTTTCAATTGTATAGAACTTTGCCAGACATTACCTTTATGGTCTGAAATGTTCCATTCCCGTTGCCTCAGCCTGAATTGTTTTTTAAAATTTAAACTTGAATGGTCCCATGAAGGAGCTTTCCAAGAAGAGATTAGAAAAGAAGAATGAAAATTGAAAACAAAAATATTCTAGCAACATGTGACAGGGTGCCTCTCCAGAGTATGCCTCGTTAGGGCATAGAGTGATCCCGCAGGTACCCTGCCCCTCAGTTCGTTCCTAGTTGTCCCAACAACTTAGTCACAGCCCAGAGTATTGAAGGTATCATTCCCCTGTTTGGGGACTAATATAAGTCTTTATGAAGTAGTCTTCTTTGGGCCTTCAGGCCCAAACCTGACCCTTTTAGGTTTCAATTGTTCCTTGTTCCAAGGCTTTGGGTTCCTAGTTCCCTCTGAGCAAAGGAGTTCTGCCAGTTCCACTTTATTAATCTCTACCTCCCCCCTCACTGTCCCACCCCATAATGCCCATGAAAGCAAGGCTTCACCCTGCGCCAGCACCTCACATGTAAGGGATGAAGGTGCATTAGACATAAGGAAATGAAGCTTCATTCCCCTGGGAGAAGCCTCTCAGGAATTCTTTGTATATGTGCAGCGTTCTCTCTCCTCAGCATAGTCACTCCTCCCTTGTCACTCATTCTTTGTGGGAACTACTTTTGTTCTCATCCTTCCTCTCCTTCATGTGATCCATTGAGGACCTTCTACCATGCAGCCCTTTGTGGCACTTACCTTCTCTCTCTCTCTGCCATTCCTCTCTTCTCTCTCCCCATAAGAGCCTCTGATGACCTCCCCAATGCAGTCGTTGAATGAACTTACAGCAGCTTTCCCCATACTCATCTGCCTCTGTTGTTCTTTGAGGTCAGAATGCTATGCAATGCGAGACAACGATCAGGCATAAACTGCTGACATTCGAGCATTATTGCAGCTCACCTGTGATGAACTGCATCAGGGACACAGGAAGGTCACAGCAGTTCTTGAACATATATTGTTTCTTTCATAGTCCCGCTGTCTCACCTCATGCATAGGATGGATGGGGTTCTGTACATGAGGCTAACATGAGTTAAGTGCCCAGCTAGTGTCCAACTGAACATTTTATTTTAAACAACTTGTCCAGCATCCGATAGGAACTCTGTAGCAGGAGAATAATCCAATTGCCCAGGGCAGCATTCGGCTGCCTTAACCATGAAATCCTCCTTTCTCTTTCTGAAAATCCCTCCTCATTCACAACACACCATTCAAATGCGGCCGGGTCCTACAGACAACAGACTCATTTCAATAGTCAGCCCTCATTAATTCCTTAAGCACCATCTGTCCTGTGCAGTGATTGAGATAGCGGCCCTCTGGAAAAAATAGTATATGATCATGTGACTAGACAGTATCACAATGCATACTCAGAAGGCAGCTGAATTAAAGTTGCACAGGCAAGCTTAATTCTGGCATTTTCTAATTAAGACTGTCATTTTGCAACCTTAGTGTTCTTTTCAAATAGTTTTTTTTTGTGTGTAATTTATAAATAAAGTAATAATATTTTATTCTTCTTTAATAATCCAGCAGCATTTATTACAGCTGCAAGACCAATATTGCAAGAGCCTTTTTTGCAGTTCACCAGTGTAACTATACAGTATTTGTTTTGTAATTCATTATGGCTATATAAAAATTACAAAGTCAAATTCAGGCCATGTGCACAGAGATGTAATATCACTTGCTTCCATGTAGTTGTAGCCTCTTAACTGAAGGTCTGAATCTCACCTGTGCATTTAGAGACTTTAATACATTAAGATGATCGTTACACTTTGCATCTCCCTCATTAGAATGATCACCATAGCACACTTCTCCATCTAAATACTGCTTTAGACAATATGTGCTATATGGTGATAGTGATAAAACATAGTTTAATTACCTGATCATTTAAAAGTACAGCTCCTTTATATTCAAGTTGTTTCTTTGTTCACCAAAAAAATAACATCTTTTGTTGTGTATTTATTTTAACACATTCCTGGGAAATTTTCCAAATTGTAATTTTTAATGTTACAGTATATTGTGTTCTCAAATAGAGGGGCAGATTCTTATCTTTTGAACAAATAATCAGCAAATACAGATTCTAATTGACAAAGCAATTTGGTAAGGTGCTTTTTAACAATATGTAAGCTGCTAATTATAATCAGTTATTCTTTCCACAGACACCCAACCCCAAAATGTGATGTTCTTGCAAGACCTTCAAATATCTTATTTACATAAACTGTAAGCTTAGGTCTCAGGTGCTTAGTGCAGCCTTGAAAAATTGTGTAATTCCTGTCATAGGGCTTACGGCGAGAAGGGGGCCACTAGATCATCTAGTCTTATGTCTGTGTGTCACAAACCATCAGCACCCGCAGACTAAATGCTACAATGGAAATTAAACCAAAGTATTACAGCCCATGGTAGACTAGACTATTCTGTGCCACAAGCAGAGAATAGGAGGGTCTGAGGTGTCCAAGGCTTCTGCAATGGCAGGGAAATAAGTAGGTAAAATATGCCCAGATAATCCTGGCAAATGACCTGCACCCACATGCTGCAGAGAATGGCAGTGAATTTAGGGAATTTTGCCTATCTGAACCGAGGGGAAATTCCTTCCTGACACTACTACGGTGATCAGTTAGACCATGAGCAAGTGAGCAAGAACCAGCCAGCCAAGCACTTGAGAGAAAGAATGTGCAGTGCCACCTCAAAGCCCTAGTCCTCCCCATCCAATGTCCCATCTGCAGCCATGGCTATCCCTGATGTTTCAAAGGAAAGAGATTAAAAGAACAAAAAACAAACAAACAAACAAACAAAAAAAAACACAGCATATAAAGGGGAGGGGAGGAGGGAGAGATAGCTTTTCCTGGTCCCTGTTGGTGGCTGGCTGAAACCCTGAGCTTTAGGAACATAAAACTTAAACTGGAAGTGAGCCGCAGGATTGTTGAGCCCTGCTCCCTACAGTCACAGGCAATCCTGTCATGGACTTCTGCTCATAAATTTTTCCAGCTCTCTCTTCAAACTAATTAAGTCATTTGCCCTCACAACTCCTACTGAGAGGCTGTTCCAGAATCTCACCCTCTAATGTCTAGAAACTTTCTTCTAATCTCCAGCCTGGAATTTTTTCATGGCCAGTTTATAGCCATTTGTAGTTGAACCAACACTGTGCTTTAGCTTAAATAGCTCGTCACCCTTTCTTGTATATTTTCCCCTTAATGTATTTATAGATAGAAATTATATCCCCTCTCAGCTTTCTTTTTGCTAGACTAAACAAGTCAAGCTCTTCCAGTCACCGCTCATAAGACAGGCCCTCCATTCCTCTCATCATCGTAGTAGGTCTTCTCCGTACCCGTTCCAGTTTAAATTAATCTTTCTTGAACATGAGTGACCAGTGTACACAGTATTCCACATGAGGTCTCACCAGTGCCTTGTATATTAGCAGAATGTTTCCCTATCTCTACTGGAAATTCCTCACTGCTCCATCAGCAAGTTTTATTTCCCAACATTTAACCATCTGCTTAGTGGTTAAAAATATTTGAATCATCCATTTAGGAAAAAATTACTTGCTGTGAACATTTGCAAGGGTGATTTTGTATAACAGAAAAGGGGGGGAAAGTGATGGTGTGCCATAGTGGTTCTTGTGCTTTGAAAGCTGAAGACAATGTACCGCCTCTGTATCCTTTTCAAGAAGTCCTTCACCTTTGAGGAGTGGAGTGGTGGAGATGAGCAAGTAATACAGGGCATTAGTGTGCGGAACAGCTTTTGTTTGTTGTTTCTTTCTTATTTTGTCATTATGGTCCCCACTTCCCTATTGTTTATCTGTATGGTCTCTGTCTGGTTCTTTAATTGTTTCTGTCTGTTACATAATTATTTTTGCTAACTGTAAATTAATTAAGGTGGTGGGATATAATTGATAGGATTGGCTAGTGAAATTTTAGTATAATGATTGGGTAAGGTACAGGTACAGGACTCAAATTTCACTATATAAACTGGGTTCCAAAGGAAGTTCTTTGGGAACCAACTCCAGGACACAGCCCCAAATATCAGAGCTGCCAGACCTCAACACTCTGCCAATGACACCATGCAGAAACTGGAGTCCCCCAGATGGACCTGATCCTGAATACCATCAAGAAAAGTTCATCTGTCTTATTGGGAATGGTGAGCACTGTATGTGTAGCATGTGCATTCGGGTTTTGGTGATTGTTAATAAATGATGATGATGGGTGATCACTCCTTACCGAGTATGATAATCTTCCATGGGAGTTATGGGTCCTCAGGTGGCTAATAAGGCCAATCCTTGAACCACAAGTTCTATTACAATGAAGGCAGATGTTTTCAGGCTCAGCAAGAGGCTGTTGACCATGACTAGAGAACAATCTCTCCTTCCTCCTGCGCCTCTTGTCCTCTTTGGCTTGTCGGCGAGCAAGTTCAAAATGCTGGGGACCATCATGTAGGACTTCACTCCATTTTAAGCGATCCTGGACAAGTGTCTCCCAGATATCAATGTCAATATTACATTTTTTTAGGTTGTTCTTCAGCAAGTCCTTATAACGCTTCTGTTGTCTACCCATGTTATGGTACCCTTTTTCAGCTGAGAGAACAGGACCTGTTTATGGAGGCGATGGTCTGGCATCCGGACAACATGACCAGTTCAGCAGAATTGCTGATGGATGATCATTGCCTCGATACTGGTGATCTTTGCCTCTTCCAGAACACTAATATTGGTGCCCCTGTCTTTCCATTTGATCTTCAAAATCTTACAAAGGCAGCGTTGATGGTGCCTCTCAAGGACTTTCAAGTGGTGTCTATAGGTTGTCCAAGTTTTGGACCCATAGAACAGTGTTGGGAGAATAATGGCTTGATAAACAAGAAGCTGGGGAGGGGGCATTTGAATGTCGTGATCATCAAAGACCCTGTGCCGTAAATGAGAAAAAGCTACACTGGCACAGCTCAGGCGATGCTGAATTTCTGCATCAATATCTGCCTTGGATGAAAGTTGAATTCCATGGTAGAGGAAATGATCTACATCCTCCAGTGCCACTCCATTGATTTTGATAGTTGGGACATGTAATACCTCATTTGGAGAGGGCTGATAGAGCACTTTAGTCTTCTTGATATTAAGAGTGAGACCATGACATGCGTAAGCATCGGCAAACACATTCAAGATAGTTTGAAGATCTTTCTCGGAGTGGGCAAAGATTGTGTTGTCATCAGCATACTGAATTTCCACAATAGATGTTGTGGAAATCTTACTCTTGGGTTTCAGCCTGCTAAGCCTGAAAAACTTTCCATCCATTCTGTAGGTGATTTCAATGCCAGCTGTAAATGTCCCAGCAATTAGGTAAAGAATAACAGCAATAAAAACCGCAAACATGGTTGAAGCAATGATACAGCCCTGTTTGACTCCTGTTTGTACTTTGAAAGGTTCACTCTGGGAGCCAGTGCTGCTCAGAACAGTTGCTTTCATGTTATCATGAAGCAATTTTAGGACATTGGATATCCTGATAAATAAATCAATATTAGAAAGTACAGTCCAGAGGGCACGGCGATTCACTGAGTCAAAGGCTTTAGTTAGATCAATAAAGGCCTTGTACAGTGGTCAGTTTTGCTCTCAACACTTTTCTTGCAGCTGCCGTGCTGTGAAGATCATATCCGCAGTTCCACGATATGGTTGGAAACCACTCTGTGACTCTGGTAAAATTTCTTCTGACAGGGGCAGAAGGCAGGTTACAAGGATCCATGCCAGAACTTTGCCTGCAGTGGCTAGGAGGGAGATACCATGATCATTTCCACAATCCACTTTATCCCCTTTCTTGAAGAGGGTGACAATCAAGGCATCCTCATTTCACTGGGTATCTCCTCCTTTATCCCGATTTTAAGGCTAAGCAGCTCTTCAATAACTGTATATATTTTTGACCAATTATGCTACTTGACTTATTCACCATTTGCATTTTTCTATTACTAAATGATTCTCATGCCCATGTATGGATAAGCTTTTTCATCCATGCAAGAGTTACAATTCTTTCATTAGAACTCAATCTCTGATTGTTCTGCATTGCTCATTATGGATGAATGCTTTTCCATCTTTGGAGAGCCAATTGTTAGCAAGGTCTCTGATAGTCTCTTTGGCAACTTCTTGCTGCACAGTTGCAGAAATGGCACACATACATCAATCTGATAAGACAGACCTCAGTTTATGAAGCAGGGGGAAAAACGCTGTGGGATATGTATTTTGGTCTCATGCTCGGGACCATGTCTCCTTCCCTGGAATAACTGATTTCCTTTTGCATATTTTCCAGATAGTATTTCTGCACTATTAACATTATTTGCTTATGAGAAAGTGCATTCCCCCAGACTGTTTTGAGATGGCAATGAGAGCTGTTTGAGGTTCCTTGTTGGGGGATGATCTAATGGGCAATAATATAGTTGTGGAAAATGTGCATCCATCAGCAATTCCAAAGGTATCTGGGTTTGGATATGTGCATATTTGGATTCCAAAGGTTATCATTGCACTGCTTGGATACACACTGGGTTTATTATCTGTCACTAAAATTTTCAAAGTGTATATAAAAATTAATTGGAAAAACCCAAGCTTCCTGTGCTAATCTGATCCTATAGGGACCCTGCAGGCATCTCCTACATACAACAACCCCTTTCTCTTTCCCAACATACTCTGGATCCCTCCCAATCTACCGTTTTCTTAAGGAATGATTTTCTATGCCCTGCAGTGTGATTGGCGACTGATTTTTCCTCCCCTCTCCTGGCGTCTTCAGAAGGAAGAGGGTAACCAGTTCACTCCTACAGAATTTTTGTAGATTACCTCATCCTCTCTGAGGTTCCCCCATGTTCAATCACTCCTGCGGTGTCTTCTCCTTTGGTCACCACTGGGGTATCTCACCTGTTGTATTACACTGACTTAATGTGTGCGTAGTTGACGATTGGCACATGAAAAAGATAAGGGACATGCTCCTTTTACCAGCTAAGATTGTTTTGCCTTTTCAAGGTTCTCAAGCTGAAGAATCAGGGCTCTGTACCAGCTCCCCTTGTGTACACATTATACAATAATCAAGTCTGTCTGCAGCACATATTAACCTCTGTTTCTCCTAGGTTTTCTCCAGGAAAGTCATCTGTAGTGGCCAAATGATATAAATGAAGTTACTTTTGTTTTATTGAGTCTCAAATGTTGAAGCACTCAGGACTGTTTGCAAGTGTGAGGGAAGAATTAGTGAGAAACAGGGAGAGTGTTGTGGAAGAGAAGAAAGATTGATGAATAAGTGGGAGGATCTACTAAGACAAGGGGTGGGGGGTAGGGGAAACTAGATGAAGAGCAAAAAGAAAAAAAAACAAGAACAAAAGAAATAGAAAATAATAGAATTGAAGGGAGAAGGGCAGAAAAATCGTGAGATTGGGTAAATCCAGAAGAAGGAACCCCCAAACGAAGCCAAGATGACAATAAAGTTAATGAAAATAATATTGTTAGAACATTGTCCATCAAATAAAAAAAAAACATTATGTGATGTTTTTCCTCTCCACCTTCATACTTTCACTAATATATCCTAACTGCTAAAATGCAGCTGCAAAGGCAGATCTTGGTGGTACTGATTTAATTCAGCAATAAAATACAACAGAGCATGCAGGGATACTGATTAAAGTATACCTCAGATGCATACAAGCCTGAGGTGAGTATTTGTAGAGCATCTAAGAAGTGTATTAATCAGTAATCCACACAGTATTCTGTCTCTTAATTGCAATTATAAAATGGACATTTTAACAAAAGAATAAGTATAAAGAGTTTCTCTTTATTTTTGTACATAAGGCCAATAATGATGAATGAGGCATCTTCTAAATGTAAATCAAAAACAATAAAGACACATGCATGCATTTATCATCTTATATAACTCAGTGATTGACAGCTAAGTTGGGCAGCATATTTCCTGTTGGTTAACTTTTGAATAAACATGTCTTACCAAAGTTTCACACTAAATTACATCTTCCCTTTCTAGAGACCAGCATGGAAGGCAGGCCATTACAAAACACTTTGGACATCTTCAACAGGCACAACAGAAATATCAAAGCTATTCCTGCATACTTGTCACTAGAATTTTTATTTCTGTGTGCTATACAAATCTACCATGCACTATCCATTTGTAAACTGGGAAATTATTTTTAAGTACAGGACTGAACATAGGAACTGGCATACTGGACTCTAAAGCTGTGGTCCATCTAGTTCAGCATCCTTTCTACTTTAGTGGCCAATGCCAACTGGTAATGCATATGAATTAAATTCAAAGCTTTTTTAAAATCATCCCATCTTACGGTTTCAGTAAGTCTGCTGACCCCTGACCTGTTTCTGGTACATATTCTTAAGAGTCTCTGGATTTTCAGGCCCTAGATGATAACAGTTAACAGGTGCCTTTCAATCTTGTAAGAAAACAAAGGAAGGTTCCCTAACAAGGGAGGTTGTGGAATTTCCCTCATTGGAGGTTTTTAAGAACAGGTTAGAGAAACACCTGTCCATGATGGTTTAGGTTTAGTCCTCCTGCCTCAGACAGGGGCATGGACTAGATGGCCTCTTGCGGCCCCTTCCAGCCTACATTTCTATGATTCTATCATACTGTTTTGAAAACAAAGTAGAAGAGTTTACTCCAATTCCAACATCGTGATCTAAGATGGAAGTTTGTGTATGGCAAAGCCCCTATTATACACAGTCTGAAATCCTTACAATAATCCAGCAATAACTCTGCAGCATGACCATGTGGATTATTACCAGGGAATACCTATTTCTGCATCTACCTAAAAAATGAAAAGTAGCTTCCATGTCACTGCCAATGAATGCTCTTTCTGTGGGCTTGTGTTAAACGAGGATCCTAGGTGGTGGTGGTGGTTGTTTTAAGTTGTTTTATCTTGCATTATAACACATTCGTGTGTACAGACAACAAGGGGCAGTGACTAGCTTTGTTATTCTTCTAAACCACAGACCTCTACCCACGTGGTCTCAAGATGTGTGTGAGATGTGTGTGTGTATATATATATATATATATATATATATATATATATATATATATAACAGCCCCATATCCACACTCCATGGGCTAGTGACTACTAAAGGATGACAATTCCTCACATATGGACAAAACCAACTTACTGCAGTGTGTTTGTGTTACATGGTTTTTAACGGAATGACAAATCCGTATTTTAAAAATCCACCTTAAACATTATGAGATGGCTGGAGACATTAAGACATTTCTTGTAACTTGTAGATGGTGCTTTTTACTTATATGAATCTAGTTGAGTTACAAGTGTAACATGCTTTCATATGCTATCTTCTACTTACCCTATAGTTTGCTCACAGTGTTAATGTCTCATATTAGTGCCCATCATTTCTTTACTGTTTTCTGTCTGCCTATCTCACTAGCATGAAAATGTATAGGAGCATGTTACGAACTTAATTTTTTGTTTAACTGGCTTCTCTTCACTCCCTCCCACCTTGCACATTTTTGGGGGTCGAGGTTAGTTTTGTGGGTTTGGGTTTTGTTAAGGAAAAAGTCAGAACAAACGTATGAGTTTTGCATTTTGTTCTGAAAGTGGTAAGATTCTGGGTCATTCTGATGTGTTTTGGGAGACAGTTCCACAGCTGCGAGCCAGCTGCAGAGAAAGCTCCATCCCCCACATGCATAAGTCTCACCCTGTGGTTGACTGTTCCATTGAAATGAAACTGTGGTGGATGCTCATGGTTATAGGCCATGTGAGCCTGTCCCAGGAAGGGTTTTGAATAGCAGGACCAAACCCTTGCATTAGATATTATATTCCATGAGAAACCAGTGCAGATATGTCAGCACTGTGGTGAGTTGCTCTCAGCTGCTTGTTTGACTTAGCAAGCAAGCTGTGTATCTTAGTCTAACTAGAGTTTTATATAGTCAACATCTTTCAGTCCTAGATATAATTAACAATCAGCCTAGAGGACATGAATGTGTAGATAGATTTTTATAATTAATGTGTAGCTTAAGGGACAGTTCTTCTATAGTATTGTTCTTAAAGAAAAAGTTGCTATATATGTGGAGTTACCGGCTCTGATCCTGAGGCAGCTTCTTGGTCTGGCAAACTGCCAGTAGTGTGCCAGATAGATTTGTGATAGATTTGACCTATTGGACTGGCACTCCCTCTGGAGACCTTTATGAGGTCCAGGGAAACCTGCGGTGCGAGTGAATGGGGAATAACTAAAGTAAAGTAAAGTATCTGCCGAGGTCTGAGTTAGATGCCTGGAGGCTCAACCAGTTGAACAGCTGCAGAACAACTCATCAGGATGGTAGGGATGAGAGAGCTGTTCTCCCTACTCCTGGCACGGTCCTGCTCCCTATGATCCCCAGCCCTGCACAGGCCCCATGTCTCAAGCTCAGTTCCAGTCCCTCTACCCTAACCTCCTCTCCACACAGCACAGCTCCAACCACTATCATCATCTTCTCACCTGACTCACCTCCAGCTCCCTCGTCTCCCTCTCTCTCTCCACAGTCACAGCTCTGATTCCCACACCCCCACCCTAAAAAAGTCTTACCCCCCTCTCTTCACTCTTCTTCTGCACAGCTCCAATTCTCAACACCAATCAACATCCTTCTCCTCTTTGGCACGGCTCCATTTTCATAGATTCATACATTCTAGGACTGGAAAGGACCTCGAGAGGTCATCGAGTCCAGTCCCCTGCCCTCATGGTAGGACCAAATACTGTCTAGACCATCCCTGATAGACATTTATCTAACCTACTCTTAAATATCTCCAGAGATGGAGATTCCACAACCTCCCTAGACAATTTATTCCAGTGTTTAACCACCCTGACAGTTAGGAACTTTTTCCTAATGTCCAACCTAAACCTCCCTTGCTGCAGTTTAAGCCCATTGCTCCTTGTTCTTAGAGGCTAAGGTGAACAAGTTTTCTCCCTCCTCCTTATGACACCCTTTTAGATACCTGAAAACTGCTGTCATGTCCCCTCTCAGTCTTCTCTTTTCCAAACTAAACAAACCCAATTCTTTCAGCCTTCCTTCATAGGTCATGTTCTCAAGACCTTTAATCATTCTTGTTGATCTTCTCTGGACCCTCTCCAATTTCTCCACATCTTTCTTGAAATGCGGTGCCCAGAACTGGACACAATACTCCAGTTGAGGCCTAACCAGCGCAGAGTAGAGCAGAAGAATGACTTCTCGTGTCTTGCTCATAACACAGTAGTTAATACATCCCAGAATTATGTTTGCTTTTTTTGCAACAGCATCACACTGTTGACTTATATTTAGCTTGTGGTCCACTATAACCCCTAGATCCCTTTCTGCCGTACTCCTTCCTAGAACGGTTCTGCATCATAGAACTGGAAGGGACCTGGAGAGGTCATCTAATCCAGTCCCCTGCACTCAAGGCAGGACTAAATATTATCTAAATATTATCTAGACCATACCTGACAGGTGTTTGTCCAATCTGCTCTTAAAAATCCCCAATGATGGAGATCCCACAACCTCCCTAGGCAATTTATTCCAGTGCTTAACCACTCTGAAGTTAGGAAGTTTTTCCTAATGTCCAACCTATACCGCCCTTGCTGCAATTTAAGCCCATTGTTTCGTGTCCTATCCTCAGAGGTTAAGAAGAACAATTGTTCTCTCTCTTGGTAACAACCTTTTATGTACTTGAAAACTGTTATCATGTCCCCTCTCAGTCTTCTCTTCTCTTCTCCAGACTAAACAAACCCAATTTTTTCAATCTTCCCTCATAGTTCATGTTTTCTAGATCTTTAATCATTTTTGTTGCTCTTCTCTGGACTTTCTTCAATTTGTCCACAACTTTCCTGAAATGTGGGATCCAGAACTGGACACAATACTCCAGTCGAGGCCTAATCATTGCAGAGTAGAGTGGAAGAATTACTTTTCATGTCTTGCTTACAATACTCCTGCTAATAAATCCCAGAATGATGTGTTGTGGTTTTGTTTGTTTGTTTGTTTTTTGCAACAGTGTTATACTGTTGACTCATATTTAGCTTGTGATCCACTATGACCCCCAGATTCCTTTCTGCAATACTTCTTCCTAGGCAGTCATTTCCCATTTTGTATGTGTGTAACTGATTGTTCCTTCCTAAATGGAGTACTTTGCATTTGTCCTTAGTGAATTTCATCCTATGTACTTCAAACCATTTCACCAGTTTGTCCAGATCATTTTGAATTTTAATCATATCCTCCAAAGCACTTGCAACCCCTCCCAGCTTGGTATCATCCACAAACTTTATAAGTGTACTCTCTATGCCATTATCTAAATCATTGATGAAGATAGTGAACAGACCCAGAACCGATCCCTGCAGGACCCCACTCGTTAGGCCCTTCCAGCATGACTGTGAACCACTGATAACTACTCTCTGGGAATGATTTTCCAACCAGTTATGCACCCACCTTATAGTAGCTCCATCTAGGTTGTATTTCCCTAGTTTGTTTATGAGAAGGTCATGCGAGACAGTATCTAAAGCCTTACTAAAGTCAAGAAATACCACATCCACCGCTTCCCCCTCCCCATCCACAAGGCTTGTTACCCTGTCAAAGAAAGCTATCAGGTTGATTTGACATGATTTGTTCTTGACAAATCCATGCTGACTGTTAGTCATCACCTTATTATCTTCTAGATGTTTGCAAATTGATTGCTTAATTATTTGCTCCATTATCTTTCCGAGTACAGAAGTTAAGATGACTGGTCTGTAATTCCCCGGGTTGTCCTTATTTCCCTTTTTATAGATGGGCATTATATTTGCCCTTTTCCAGTCTTCTGAATGTCTCCCATCTTCCATGACTTTTCAGAAATAATTGCTAATGGCTCAGATNTTTTTATAAATGGGCACTATATTTGCCCTTTTCCAGTCTTCTGGAATGTCTTCCGTCTTCCATGACTTTTCAAAAATAATTGCTAATGGCTCAGATATCTCCTCAGTCAGCTCCTTGAGTATTCTAGGGTGCATTTCATCAGGCCCTGGTGATTTGAAAACATCTAACTTATCTAAGTAATTTTTGACTTGTTCTTTCCCTATTTTAGACTCTGATCCTACCTCATTTTCACTGGCATCCACTATGTTAGACGTCCAATCACCACTAACCTTCTTGGTGAAAACCAAAACAAATAAATCATTAAGCACCTCTGCCATTTCCACATTTTCTATTATTGTCTTTCCTCCCCTCATTGAATAACGAGCCTACCCTGTCCTTGGTCTTGGTCTTCCTCTTGCTTCTAATGTATTTGTAGAATGTTTTCTTTTTTCCTTTTATGTCTCTAGCTAGTTTGATCTTATTTTGTGCCTTGGCTTTTCTAATTTTGTCCCTATGTACTTGTGTTATTTGTTTATATTCATGCTTTGTAATTTGACAGAGTTTCCATTTTTTATAGGACTCTTTTTTTGAATTGTAGATCATTAAAGATCTCCTGGTTAAGCCAGGATGGTCTCTTGCCATACATCCGAGCTTTCCTATGCAGTGGGATAGTTTGCTCATGTGTCCTTAATAATGTCTCTTTGAAAAACTGCCAACTGTCTTCAATTGTTTTTCCCTTAGACTTGCTTCTCATGGGATTTTACCTACCAACTCCATGAGTTTGCTAAAGTCTGCCTTCTTGAAATCCATTGTCTTTATTGTGCTGTTCTCTCTCCTACCATTCCTTAGAATCATGAACTCTACCACTTCATGATCACTTTCACCCAAGTTGACTTCCACTTTCAAATTCTCAACCAGTTCCTCCCTATTTGTCAAAATCAGATCTAGAACAACCTCCCCCCAGTAGCTTTCTCCACCTTCTGAAATAAAAAAAAAAGGTTTCCAATACATTCCAAGAACTTGTTGGATAAGCTATGCCCTGCTGTTTTATTTTCCCAACAGATGTCTGAGTAGTTGAAGTCCCCCATCAACACAAGTCCTGTGCTTTGGATGATTTTGTTAGTTGTTTTAAAAAAAGCCTCATCCACCTCTTCTTCCTGGTTTGGTGGTCTGTAGTAGACCCCTACCATGACATGACCCTTGTTTTTTACTCCTTTTATCCTTACCCAGAGACTTTCAACAAGTCTGTCTCTTATTTGATCTCAACCTCAGTCCAAGTGTATACATTTTTAATATATAAGGTAACACCTCCTCCCTTTTTCCCTGCCTGTCCTTCCCGAGCAAGCTGTATTCTTCTATACCAGTATTCCAGTCATGAATATTATTCCACCAAGTCTCCGGATGCCAACTATGTCATAGTTGTGTTTATTTACTAGCATTTCGAGTTCTTCCTGCTTATTCCCCATACTTCTCGCATTAGTATACAGACATCTATGATACTGATTTGATTCCCCCACTCCAGTTCTGTCTTGTCTCTCCCTTATTTCTGCTATGACAGCCCATGCTCCCCTGCAGATTCTGACCTTTCTCCCAGGTCTCCATGTTTTTGACTTACCTGTGGGCTTTGGTCACCTGCCCCCATCGAACCTAGCTTAAGGCCCTCCTCACTAGGTTAGTCAGTCTGTATCCAAATATACTCTTCCCCTTCCTTGATAGGTGGACCCCATATCAGTTTAGCAGTCCTTCTTCCTGGAACAGCATTCCGTGTTCAATGAAGCCGAAACCCTCCTGGTGACATTGTCCCCGCAGCCAGGAATTCACCTCCAGGATGCATTTGTCTCTGCAGGGACCCCTACCCTTGAGTGGAAGGACTGAAGCGCCCAACTCTCTGTGCTCCCAACTCCCTCACCCTTACTCCCAGAGCCCTGTAGTCACTTCTGATCTGCTGAGGGTCACACCTTGCAGTATCGTTAGTACCCATATGGATGAGTAGCATGGGGTAGTAGTCAGAGAGCCGGATGATCCTCGAAAATTCCTCTATAACATCATGGATACAGGTCCCTGGCAGGCAGCATACCTCCTGGGATGCCATGTCAGGGCAACAGATGGGTGACTCCGTCCCCCTCAGGAGAGAGTCTCCAACCACCTTTACCCTAAGTTTCCTCCTGGAAGTGGTGGTTGTGATCCTCCCAGTCTTTGGGGTACATGGCTTCTCCTCTTCAACCTTTGGGGGTAATTGCTCATCACTCATTGCCAGGGCAGCATAATGGTTCTCCAGCATCATGGTGGGTGGGTTGGGAGTAGGGGTGGAGCACTTCCTGCTGCCAGAAGTAACCAACAGCCAGTGTCCTCCCTGTACCAGAGCCTTATCCTCCTCCCCCGGTGACATGACAGCAGTCCTCTCTATCTGGATGGCGTCCTCAGCCTTGGAAGACTCCGTATGAATACTGTCAATGAATTCCTCGTATGCCTCAGCCTAGCCACCTCCTCCTGTAGCTCTCCCATCTGCTTCCTGAGAGATTCCACTAGCAGGCACATCTCACACTGCATGGTCTCCCCAGCCTGGCTTTCTGTGAGTGGGAAATGCAGGTCACAGTCTCTGCAATTCCACACCAGGATCTGGGTAGAGGCATCCATGGTTCGGTTCTCTGTCTGGATACAGGCGCAGGTGGAGGAGACGGGAGCAGTGTTGGCACTGGCAATTTGGCCCTTCCTCTCTCAAACTCCCCTTTTTGCTGTCCCATGTTCACTAGTTCCCCTTGGTCACTTAGCCTTTGGCTTTTTTAAGGCCTTCCCCCCTAGGTCAGCCCTACGCCCCCGTTAATCACACAGGGGGAAGGTGATCACAAGGGTGATTGAGGCTAATCAAGGATGATCAAGAAAACGAAGTCTCAGGCTAGGTCTACACTGGGGGGGGGATCGATTTAAGATATGCAAATTCAGCTACGTGAATAGCGTAGCTGAATTCGACATATCCTATTCAACTTACCCCGCTGTGAGGACGGCGGCAAATCGACCACCGCGGCTCCCCCATCGACGGCGCTTACTCCTCCTGATGAGGTGGGAGTACGCGCGTCGATTCAGGGATCAATGTATCCGTCTAGATGAGATGTGATAAATCGATCCCCAAGAGAGCGATTTCTACCCGCCGATCGGGGCGGGTAGTGTAGACTAGCCCTCAAACTGTCCCTAAACACACAATCCCAATTGATCCTGTAACTTCCTCCTACCATCTTCCTCCTCCCCCCAAAACCAACCACCATGGTTTTCATCCAGAATGAAAATACATATCAGCAAAACCTGTTTTACTGTAAGCTCTAATTGATTGTAAACTCTATGGGTATGTCTACACAGCATTTTGGAGTGAGTGGGAGTGAGCTTCCCATCTGGATTGGGAGATTCAGGTTTGCAAGCTAGTTCTCTAAAAATATCTTTTTAAACAGCATTTTGAAGTTCTAGCTCAGACTTTGAAATGTACCCCTCTCCGTAGGCCTCAGAGCTCAAGCTCCAGCCCCAGCCAAAACCTAAAATGCTGTCTATGCAGCTATTTTTAGAATGTTAGCATGAGCTATGCAAGCCTGAGTCTACTGACCTGGGCTGGGACACTTGTTCTTGCTCACTTCAAAATGATGTGTAGACATACCCTTTGGGACGGACTGTCTTAGTGTCTAAGGCCTTGTCTACACTACGAGAGTAGTTCGATTTTACTTAAATCGAATATTTGGAATCGATATTGCAAAGTCGAACGTGTGTGTCCACACTAAGGACAGTAATTCGACTTTGTGAGTCCACACTAACGGGGAAAGCGTCGACATTGGAAGCGGTGCACTGTGGGCAGCTATCCCACAGTTCCCGCAGTCCCCGCTGCCCATTGGAATTCTGGGTCGAGCCACCAATGCCTTCTGGGTAAAAAAATGTGTCGAGGGTGCTTTTGGGTAACTGTCGTCATCCATCCATCACTCACTCCCGCCCTCCCTCCCTCCCTGAAAGCGCCGGCGGGAAATCATTTCGCGCACTTTTCAAGTCATTGACAGCGCGGACGCCACAGCACTGTGAGCATGGAGCCCGCTGCAACCATCGCTGCAGTTGTGGCCGCTCTCAACGCCTCGCAGCTTATCATACAGGTTGCCCTGAGGCAGATGCAGAAAAGTCAGGCGAGGAGGCTACGTCAACGCGGTGATGGCCTGAAGTGTGAGAGTAGCACAGACCTCTCAGAAAGCAGGGGACCCAGCGCCGAGGACATCACGGTGGCAATGGGTCATGTTGATGCCGTGGAACGGCGATTCTGGGCACGGGAAACAAGCACTGAGTGGTGGGACCGCATAGTGCTGCAGGTCTGGGATGAATCACAGTGGCTGCGAAACTTCCGCATGCGGAAGGGAACTTTCCTTGAACTTTGTGAGTTGCTGTCCCCTGCCCTGAAGCGCAATGACACCCGGATGCGACCAGCCCTGACTGTCCATAAGCGAGTGGCCATAGCCCTCTGGAAGCTTGCAACGCCTGACAGCTACCGGTCAGTCGCGAGCCAGTTTGGGGTGGGCAAATCTACCGTGGGGGTTGTTGTGATGCAAGTAGCCAAGGCAATCGTTGATGTACTGCTGCCAAAGGTAGTGACCCTGGGAAACGTGGAGGCGATCATAGATGGCTTCGCAGCGATGGGATTCCCAAACTGCGGTGGGGCCATAGATGGAACTCACATCCCTATCCTGGCACCGGACCACCAGGCCAGCCAGTACATTAACAGAAAGGGCTACTTTTCCATGGTGCTGCAAGCACTGGTGGACCACAGGGGACGTTTTACCAACATCTACGTGGGATGGCCGGGCAAGGTTCATGACGCTCGTGTTTTCAGGAACTCTGGTCTGTTTAGACGGCTGCAGCAAGGTATTTACTTCCCGGACCACAAAATAACTGTTGGGGATGTGCAGATGCCTATAGTCATCCTCGGGGACCCAGCCTACCCGCTAATGCCCTGGCTCATGAAGCCCTATACAGGTGCCCTGGACACTGAAAAAGAACTCTTCAACTACCGGCTGAGCAAGTGCAGAATGGTGGTGGAGTGTGCTTTTGGACGTCTCAAGGGGAGATGGAGAAGCTTGATGACTCGCTGTGATCTCAGCGAAACCAATATCCCCATTGTTATAGCAGCTTGCTGTGTGCTCCACAATCTCTGTGAGAGCAAGGGGGAGACCTTTATGGCGGGGTGGGAGGTTGAGGAAATTAGCCTGGCTGCTGATTACTCACAGCCAGACAGCCGGGCGATTAGAAGAGACCAGCGGGAAGCGCTGTGCATCCGGGAGGCTTTGAAAGCAAAGTTCCTGAGTGAGCAGGGTAACCTGTGACTTTCTAATTTTGTGTACAGAGAAGCCTTCACCCCACTTCCAACACACGTTTCAAAATAAAAATAGTTCTACTTTGTTAAAGCACACCGTTTTCTGTAATACTGTTTTCGCGGGAATTTTTTAAAACTGGGACGCAGACTGTGGTGCGGAGCGGGTGTAGTGTAGTCGCGCGAATGCAGCTTCTAAACTGAAGGACTGACAGGCTCCGGTGCGGTGGGATGGTTCTTTCAACGGAGCCTGTCACCCCTCCTGATAGGGACTGTGTGTATGGGGGTACTATGTGACTTTGTGGCGGGGGGGGACGCTTACAGATCCCCTGCTGTGTGGCTCTGTGATCCTGCCTAAGGACCGCCGCTTCAGATCTCTAACTGCCCTCCCGTGCCACAAAGTCACAGAGCAACCCACCTCCCACCACATAACATGAAAAGAACCTCCCAGACTAACCAGGGTAAGTAGTCACTGCATCACTGCACTATGTATGTGCCCTGCTGCTGTGCCTGCCCCCGACTATGTACCCTGCCAAAGGTGACTGTCCTGTCCAATTACCAACCCCCTTTCCCCCCCTCCTCCAAAAGAACATGATGGAAACAGTAGTTAACAGAAACATATTTTTTATTAACAACTACACAGGGGACTGGGAAGTGAAACTTGGACGGGGGCTTGTGTCAGGCGGGAAGGAAAGAACTTGTCAAACTTTGGGGACTGAGAGCCTTCTGCTGCTCGAGCTCTCTGCAGGGGTGCAGTGAGAGTTAGCAGGGACTCTGCCGCCTCTCCTTCTGTGCACTTTGGGTGAAGGGAGTATGGGACTTGGTGGCGGGGGAGGGCGGTTAGAGATGGACTGCAGCGGGGCTCTGTCCTCCTGCCTCCGTTCCTGCAGAACATCCACAAGGCGCCGGAGCGTGTCCGTTTGCTCCCTCAGTAGTCCAAGCAGGGTTTGAGTCGCCTGCTGGTCTTCCTGACGCCACCTCTCCTCCCGATCCATGTTGGCTTGGTGCATTTGGGACAAGTTCTCCCGCCACTGGGTCTGCTGTGCTGCCTGGGCTCGGGAGCAGGCTATAAGCTCGGAGAACATGTCCTCCCGTGTCCTCTTCTTCTTATGCCTAATCCTCCCTAGCCTCTGGGAGTGTGATGACAGGCTAGGTTGTGAGACAGTCGCAGATGGGGCTGTGGGAATGGGAAAAAGGGAGTGAATTCCTCAGAAAGATAAATGTAGTTGTGAACAAAGAACATAGTCTTTCTCTGTGAACAGGACCATGCACAGCACCTATCACATGCGCACTCAGCACAAGGTCGAATTCTCGGCCTTCGCATTCACTGTCTGTGGTTTTGCAGAGCACTTTTGAGAACCCTGTCAGGACAACGGAATTTCTGTTGCAGGCAGACATGGTAAGCCGTAGATTCGTGGCAGCTTAAAACTTTAATATTAGCAATGGCCTCATTTCACATTGAAATCAATGTCGGTCCCTGCTGCCAGCAATCCGGCAAGCAGGAAGTTTGCTCCTGTCCCACACCCTCGCGGCTGTCCCCGGGAACGATCCCTTTCGGCTGACCCTTTCCCGCCTCCACCGCGTGGCTGCAAACCAGCCAACACTAATAACATTCCCCTACCTCATTCAAAGCAGGTCTTCATGAGCGACATCACCCTCATGAGGATCTCTGAGAGCGACAGACAGAGAATGCTCCGGGAAAGCCTCCAAAGACCAGGGCCGTATGCCGCCATGCTGTGCCAAGCAATGATTCCGGAGTACTTGCTAGTCTCGTGGCGCGGCAACGTGTCCTACTACGGAGGACCCAATAAGGCCGCTCTCCCCAAGAACCTAATGCAGCGGATTTCAAATTACCTGCAGGAGAGCTTCCTTGAGATGTCCCAGGAGGATTTCTGCTCCATCCCCGGACATATAGACCGCATCTTACTGTAGCTGCAGTAGCAGGGACTACACAGTAGAGCGGCTTGGGCAGGACAATCATGCAAAACCGGACATTGCTAGATTTTTTTGAAATACTTGCACTGCCCATGACTGAACCGTTAAGTTATTCAAAGTAATCATGAGAAACCCATTTTTTACATTGTTAATAATCATGTTCTGTTACAAATAAATGTTTAGATGTTTACAACACTTACTGGATGATCCTTCACCAGATTCTGTGTCCGGGGTAACGGCTGGGGAGGGTTGGTAGGGGATCTCTGTAAGGGTGATGAAGAGATCCTGGCTGTCGGGGAAATCAGCGTTGTGAGCGCTGTCGACTGCCTCGTCCTCCTCATCTCCTTCCTCATCTTCCCCGTCCGCTAACATGTCCGAGGATCCGGCCGTGGACACTATCCCATCCTCAGAGTCCACAGTCAGTGGTGGGGTAGTGGTGGCGGCCGCACCGAGGATGGAATGCAGTGCCTCGTAGAAACGGGATGTCTGGGGATGGGATCCGGAGCGTCCGTTTGCCTCTTTGGTCTTCTGGTAGCCTTGCCTCAGCTCCTTGATTTTCACGCGGCACTGCGTTACATCCCGGCTGTATCCTCTCTCTGCCATGTCTTTAGAGATCTTCTCATAGATCTTTGCATTCCGTCTTTTGGATCGCAGCTCGGAAAGCACGGACTCATCGCCCCACACAGCGATGAGATCCAAGACTTCCCGATCAGTCCATGCTGGGGCCCTCTTTCTATTCTGAGCTTGCACTGCCATCAGTGCTGGAGAGCTCTGCATCGTTGCCAGTGCTGCTGAGCTCGCCACGATGTCCAGACAGGAAATGAGATTCAAACTGGCCAGACAGGAAAAGGAATTCAAATTCAAATTTTCCCGGGGCTTTTCCTGTGTGGCTGGTCAGAGCATCCGAGCTCGTACTGCTGTCCAGAGCGTCAACAGAGTGGTGCACTGTGGGATAGCTCCCGGAGCTATTAACGTCGATTTCCATCCACACCTAGCCTAATTCGACATGGCCATGTCGAATTTAGCGCTACTCCCCTCGTCGGGGAGGAGTACAGAAGTCGAATTAAAGAGACCTCTATGTCGAACTAAATACCTTCGCGGTGTGGACGGGTGCAGGGTTAATTCGATGTAACGGCGCTAACTTCGACATAAACGCCTAGTGTAGACCAGGCCTAACACACAGCTACTACCAGATTACAACTAGTAATAAAAAGTAAAGCTAAAGTAGACAGGAAGTGCATGACAAAAGGAAAAATCTGGAGTAGTTACAATACTGCTAAAGTTAATTTAATTTTGTGAAAAATTATTTGAGGGGAAAATAATGACGCTATTGATTCTACAATCCATAGAAATGTGCAGGGGAGTTCTTTAAGTGCAGTAAAAAAGGAAAAAGAAAGTAGCACACTCGGGTGAGTATGAAAAGTTGATAAAATCAGCAACCCCGAAACAAATGTTCAGTGTACAGTAAGTGAAACTGCACCGGCAGAGATCGAAGAGACACTGGGTGAGATGAGGTCTGCTTCAGTTCTAAGGCTAAGTGGGATCAATAATGAATTACCTAAGTCATCTTCCTAAAGGAGGAAGGGGTGTGTGAATGATGGCACAGAGTGCATGAAGGAGGTCTATATATGTGGCAAAAACAAATAGCCTGCACTTTACTATAATTAGAGCTGTTAAAGGGTTACAGGAAATTTAGAATGACTTTGCACTGGGAGCTGCTATTAATCATACTAGCAAAAAACAACATTGCTCTTATTCAGAATAGGCCCGTGATGAAGGCAGGGCAGAGCTTCTCCGGCCCAGGGAGAGAGTGGGGTCTTTGTGTCACAGGAAGGCACAAAGATCTCCCTGATCTGCAAGGGAAGTAAGTCTGCCACCACCTTCCCCTAGGAGGCTGCAGTATGCACTTCCTGCTATGACCAGCCAATGTCTTGCCCCTGGTGGCATGGACAGTGTACTGTTTTAGTGAGGGAATGAGTCAGGTTTTAGAAGAATTTAGTAAACGAACAAGGAACAATTTAAAAAAAAAAAAAAGTACTGATGCTGCTACAGCCTAAGCCATCTGCATTCTCTGTCTCAGGCTCTACAGTTAGTTCCTGCCTCTACATGTTATGAAACATTTTCAAAGGCATTAATGTGAGTTAGATGTCTAACTCCCATTGACTTTCCATGGAGTTTTCCTTGGAGAAGTTTTTTTTTTTTTCCCCCAGTGGCTCATTAATTTCCCCAGAATCTTCATTAGTTCATTTATACTTTTTCAGTTTTGAAGAAATTCCAAATGAGACTCAGCCTACTGCTGTTTTTTGAGTCTACAAACAGCCTTAAATAATAGCCCTGGTGGTGTGAGCTCCTCACGTTGTTTTCAACTGAGTGTTGAGTCTGAAACCTGACAATGGCCATTTTAATAAGAACAAAGTTAACTATAGAATTACTGTTTGAAGTGTTGTTGTTCCCATGTTGGTCCCAGGATATGAAAAAGATAAGGTGAGTGAGGTAATATCTTTTTATGTCTACATTGGAATTAAAAACCTGCAGCTGGCCCATGACACCTGACTCAGGCTTAGATTAAGGGGCTGTTTAAGTGCATTGTAGACTTTTTGGGGCTTGGCTCTGGGACCTGAGATGTGGGAGTGTCCCAGAGCTCAGGCTGCAGTCCAAGCCCGAATATCTATATCACAATGAAAAAGCCCCACAGCCTGAGCCTCAGTCAGCTGGACATACCCATATTGGGCCATATTCTGTTGGTGAGAGAGACAAGCTTTTGAGCTCCACAGAGCTCTTCTTTAGGTCTATGGAGCTTGAGCTTGTCTCTCTCACCAACAAAAGTTGGACCAATAAAAGCTATTACCTCACCCACCTTGTCTGTTTCATTACTGTTCATTTTAGTGGAAACAGCCAGTCATTCTTGTACTGATGACAGAATGTGCATAGGAGAGACCATATTGGTGAAACTTTCTTTTCACCAATATGTCCATATTGAAATCTCCTAAACTCATGGTTTCCATTCCTTTGATGTGGATTACATGTCTGCTTACTCTGTGCCCTAGGATCACGAACACTCTCTTCCCTGACATTCATTTTCTTTAGGTCTCATGCCCCTTCCTATCTCCTTCCATCTTTCTTTGTCAGTGTCTGGGGGAGCACATAAACTGCCACATCCCTCTAAGCAATGCAGCCTGCTCCCTTTCATATGGCTGGTGTGGAAGTGGGGAGAGGCTAGTGATTGCTCTATCTCCTTTCTACACATCCAGCCTCCTCCTTCTTCCTTTTGGTGCCCCCAGGTGAATAAGTAGGAATGAGTCCCTTGATTCTCTGACCACAAAGGCTTCAGGTATGGCTGGCCCAAATGGACCATGCCAGGATAGAGAAGATTTTTACTCTACTCCAACACAATAGACAGCTATGAACCTATCCCCGAGTTGTTAAGCATTAAAACATTCATTCCACTTTAGAATAAAAATCGAAACAAATAACAAATGTCTCTAGTAAAGCTAGATTTCTTGACTCCTTTTGGTGGGGACAGAGGTGGATAGAAGAATGACAGTGTATATCTTTGGCATCTAAGCAGCATTTCATTGCCTTTTATTTTATTCCTGAATACTTAAAATGATATTCAAATGACAATCTAATACATTTTAATGAATGTCAAATACAGCCCTTTTCACTGTAGTTAATATTTTAGGGAATGGCACTGGAGAACTGTAGTCCATTTAAATGGGATCATTATTCAAGATGAAACTGGAAGATTTGCATTTAGATGCATTGTAGTAGAAAACATTACAGGTCTGATTCTGCACTTAGTTGCACTGGTGTAAATGCAGAGTGAATTTGCTGAAGTCGTTGGGATTTTTAGCCAGTTAAAAAACAGTGCCTGAGTGAGCAGAATCAGGGCAGCCGCCATTTCTAATTGCAATTTCTTTAAAAGTGAAATAATGCAGTTAGCACCACATTTTCTAATATGGGGGAACGCCATAGTACAGCATCAGCTGAAATAGCATGCACTTTCTATAGTTAGAATATTTACATTCTGAAGTAATGCCATTGACAACCACTTCATACATTCTTATTCCAGATTCATACATTTCCAAAATACCAAAGGCACTTTTTATTAGCAGTAATGAAGATTCATATAATCTGAGCTTTAGAAATGCAATCAACTAGCTTCAAAATCATTGTTAATTGAAAGGATTTTTCCCTCAGTTTATGTCAGTGGCTTTCTTAATAAGAGATTGGTTAAAAAGAGTACTTAGAAATTATTCAAATAATAATCCCATAAAAGATCTAATTTTGATGTCTTTAAAACTGTTAAATGAATTTTTAAAGTTTAATCATTAATTCCATCAATATGTCTAGAAGACTTGATGTCTGAAATCAATATTCAAAGAACTATCATAGCTCTCACTCAATAAGGCTTAAAACTCAATAAATCAAAAAATAAAGGTAATTTACTGAATATTATCAAACTAATTTTAATCTTTGAAAATTTTGGCCTACTGCAGTCACAATCTGGCTAACTTTGGTACATGATCTTTCAGGCCTGGGGCAGCAACATTGGCAGTATCACTCCAGTTTCATTCTGCTTTGGGGAACATTACCACAGTGAACTGGAATCTTGTCAGGCAGCTACCATCCTCATGAATAAACAGTGGGCCCGGCTCCTGGTTCTGTAGGGCCGGGGAAGCTTTGACTGCCCTTTTGTGTCACAAGCATTCATCCACATATTACAATAACATCACCAAGGATTTTTTCCCAATTTTGTCTATGTTAGAATACCTTAAGCACAGCAATACTGAACTGGGTGATGACTGTACATCCAATAATGGAATTGCATGCCTGGACCTGTGCATGGCTGCCTGTGGCACCAGCTTGTTTACTTTGAAGGAGGAAAAGAAGGCCACAGTTAATGCTACCTTAAATAAAAGGGCCTCCATCCCTGAATATCCTGTTGAATATCCTGGACAAAGCCTTTTAATAACCCTATAAGAATGTCTATGGTTAGGAAGTTTCTGTCATCCCTCCTGTGCCTGCTGCCTCTGGACCTTCCCTCCTAGAGCTTCCTCACTATGCAATCTCTACAGGGGTCTGGGAAATCCGTTACACCAAAACAACAGGCCAGCTGGTCGACTTGATATAGAGAAAGGAGCTATCCTGTGGGTCACCAATGATACACACACCTCGCCGTGTGATGCCTAGGGATGGGATGTTGGAGCACTCTTGAGTTCTAAATTTCAGGAACTCAGTAAGGCAGGCCTTATGGCCCCTGATTGTTCTGAGAGCAACTGCATTCTTGACTAGCCCTGTGTCAGATGCCAAAGCTCCACAGTTGGTTGGACTTAGCTTACAGTTCTCTGTTAACAAATGGGGAACCCCCTGGAATCTGTTTTCCACCAATCACAAGGTGAATGGTTCCATCCAAGTTCCTGTTCCTGTGCACCAATATCTCCCTGACCCAGACTGCTCCTCAGTCAGGATGGGGGCTCTTTCCTCCAGCTCCACTTCTCTGCATTGTTGCCTTGCCAATGGTCCCTGTCCACTCCAAAGTCCTGTGGAAACTAAGAATATTTCTCCCAATGGGGCAGCAATCCTACATCCATGATTCCCCAGCAAAGCTGCATAAAGGGATCCTCACTCTCTGAGGCCACCTCTCAATGTGTCTATGAGTAACAGACTGGAGTCCTCTAGCGTAGCAGAGGGGACACCCCGTCTATGTCCCTAGGCTACTCCTGTGCCTCTTTCCTCCAGTAGCACCAACCCCTGCTGTAGCTTCTGGGGGAGGGGTCTGCTTCAAAGCAAGCAGTCGTAGCTGCCTTCTGCCCCAAATTCCCAGATGTCTATGGCTGCCAGAGTAAGACTACTCCTGCTTCCAATGAAGCTCTGCATTAGGACAAGGTTGTAAGGAATGTGGCAAGTTGAACCATTTTAGTAGCATGAGCAAGAGCTGAAGAAGTTTCAGAAAGATTCAATCAGACTTATACAAGTGGGGGATGGCACATCAGACAGCAGTGATGATATCATGACTCTTTCCTTGAGTGCAAGTGTGTATCAGGTTCAGACCGTCAGAAGAGGAAAGCAAAAAGGGACAGTACTAACCTCCATGCATGCAACAACGTTAACAAGGAAATGCCCTGTGTGATTTCAGGTGGATAGCGGGGCATTCTGCAATGTGATTCCTCCTGGTGAATTGGACTTGAACATGTCCATTATGAAAAGCAAATGCAATCTTATAACGTACCATAAGAGCATAACACAACCTGTAGGAAAATGTGGCCTCATAGTAACTAACCTGAAAAATAACAAATGGTACCAATTGAAGTTTTTGGTGATTGGTGGTAAGTATGACAGATGCCTCTTGGGGAGTACAGCCATACAACCATTGATCTGATTGTCAGAATTTTAATAACTGAAGTGCAAAAAGCAAAAGGGAGAATCCCTTGGACAATGAAGATCATTTTAGGAATGTTTTCAAAGGCAATGTGTGCCCTGAAGGAAAGTTGCAACAGGAAGTAGACCCCACTGTGCAACATGTGCTTACCACAAAGAAAAATGCCATTGACACTATGTAATCCAGTACTTAAGGCACTCAAAAGTCTGCAGAGCAGGAGTATCATAGCTCTTGCAGAGTCCAATATAGCCCAGGTAAGCACCATGGTTGTGATAAAGAAGCCATGAGGCAAATTATGTATCTGCATAAACCCAGGGCCGGCTCTAGGTTTTTTGCCGCCCCAAGCAAAAAAAATTTTGGCTGCCCCCCGTCCCTGCCCTGGGCTCCTCGCCGGACCCCACTGCTGCCCCAGCCCTGGGCTCTTCCCTCCCCTCCCCCCAGACACACCTCCGCCACCCCAGCTCTGGACTCCCTCATCCCCCCCCCCCACCATTGCCCCCCTCACACACCTCCTGCCACCCCAGCCCTGGGCTCTCCCCCCCACACCTGCACCCTCCTTCCACCGCAGCCCTGGGTCACTGGTAACTCGCTCCCACAGCAGGTCATTCAGCAGGAATTTTAGATGTGCACAAAACATTAGACAGGATTGGTTCCCATATGGTTACAGAACTGCAGTAAAGTGGAACAATTTTCAGCTTGTGTGACTGGAGTATATCTGGATGCATATTATAAGACTGTCCTAGATAAATGAAGAAAAGTTGAGGTGCTTTCTTACTCTTTTGTTCCTCTCTTTCTTTCTATGGGGAATTTGCCAATGCAATATCACTGTCTTCCTTTTAAACAAACAAACAAACAAACAAACAAAGGCAATGGCTGTTGAAAATAGCAATTCCAGTCCTAATAACCACTGGTCTGAGTGGCACGGTAAGGGGGCTAAGGGGTTGGATGGGCCGGAGGTTCGGGTGGGGGCAGTCAGGGGACAGGCAGTGGTTGGATAGGCATGGGAGTCCCGGGGGTTTGTCAGGGGACAGGTAGGGGGTGGAGTCCTAGGGGGGAAGTTGGGGGGGGAGGTCTCAGGAGGAGGCAGTTGGGGGTGGGATCCTGGGGGGCAGTTAGGGGCAGGGGGGTTGGATGGGTTGGGGTTTCTGTGGGGGGCAGTCGGAGGGAGTGGATGGTGGCAGGGTGGGGCTACCCTCCCTCCCCGTGGAGTGTCCTATTTTTTGAATGTTAAAATATGGTATCCCTACCTTCCCAGTGCAGCTCTCCATTCACTGCAGCATGAAATCTCAGCTACTTTCTCCCCTCCCCCTCTTTCCTGTTGGTAGTGGCCAAGGGAATGCTGGGAAATGTAGTTCTTTCCCTGCTCCAGGGCTGGCTCTATAGGCAGGGAGCTAACCAAGGAACTACAGCTCCCAGGGTCCCCTGTTGGTTCTCAGCTCCCATGCTGGATCCCTGCCGCCCTGCAAATGGGCTGCCCCAAGCACGTGCTTGCTTTGCTGGTGCCTAGAGCCGCCCCTGCATAGACCCAAAGCCAGTGAACCAGGCATTGAAAAGATGCCAATATCTACTGCCCACAATTAATGGCCTCTTGCCAGAACTCTCCAAAGCCAGAATCTTTATGGTCTGTGATGTGAGGAATATGTTTTTGGCACATAAGTCTGAATAAAGAGTCCAGTATGCTTCCAATGTTTGCAACACCAATTGGTCACTACAGATGGCTTCATATGTCAAAGGACATAAGCTCAGCACAAGAGGTGTTCCAGAGAAGACTCACCCATGCTCTGGAATGACTGTCTGGCTTAAAAATAATTGTGAATTCCATCCTCATTGTAGGTGAAGGGAGAAGTGATATAGAAGCTGAAGAAGATCATGATAGAAAATGACAAGCTTTTCTACAGCAATGCAGGGACAAGAACATAAAAACTGAACCCAGAAAAATTCATCTCAAGCACTGTGAGGTGACTTACATTGGCTCACAGCAAAAGGACTGAATTTGAAAGCAGATGCCCACAAAATCAAAACAGGTGGAGACATGCCTGGTGTGAAAGGAGTACATTTTTTTTATAGGAGTGATAATTATCTGTCCAAGTTCAATCCACACATGGCTGCAGGAGCAGAACACATGTCAGTTCACAAGGCAGGATGTTGATTGGAACTGGGCAAATCCCCAACTGCAAACATTTTACATGCTAAAACAAATAATGGTTTCCCCCGTCTTGAAGTACTAACATCCAGGAAAGCCACAGACACACCAATGTGATGCATCAGAGAAAGTGTAACTCTTTTGCAGGAGCAGTTGGTTGCTTAAACCAGCAGAACCCTGTTAGAGACTGAAAAGGGGTATGTTCAAATAGAAAAAGAGTTTCTGGCTGTGGTATTTGGAGTGGAGCAATTTCATGAATACACCTATGCCCATCCAGAAATAATGCAATCCGACCACAACCCCCCAGACACAATAATGGCAAATCCCCTTTTTAGTGGTCCAAAGAGATTGCAGCACATGTTGATGCACCTCCAGAACTACAGATCAGATATAGGATGATTACTGGTGTTAGCTTGACACAGTGAGCAAGGCACATGTACCCAGCATCTGCAAGTTGGGAGAAGGGAATTGGGACACAGTGCAGCATGTTAATGAATTCAGCATCCCAGTTTCAACAGCAAAATTGGTAGGAACCAAAGAAGGTACAGAAAAGGACATCAGACTACAGGCACTCAAAAGAGTGATATTAGCAGGATGGCCAGAAGACAAAAGCCAAGTAGCAGTAGGAGCAGAACAATATTTGTAAATTAAGGATGAACTGGGTGTGCAGGATGGAATCATATTTTGAGGACAGAGCTGTTGTTCTTGCCTCATCATATAAGGATATCACACCTCACCTTTGGGCATTGGCAGCTGTCTTAGATGGGCTCGAGAGTGTGTTTACTAGGGAATGAATACACAATTCTGCTCTTTGATAGAAGTGTGTGACACCTACTGGTTGTATGATAACTGCCAAGCGAGAGAGACTCTGTTACCACATGAGCTGCCACATAACCAGGGGAAATGGTGGAAATGGACTTGTGTAGCTTTAAGGGAAAGCAGTACTTGCTATTCAATTTTTTGGGAGGTTGATGTCCTGCCTGGTACAAGAAGCAAGTCAGTGATTGATGAATTAAAGGCCCACTTTGTGAGATATGGCATTCCGGACACTGTATTCACTGAAACAGTCCCCAGTTGGCCATAGAAAAAATCAAGTAATTTGCATACAAATGGGAAGTTTGATCACCGCACCTCCTCTGCAACATTCCCATAGAGTATTGGTACAGTGGAATGTGCTTTGAAAACAACTAAGAGACTATTCCAGGCTATTTCTTCTGGCTCAGACCTTTTGGTAGCATTTCAGGCACATAGGAAAACCCCATGCTAGGGGTGATAAAATGGTTCAGTGCAGTTACTGATGGGACGAAGGAACAAAACCTTGATACCATTGGGGGGAGGCCTGTTGCAGCCAGAAGCATAGAGATAGCCAAAAGTAATAGACTTTAAGGTCATAGGGGACCATCATGATCATCTAGTCCAACCTCCTGCACATTGCAGGCCATAGAAACTCACTTGCTCCTGTAATAGACCCCTAACCTCTGGCTGAGTTACTGAAGTCCTCAAATCATGGTTTAAAGACTTCATGTAAATCTTCAAGTGACCTGTGCCCCATGCTGCAGAGGAAGGCGAACCCCCAGCCCCCCAGGTTTTCTCCCAATCTGACCCAGGGGAAAATTCCTTTCTGACCCCAAATCATAGAATCATAGAATATCAGGGTTGGAAGGGACCTCAAGAGGTCATCTAGTCCAATCCCCTGCTCAAAGCAGGACCAATTCCCAACTAAATCATCCCAACCAGGGTTTTGTCAAGCGGGGCCTTAAAAACCTCCAAGGAAGTAGACTCCACCACCTCCCTAGGTAACACATTCCAGTGCTTCACCACCCTCCTAGTGAAATAGTGTTTCCTAATATCCAACCTGGACCTCCCCCACTGCAACTTGAGACCATTGCTCCTTGTTCTGTCATCTGCCACCACTGAGAACAGCCGAGCTCCATCCTCTTTGGAACCCCCCTTCAGGTAGTTGAAGGCTGCTATCAAATCCACCCTCATTCTTCTCTTCTGGAGACTAAACAATCCCAGTTCTCTCAGCCTCTCCTCATAAGTCATGTGCTCCAGACCCCTAATCATTTTTGTTGCCCTCCGCTGGACTCAAATATGACAGTCCATTGGACCCTGAGCATGTCAGCAAGACTCAACAGCAACACACCCTGGAAAGAATTATCTTTAGTAACTCAGAGCCCTCCCCATCTAATGTTCCATCACCAACCATTGGGGATATATGCTATTAGAGTCACAGATTATCTACATGCCATTATAGGCAGTGTCATTATACAATCCCCTCCATAAATTTATCAAGCTCAGTCTTGAACCTAGTTAGGTTTTTTTGCCCCCACTTCTCCTTTTAAAAGGCTGTTCCAGAAATTCACTCCTCTGATGGTTAGAAACCTTTGTCTAATTTCAAGCCTAAATTGTTGCTGGCAATTTGTTCTTGTGTCAACATTGGCACTTACCAGAGAGTGAGAGGAGATATCTAAGTTATTTATCCGTCTGATGTATTTATAAAATACAGTCATATGTCCCATCAGCCTTCTTTTGATTAGGCTAAACAAGCCAAGCTCTTTCAGTCTCCTTCCATAAGGTAGGTTTTCCATTCCTCTGATCATGCTAGGTAGTAATTCTATGCACCTGTTCCAATTTAAATTTATCTTTCTTAAACATGGGTGACCAGAATTGCACAAAGTATTCCAGATGGGGTCTCACCAGTGTCTTGTATAATGGTACTAACACTTCCCTAATCAGAGAAAGCAGGCACTAGAGTTTGACAGAGCAGCCAAGGACCTACTTGTCCTGGAGACAGGCACCCATGTAAATATCCAACCATTAAAGAGACACCAGAAGGAATGTATTTAAGGAGTCATGAGAGGTGCAGTGGTACCCAAGCCAAATGATATGACTACACAAGAGGGACAAGTTTTCTGAGGGAACAAGAGATACTTATGAGCCAATAGACACAACACCCAGAGAGCCTATAGTGGTTAACACAGAATGGAGGGACTATGACTGATCCATAGGCCAACCCCACAGGGGGAGGGAGGAGAATCCACTCAGATAGTTTGCTAGATTCGGAGACAGGAGCCAAGGAATCAGAGAGAGGTCATTCCATGTGTGGTCACCCGTTGAAGAGACCAAACTATCTCAAAAACCACGTAGCCTGCTGAGTCTGTAAAAATGAGGCTCCAACTCAGCTATGTGCTAGCAACCTCTGGTTTAATGAGATTTGGCCGCCAATTATTTGTTTTTCATGTTTGTAAAACCAGGATGACTAATCATGATCAGTGGAACTGGAATCAGAGGCCTGTGTTCTCTGAAGGGATCACCAATGGATACAGGGATTGTGGGGAGTTAGGCTGGAAGCAACTCCATCACATGGACAGAACAGCACCCAAAGTTTAATCAAATTCCACTTGTTCAACTTATCTTGCATTCAGCTTTGCTTTTTTGATAATGAAACACCAACATTCAAATCCCTACTCTGACTCATTCAAAGTGGGGACTTGAGCCCAGATCTCCCTCCTCTTTGGAGACTACTCTAACTGAAAAAACCTGGTGGTTAGGGCTCTCACCAGAGAGATGGGTGACCTGGGTTCAAGTCACTGTTCTAAATCACACAGCTGTGGGATTTGAATCAGATTCTGCCACCCCCCGGTGAGTCTGCTAACCACTTGACCATCTGGTATAATTGAGTGGGTATCTGACTTTTTGTGAGAAAGGACGGATCTGGAATAGGTACCTAACTTCAGGAGAGATTTCACTGCTGAAAATCCCAGGCAGAGTTAGGCCTGTCAGTCATGTGCCTGAGACCCAGACCAATAGGAGTTAGGCCTTTAAGTACTTTGGTGAATGTCAGCCATGAGCCTTGCCCCCTTTCTTCTGCATTTCATTCTTGGCTAGTTTAGGTGCCTCCCTGCTCAGCATGCTGGCTTCTGAGAGCCAGGCACCTAGCTCTCCCCATGCATTTTATAGAAAGGCTGGGCACTGAACTCAGGGCTGAATGTTCCACTAGGCAGCAGGATGCCTAGGAGTTCAGATTTCGAACAGTCAGCATTACAATGCCTAAGTGCCTTTGTGGATCTAGTCTTTATTTTTTCTTCTCCATTACACGAAGAATTGAATCTCACAATCTGTTGAAATAGCTTGCTGGCATTTTAGATATTTTGTCATATTGCACCACACATCCACCTCTTCTTCTCTCCCCCCCCCCCCATATACAATTATATCTCTCTATTTTGACATTTCAATTATGACATTTTTCCCATCAAGAAGATTATACAGACATTTTGGTATATTAATACTCCCTAGGCACCAACCATGCAGTGGGAACTATGAAGGTGTACCTCTATGCTCCACGGAACCGCAAGGACTGCTGCTTGTGTGGTTCTCAGTTCAGGATCTGAGCCTTAGTGTTTTTCTTTTGACTGCATTGGGTTCAAGAATGTAGTACACCTGTACCCCGATATAACACGACCCAATCTAACATGAATTTTGGATATAACGCGGTAAAGCAGCACTCCGGGGGGTGGGGGGACAGGGCTGCGCACTCCGGCGGATCAAGGCAAGTTCGATATAACGTGGTTTCACCTATAACACGGTAAAATTTTTTGGCTCCTGAGGACAGCGTTATATCGGGGTAGAGGTGTAGTAATAATATGGGACTTCCACAAGAAATCACAAAACATGTAAAGAAGTTCACAGAGGAGAAGAGAAAAAGGAAAACCAGGCAGCAGCTGAGCTTGATAATGACCACAAATAACAGGAACCGTCTACTTCAGAATGTTCTGTAGAACCTAGAGGGAGCAACTCATCTCTAATTCCAGAATGCAAGCTTTATTCCTAGTCCTGTTTCTTATTTATATGTTGTAGTTTGACTTTAAATGAAACACTGCCTACACTCCCTGAATTGCCTGAGTTAATAATGGCTGCTAATTCAAGTATCTGAAGGATGTTTAAGGGTTAATGTTATGAGTCTGACTGATTAGGATACCAAATAAGATTTAAGAGTTTCTCCTAGGAGCCTGCAGATTGCAATTTGTTGCCTTTCTGCTCTGGGCTCCTCCTATTACTCAAAATGTGTTCTTGAAAATGTTATTAACGAACCAACAACAACGCCCATTTCCCAATGTCATCCTTACAGGATAACAGCCAGGAAATGTTTACTCCTCATTTGTCTTTTCAGCATCAAGCTGCATCTCAGCAATTAAAAGGACATCAGCATTATAATTATAAATAGCCGTCATTATTGTTACAGGTGGGTGTGCAGTTGTGGTTGGGAACAGATTTTTATTTTTGCTTTTTAAATTGTTGATTGTATTAAATTGTACATGTGCTACTGAGACTAGTATCACAGCAAAAACGTAACTAATCGGAGGTGAGTCTAAGACATATGGCATATGTGTGCTGAAGTACTATTGGTTAAAGTTGTCAAAGGATTAATAATTTGATACAGCCCTTTCTTTTACACGCCTGAAAACTGAGTCACCATCATTCACCCACTCTTCCTAACTTTATGCTGCTATTTTTATACTTGTTTTCCAAACACTGGAAGCCTAATTTAATCTAAAAAAGAGTCAACCTGTTTCTGAATGTTGTTATTTGAAACCCCTTTTGCCTTATGAATAATTGAATATTTCACAGTCACATTTCAAAGGGTGCGGGAGTTATCTAAATTAAAGCCATTCTGTATCCTAGTATGTAAAATAGGTGTATGACATTCAACACAAATTATGCTATCAGAACATGAGTGTGTCTAATAGATGGTCTTTCTGTAGCATCAGTCTGAAGTTAGGCAGTAAGGTATTATATTACTTATAAACCCAGTCCTGTAGCCCTTACTCATTCTTTGCTTGTGTAAAACTCTCATTATTAAATTAAATATGAGTTTTCTCTGTGTAAGCACTGCAGTATCTGGTCCTAGTTATTATCCATATTTATCCAACAATATATTATTATTTGCATCAAAACAATTTGGTGTAAATTTCTGGCAGGAACTTATGCTGTAGTAGGTGCTGGACAACTTCAAAACGTGCAGAGGCTGGTGTTGGATTAGCATTCAAACATTCAACTGTATATCCAATAGGACTAGTACTGGACAAGTATTACAACAGTCTAAACATGTGTGTGTGTGTGTAAGTAATTGGTTTGAGAATCTCATGTAAATGGGATATTATGAGTTTTTTTCCTTCTTCCTGTATGAGAAAAAAAAAAGAATATCCTTCCCCTACCCCATATATTAGCACTTCCTTTCTGTTTCTGAGTGAACTAGAAAATACAGAAATGTGGAGGAAATTATCTTAATCATAAAACATGATCAAATTCCTAGGAACCAGTATAAAATAATAAATGATTACCTATATAGTCAATGGTAGACACTGTCAATGTCAAAGAGGGCTATGTGAAGTTTTGTCTAGAACTCTGAACCTTCACATAGTTGTAAATGGTTTTCGAGTTCAAGATGAATCAAAAACATCAAGTCCACCAAAATTTCCCTGAACACAAACTCTAGCTTCCCTTCAATGTTAAGGGATCCCATATTCATCTTTAATGTCTTAAGGGGAGGAGGTGGACTGACCTTCTGCTGCCACTTTTAGCTAGGTCTCATCTTTGGGAGACACTGGCTGATTGTATCCACTGCCCCCCCCTTGCCATATTCTGCAAGCATATGTAAGAGTCTGAAAAGTTCCCACAAAGCGCAGAAAGAATTCAAAGGCCTCCCTCTCCTTCAGGAGACCACTCTGCACTAACCCCCGGGACTTAAATTGACCCATAATATTTGTCTCACAGTTACCTGGGGAAATGTCCTCAAGAAATCTATGCCGCTATGTGCTAACCTTTAAGAGTTGTTACTTTTCCCTGCAGCTTAGAGAAAAGGCAGTAAGGCAAGAATGAAGTTTCCCTTTCTTCTTGCTTATGAGTGGCTGTCCAACCATTTGAAGAGATCCTTTCTGGAATTCCATGAACACCCCAGAAATAGGGACCCACCAGCTTCAGGAGTCCAGTCACCAACTTTTTGTTCATCAAAGATATTAATTGTGAATCTGGACAGAATCCATAAGACATTATGGAGCAGGTGTACAGTGTTGGGGAATGGAAAATGTTTTTTCTTGCAGGTTCAAATTTCTTGCACAAGTTCAATTAATTATTTTAAAATAAGTTGACCTAATTTGTTAAACAAAAAAAGTTTTAAAGTTCAAATACAGAAAAATATATGGTAGGAATCAATCCTGGCTTGGCAAAGATGTGGAATCAATAACTTAATTGGTCTTCTATTTCTGTCTGTGAAGTTATTCCAGTCCTGATCTCCCTACCCACGGTTGCCAGTCATGCCGCCAATCAAAATAGATGCTTGATTTTTCTTCTTTATTTATAGCTATTTTTATTAATTTTTGGTACAGTTAAATACAAAAATAAGGTGTGTATGAACATACTGATGCATGCCTCAACAGAAATGGTGACACCTCAGTCAATCAGAACTGACACACAGGATACAAAAGCAATAAAACAAACACTACAATACAGTTAAATAAAATAAATTGGAGGGACTCATCAAATTATCAGGATAAACTATGCTCTGCATTCAAATACAGGTCAACCCTATAGGAGCAAGATCAATATTTGAATCATTTTAGTAATTTCCAAGAATTTCCTCCAAACTATATTTTACTCTTATAGTTCATGTTGTGTTTTATAACTTAACTTTTCAAAAGATGTTTATGTGGATATAAATTTCCACAAGTTTTAAACCAGAAATACCATCTACTCATGAAGAAACCTGGGTCTCTAGAGTATAAAGTCTATATACCTCCCTGTTAGGTTTCTCTAACTTTAGATGCCACAAAGAATGTTCATTGATCTTCTGGGTTTCGTCTTGTTTTTCATATGCTGTCAGATTTCATTAATTGGATTGATTGCAGTCACTTATCTAAATCCAGAATAAGTTCACGGAAGGTAGTAGAGTTATTCTGGATTTATACTTGTATCACTGGTAAAATAACCTAACCCTAGGGGTTCTCACAACATATTTTTGGTAGCCTCAGAATATGGCTACCAACTCTTGCTAGTGGCCACTCTGAGAATTTTTTCCTAAAATGCTTAGTTAACTTTAGGAAAAACAAATAAATATGCACATATACATGTCCAGATCATTATAATTTATTTATGTAGGGTTTTTTTTCAGACTCAATAATAAAAATAATGTACAGTTGTCTCTACTGTTTACTGGACCTAAACAGAATAGAAACAAAAATAAGGTGCTTTGCATATTTTTTTAAAGATTGCTAGCTAGTAAGTCTGCTACACTGAAAAGTGATATTTGTATATTTGTTAATATCCCTTTTCACAGCAAAATTACTCAGCCCTGGCATGCTGGGGAACAAATTAAGCCTTGGATGAGGAAGTGGGTAAGGAGGCAGGTGGGGCAGGGGTTATGGGGTTCTGGAGGAGGCAGCAGGAGTTGAGGTGATGGTAGGGGGTGAGTCCAGTGATGGAGCCCAAAACCCTGCAGTCGGGGGACAGAACCCACCGCCACATGGTCAGAGCCTGCTGCCCACCACCCCAGAGCGGAAACCTGAAGCTCGAGCCCCACCGCACCGGGAAATGTGGGGAACTCACACTGGTTGCTTGCTCCTACAGTGTTCCTGGCTCCGGAAGGACATAGGGAAACTATCCCTGCAGGAAACCCCAGGGGAGGAGCCGCTGCTTTTCTGGCCCCTCATCCCCCAATTACAGCCCAGGAGACTGTGGCCACAAGAAAATCTCCTAGTGGCTCATGCGGCCACGGTGGCCGCATTTGAAAAATGCTGCCCTAGGAATTATCTAAGGCAGTGCTCACCAACCGGTCGATCACGATCGAGTGGTCAATCCTAGAGGATCTCCCAGTCGATCGCGATCTCCGGCGGTACAGCGGGGCTGCTGCTAAGGCAGGCTTCCTGCCTGCCACAGCAGCATGCCGCTCCCGGAAGCAGCCAGCATGGACCCACGGCCTGGGGGAGGGGCAGGGGTCTCCCTCCTGAGCTGATCCTGCCTGCAAGCTCTGCCTCTGCAGCTCCCTGTGGCCAATGGGAGCTGCGGGGGCGGATCTTGCAGAGAGGGGCCCCAGAGGCATGTTAACCCCTTCTGGGAGCAGCATGGGGCCGGGGTAGGCAGGGAGCCTGCCTTAGTGGCAGCCATGCTACACCACGGACTGGGAGCCGCTGGAGGTAAGTGCTGCCCAGCTCTGAGCCCCCTCCTGCACCCCGAGCCAGCACCCCGTACCCCCTCCTGCATCCCAACACCCTGCCCCCCTCCTGGAGCCAGTACCCCATACCCCCTTCTGCACCCCAACACTCTGCCGCAGCCCAGAGCCTCCTCCTGCACCCAAACTCTCTGCCAGAGCTTGCACCCTTCACCCCCCTCCTGCACCCCAACTCCCTGCCCCAGGCTCAGCCCAGGGCATCCTCCCACACTGCTAACCCAACACCCCTACCCCAGCCTTGTGAAAGTGAGTGAGGGTGGGGGAGAGTGAGTGATGGAGAGAGGGGGGGATGGAGTGAGTGTGGCAGGACTTTGGGGAAGGGGCGGGGTATATCCTGGGTTGCTCTTAAATTCAAAAAATGATTTGGGGGATAAAAAGGTCAGAGACCACTGATCTAAGGCCTGTAAGAATACATTGGTATGACCAATATTAATATCTATCTGGAAAGCTAAAGGTCCCAATTAACTGCCTCTTACACTATATTCTTTCAACTGTTCCTGCCCCATTCCTTTTCAATTATTACATTTGGCATTTTTCAGTGATAGTGAAGTAAGTATTGCAGAAGGCTTTTAGGTAATAGAAAAATGTGTACTTACATTTAGGAGTCAAAGGAAAGTGATACATATTTTGTTCCAGTGTCTTGTCATCAGTTTTCTCTTGTCATTGCTCCCTTGTGCACAATTGCTCCATTCTGAGAGTAAAGCAGAAATGTGAAATTGAGACAGTCTCAGACAGCAATATAATATGAACAAATGTATTAGAACAATGGAAGGAAGTAATTGGAAGTGGAAAAGGAGAATATTAGAAGCTAGGAGATTGACAAGCAACAGGTGATTAGGGGAGGGAAGAGAAGGGAAATAGTAAGTAATTAAAAATGGAAGTTTGATGCTCCTCAGGATTTTGGCAAGGAAGTTTCAAGATTGTTCAACTGGGAAGTTTCAGTTTTTGCTGTCAAAAGAACTTAGTTTTTGTCCATATTTTAATAAATTTATATTGAAAATATCAAAATTAATCAGAAGCACTTTCAAATTTTCAAAATGATACATTTCTGTTGACCCAAACATATTTTATTATTATTATTTTAGGCTTGTCAAAATGTGAGATTTTGACTTTTATCCTGATTTGAGACCAAAGAAACTTTCAATGTGTTGAAAATTCTTGTAGGGATGAAAAAAAACTGTTTCTCACCCAGCTGCACAAGTGACTAGGAAAGAAATGAAACAAATGGATACATTGGTATGGATAGAAACCAGGTAGCTTGGGCAAATGTGAAAAAACAAAAGAACAGGAGAAAGGAATCCCCATTATTCGTAGGATTATTAGTAGATAGGATATGGGAGTCAGAGATGAAGAAGTGACATCCCTCTAGAGGTTTTTGGCATCTTTAGTTCTGTTCACAGATTACCAGTTGCAAAAATAAAATAGCTGGCACATTTGGGATAATAACCCAACATAGGTGTTTTCCCACCACTCTCACATCGAATGATGTTAGTGATAAAGTGGCTGTCTTCTTTGGATCAAGCAATTTGGTCATCCAATGGGGAGGTGAAGGAGGAGGTACAGCAGAAGTTCCTTCTTTTTACATGTGTAGTAGGTTCATGGCAGGGATTGTGTGGTATCCCCTCCTCCCAGAAAAGCAGCTGTTTTAAGTGAGTTATAGAAGGCTAAAAGCACTAGAAATTATACAATACAGTACTGTACCTGGCTGGGTAAGACCTGAATCTACTCTGTTCTCATTTCTATAATCAGATCAAGGCAGGTGAATTTGCTAGTTTGACTTTGGATCAGGAATTCTAGCTCTTTTTTTGTTCTTTCTCTAGGAATTGTTAGTGCTTAAATTTGCTTTGCTGGTAGAAGTTTTGCGTTGTCATTGGTATGAGATTTTCGAGTTGCATTTCCATTGTGTATTTCATTCTGTAAACCAGAGGTTCACATTAACTGATACACATGATATGTCATCATTATAATTTCAGTTAGAAATTGGCAAATAATTCAGAACAAAAGCTTATTCTTTGAATGTAAGGGTTATTTTTTTTTTATTTTTTTTTTTTCTGTTTGCAAGTCACCTAACAATTGACTGGTTTGTACAAATTTCTGTGCAATTCACAATTGTTCAAATGTTTTGTGCAACCAAACTTATGTCTAAACACACACATATCTATATATCTTTAACAATAATTCAACTCTTGCAATCTTAAACCAATTCATTATTTCATTGAGGAGATGGTTACTCTTGATGCTATAGGAATTGGCCGATGCAAAAGGAACTGCCTTTGCAGTAGGTTCAGAAGGTTGTGACTCTTCAGCCCCTGAGTAATAGCTGACAATCTCCTTCTTCACGGACTCTTGGCCTTCCATCAGTTCCTGCTTTGGCATGGTCAGCAATGACAGGTTTTCCTTGAATGCCTACTGATGTGCAGGATACCCTGCTTACTGATGATGAGACCAGTTGCCCTGTCCCATGCAAGTGTCCTCACCTGGAAGACTCTGTCATCCAGTGCAGCAAGCATCAATTATTTCTGCCTGCTGCAGACCCCTCTTCCATTCCTGGTGATGATACTTGCCTCATCTCCATATGATACCATTGCTTGCGTGCCTGGGCAGTAGCAGTATTTCAGCTTGCATGGCAACGGTAATCAATGGATGCCACTTTTCCAGGACATGGAAAAGAGAAAATCTATCCTGTGCTGTAGATGCTCCTATTTCAGCACCTGACACTCTTTGAGTATGGTAACTTCCCTGGCTATGAAGTTCTGTACTGCTGTACTGTGTACATCTCCACTGCTTGGTTTTGTAGTGGTGGTGGTACAGCACCAAACCACTTCTAACTACTCACTGCCACTACTTATTTTCTTTATAAGAAAATCCCCTCTACTGGGGGACTATAAAGACAATCTTGTGCCTAGATAAATCATGAGTGGCCACCTTTCCTTTGTCTTCTAGCACACCAAGACATTTCAGAATGGCCACTTGAGTGTGACTGCTGTGAATCTTCACATCAACATATTTTTCTCATACATAAGAATTATAAATTTGGGGGGAACAAGAGCTAAAATTTTAATTGTGTTCACTATGCTTTGAACAATGGAGACTTGATTCCTGGTCAGGGCCTGTAGGAACCCTGGAGTATAATTAACTAATATTAACTTATGTGGATGTTTGTAATTTTTTGTTTTCCACTTACGTTCTTTCAAAAAAAAAAAAAAAACAAAAACAAAAAAAACCACTTGTGACGTTCATGGAAAACAAGCAAAAGCAAAAGGGGCCATGAATACCAAAACTAAACCAGTTTTAAATTTTACCTAAATATTTGCAGAAAACTTTTTTTAGAATTAACCTACCTCTGATCCTCATTCATGTCAATGATGTTGATGTTTTGGGGGTGTTTTTCAGCAATACTGCAGGATTTCTGGGTACTTACAGAAAGACCAGTTACTTGTATTGAATTTGCTGGAAAATTAGGTAGCTTCAACACACATTAGACCTTTGCATTCTTGGCTGATTTACAACATAGTCTTTGTCTAAGTTTGGTTGCTTAGACTAATTTGCTGCATATTTTACAAGATGACAGGTCATTATACCTCCAAGTTTATTCATCCTCAAGCCTTTTTTTTCTTATTATTGAACTGTAACAATCTACATTTGAACAGGGTTTCTTTTACCTATTTATTTAAGGACTTTTTTCTTTTACTGAATCAGGCCTAATAATCAATTCACAGTATGGTTATTATCCACTGATCTCTCTGGTATTTTATGGCCCTCCTCACTATAGTATGAGTGTCCCACAATCACAAATTTTATCTTCCTCACCTGTGAAACACAGAAGCATTTATCCTCATTTTTCAGATGGGAAAGTGAGATATAAAATAGATTATAAGTGACTTGGCCAAGGTCATACAGGAGGTCTGTGACTACGGTGGGAATTGAACTCTGCTCCCAAGTTCCAGTCCAGGGCTCTCTCTAGTAGATCATTCTCCCTACTCTGTGATCAAGCACTTGAAACTTTTAAACAATGCTGCAATCCCAAATAATTTCTTACTACAAACCATCTAGCTAATACAAGGATCTGTAATGCTCTGTATAGTCCTTAGGGAAAAGAAGACCTTATGATGACACAGCTAAGAACATCTGAAAACCACAGTGCTTATGTGATTTTTTGTTTCCCATTTCCAAAATCATGGTATAGCTTTGTTTCTTTTGGAGACAACACAGGAACATGCATACACACCCCTGTCTAGACAGTGTAGCTCATTTGGGGAGAAACAGATTTTTAAACATGTACCTGCCAATGCATTGCTGTAAGATAAAGCCCTGGGGATCCCTGGAAGCTTCTAGAAGAAATGCCTCACTGTTCCAACTAAACCATTTTGTTTACTTCTTTTCAAACCCATTTCTATATTTTGAAGAGACCAGGCTGACAATATGACATAGTGCATTAATTTAAACTTCTGTTTACTGAAGAAAATAGCACTGTACTTCTAAAAAGGAGAGGGGAATAAAGCAGTTCTGGATATTTTCTCATAACAAACTCAACTAATTCTAAAATAAGCAAATATTGTCATTGGTTTTTCTTAACAGAAACCCAGAAAACTGAGATTTTTTTAAACTTAATAAAACCTCTAATATTATACGAGTATTACAGGTCTTATCCTCTGAGCTGCTAAGAGCATTCAACTCCCAATAATTTCATCAGGATTTGAGTGATCTGTACCTTAAAGTTCAAGCCCCCAGGTAGCTGGTGAAGTATTTTAGTTGAAATAAGAACCTGTCCAAAACCTTAGCCAAACAAGCCAGCCAGACATGAACCAAAATCTTTCTTGAGATTCAAAGAATTCAAAGATTCTTGAGATTTTTAAATATCTGTCTCATACATCTGTACTTCTGGGTACTATCATGATATGGAACAGGAAGTGCTGGCATTTCCTATAAGAGAGGTTCCTCTCACAATATATCTGGCCCATCTGGAAAAAGATGTACAAAAAGGTGAAACAAAACCTATTCTCATGAGATTTCATCTTGATTTTACAAACCCAAGAAGTTCACATGGTTGAAATAACTCAGATGACCTAATGAAACAATCCAAATAATATATTTCATGGCTTAAGGCATTTCCAAGGGAATATAAGAGTAAAATGGAATTACTATTGACTGTCCATAAAACTGATTTGCCAAACAGATTTTGAGGATGGAAAATTTAAGGGAAATAATCAAGGCTGTTGATGCAATGGGTAAGATACTTTGTGGGGAGTTAAGAAACACATATATGGGATGGTATCTCAGTTTAGGAAACCTGAATAAGGTATTGAAGCTAGAGCATTACTAGATGCTTACATGTGCTGCTGTTACAGGTAAATTTTCTAGAGCCTGTTTTTTTTAATCTTCTGGATACCAGAGCTCAGAAATAACTGGACAAAAATTCATTGCTAATAGTTTTAACACCTCAGAAGGAAGATATAGGTGCACCTGCTGTTCACCCTTTGCATATTGCTAAGTCCATGAAGTGTTTTAAAAGGATGTGAATCAATCATATAGAGGGGTACAGTGATTGTACCCTCTGTTTGCATGGTAGATGATGTATTGTTTCTTGGAGATAATTTGGAAGATCAAGCCAATCCAAATGGCTAGATACCTAACCAATCCATGCTCTACAGACCTACTAGGAAGGGGATCAAGTTGAATCAGAGCAAATAGATCATCAGAACAGATGTGCCCCTGTTGTCAAGAAGGCTAATGGCATATTGGGTTGCATTAGTAGGAACATTGCCAGCAGATTGAGGGAAGTGATTATTCCCCTCTATTCGGCACTGGTGAGGACACATCTGGAGTATTGTGTCCAGTTTTGGGCCCCCCACCACAGAAAGGATGTGGCCAAACTGGAGAGAGTCCAGCAGAGGGTGATGAAAATGATTGGGGGCTGGGGCACATGACTTATGAGGCGAGGCTGAGAATGGGGTTTACTTAGTCTGCAGAAGAGAAGAGTGAAGGGGGATTTGATAGCAGCCTTCAACTACCTGAAGGGGCGTTCCAAAGAGGATAGAGCTCGGCTGTTCTCAGTGGTGGCAGATGACAGAACAAGAAGCAATGGTCTCAAGTTGCAGTGGGGGAGATCTAGGTTGGATATTAGGAAACACTATTTCACTAGGAGGGTGGTGAAACACTAGAATGGGTTACCTAGGGAGGTGATGGAATCTCCATCCTTAAGGTTTTTAAGGCCTAGCTTGACAAAGCCCTGGCTGGGATGATTTAGTTAGGGTTCATCCTGCTTTGAACAGGGGGTTGAACTAGATGTATGAAGGAAAGTATTTTGGCAGGCAGGCAGAGCTTCAGAGTCTCAATGTGTGGATGAGACAATGATGTAGAGAGAAGAGGTTTAGATTTATTAGGAACTGGGGAGACTTTTGGGATAGGGGGAGCCTATACAGGAAGGATGGGCTCCACCTAAACCAAAGTGTATCCAGACTGCTGGCACTTAACATTAAAAAGGTTGCAGAGCAGTTTTTAAGCTAAGAGATGGGGGAAAGCTGAATTCTGCAGAGGAGCATGTGGGTCGGACAGAGGCTTCTCTTAGAGGAGAGTCTATTGCTAGAGATTCTCTAGGTTTTTGTCAGGAAGAGAGGATGGAAGAGGATAAATTATGGGCCAGATCAGATGAGAAACATTCACATAAAAAAAATCTTTCTCATCAGAAAAGGGCAGACAAATAAACAGTGAAAAGTTTTTAAAGTGCTTGTACACAAATGCTAGAAGTCTAAATAATAAGATGGGTGAACTAGAGTGCCTAATGTTAAAGGAGGATATTGATGTAATAGGCATCACAGAAACCTGGTGGAGTGGGGAAAATCAATGGGACATAATCATTCCAGGGTACAAAATATATCGGAAGGACAGAACAGGTCATGCCGGGGCAGGGAGTGGGAGAGGGGCGGGAGTGGTACTATATGTGAAAGAAAATGTAGAATCAAATGAAGTAAAAATCTTAAATGAATCCACATGTTCCATAGAATCTATATGGATGTTAATTCCATGATCTAATAAGAATACAACAGTAGGGATCTATTATCGACCACCTGACCAGAGTTACAGAGAACTTTTTCCAGAGGGTCTGGCTAGAGAATCTTGCCAGCATGCTCGGGGTTCAGCTGATCGCCATATTTGGGGTTGGGAAGGAATTTTCCTCCAGGATAGATTGGCAGAGGCCCTGGAGGTTTTTTGCCTTCCTCCGCAGCATGGGGCAGGGGTCGCTTGCTGGAGGATTCTCAGCGATTTGAAGTCTTTAAATCGTGATTTAGGGACTTCAACAGCTGAGTCAAGGGAGAGAATTCTTCTGGGAGTGGGTGGGTCAGCTTTTGTGGCCCGCATCATGCGAGAGGTCAGACTAAATGATCATAATGGTCCCTTCTGACCTTAGAGTCTATGAGTCTATGAGTCTAGGACAGTAATAGTGACAATGAAATGCTAAGGGAGATTAGAAAGGATATCAAAATAAATAACTCAGTAATAATGGGGGATTTCAATTATCCCCATATTGACTAGGTACATGTCACCTCAGGACGAAATGCAGAGACAAAATTTCTCAATACTTTAAATGACTGCTTCTTGGAGCAACTGGTACAGGAACCCACAAGGGGAGAGACAATTCTCAATTTAGTCCTGAGTGGAGCACAGGATCTGGTCCAAGAGGTAATTATAACAGGACTGCTTGGAAATAGTGACCATAATATAATAACATTGAACATTCTTGTGGTGAAACGAACACCCAAACAGTCCAACACTATGGCATTTAATTTCAGAAAGGGGTACTATGCAAAAATGAGGGGGTTAGTTAAACAGAAACTAAAAGGTACAGTGACTAGAGTGAAATCCCTGCAAGCTGCGTGGACACTTTTCAAAGACACCATAATAGAGGCCCAACTTAAATGTATACCCCCAAATTAAAAAAAAATACAGTAAAAGAACTAAAAAAGAGCCACCGTGGCTTAACAACCATGTAAAAGAAGCAGTAAGAGATAAAAAGGCATCCTTTAAAAAGTGGAAGTCAGATCCTAGTGAGGTAAATAGAAAGGAGCATAAACACTGCCAAATTAAAGTCTAAAAATGTAATAAGAAAAGCCAAAAAGGAGTTTGAAGAACAGCTGGGCAAAAACTCAAAATGTAATTACAAAATGTTTTTTAAGTACATCAGAAGCAGGAAGCCTGCTAAACAACCAGTGGTTCCCCTGGACGATCGAGATACAAAAGGAACACTTAAAGACGATAAAGTCATTGCGGAGAAACTAAATGAATTCTTTGCTTCAGTCTTCACGGTTGAGGATGTTAGGGAGATTCCCAAACCTGAGCTGTCCTATGTGGGTGACAATTCTGAGGAATTGTCACAGATTGAAATGTCACTAGAGGAGGTTTTGGAATTAATTGATAAACTTAACAGTAACAAGTCACCGGGACCAGATGGCATTCACCCAAGAGTTCTGAAAGAACTCAACTGTGAAATTGCGGAACTATTAACTATGGTTTGTAACCTGTCCTTTAAATCAGCTTCTGTACCCAATGACTGGAAGATAGCTAATGTAACTCCAATATTTAAAAAGGGCTCTAGAGGTGATCCCAGCAATTACTGGGACCAATAAGTCTAACATCAGTACCGGGCAAATTAGTTGAAACAATAGTAAAGAATAAAATTGCCAGACACATAGAAGAACATAAATTGATGGGGAAAAGTCAACATGGTTTCTGTAAAGGGAAATCATGTCTTACTAATCTATTAGATTTCTTTGAAGGGGTCAACAAACATGTGGACAAGGGGGATCCAGTGGACATAGTGTACTTATATTTCCAGAAAGCTTTTGACAAGATCCCTGACCATAGGTTCTTACGTAAATTAAGTTGTCATGGGATAAAAGGGAAGATCCTTTCATGGATTGAGAACTGGTTAAAAGACAGAGAACAAATGGTAGGAATAAATGGTAAATTTTCAGACTGGAGAGGGGTAACTAGTGGTGTTCCCCAAGGGTCAGTCCTAGGACCAATCCTATTCAACTTATTCATAAATTATCTGGAAAAAGGGATAAACAGTGAGATGGCAAAGTTTGCAGATGATACTAAACTGCTCAAGATAGTTAAGACCAAAGCAGACTGTGAAGAACTTCAAAAAGATCTCACAAAACTAAGTAATTGGGCAACAAAATGGCAAATGAAATTTAATGTGGATAAATGTAAAGTAATGCACATTGGAGAAAATAACTGCAACTATACATACAATATGATGGGGGATAATTTAGCTACAACTAATCAGGAAAGAGATCTTGGAGTCATTGTGGATAGTTCTCTGAAGATGTCCACGCAGTGTGCAGTGGCAGTCAAAAAAACAAACACCATGTTAGGAATTATTAAAAAGGGGTTAGAGAATAAGACAGAGAATATCTTATTTCCCTTATATAAATCCATGGTACGCCTACATCTTGAATACTGCATACAGATGTGGTCTCCTCATCTCAAAAAAGATATACTGGCATTAGAAAAGGTTCAGAGAAGGGCAACTAAATTGATTAGGGATTTGGAACTGGTCTCATATGAGGAGAGATTAAAGAGACTTGGACTTTTCAGCTGGGAAAAGAGGAGATATGGGGGGATATGATCGAGGTATATAAAATCATGAGTGGTGTGGAGAAAGTGAATAAGGAAAAGTTATTTACTTGTTCCCATAATATAAGAACTAGGGGCCACCAAATGAAATTAATGGACAGCAGGTTTAGAACAAATAAAAGGAAGTTCTTCTTCACACAGCACACAGTCAACCAGTGGAACTCCTTGCCTGAGGAGGTTGTGAAGGCTAAGACTATAACAGGTTTTAAAAGAGAACTAGATAAATTCATGGAGGTTAAATCCATTAATGGCTATTAGCCAGGATGGGTAAGGAATGGTGTCCCTAGCTTCTGTTTGTCAGAGGGTGGAGATGGATTAGAGGGGAGAGATCACTTGATCATTACCTGTTAGGTTCACTCCCTCTGGGACACTTGGCATTGGCCACTGTCGGTAGACAGGACATTGGGTTGGATGGACCTTTAGTCTGTTCCTGTATGGCCATTCTTATGTTCTTGGTCATATTTTCTTTGCCGAATTGACAAAAAAATGGCAGCAATCAGTGGATAAAAGCAACCAGAGAATCTTGCCAAGAGAGAAGAGCTATCAGGAATAATTAGGGTTATATCAAACCATTGGCACCATTAATTGATCTCATAAAGAAAGATTGAGTTTCAATGAGGTGCTGAGTAAAGATTCAGTCTTCACCAAAAGCAACTAATAGACACTAGAGGGACATTGACAAGCTGTGATATAAATGAAGGGGTAATTCTTGAGATTGATCAATCTAAGTAAAGATTTGGGGCTGTTTCCCTACAAGAAGGGAATCCAGTAGTTTATGTACCCAAGTCTTTCAAATTCACTGAAATAAGCTATGCATAATAAAAAACATGTATGAAATAGTGTTCAGCTCTGGCTATTTCCATCAATATGTGTGTGGGAGAAAAGTAATAGTGAAATCTGACTGAGTCTTTAGAGGCAATAATAAAATCAATAAAACAACACCAAATAAGCATTGCAGCAGTTCTATCAAGACTAAAAAAAAATATTGCACCTGAAAAAATAGAACATTAAACAGAGACCAAGATAGGATATATCAGTCATTCATACCTGAAGCAGATTGTGCCTCCATAATGTCATGCCCTTCCAGAAATAAATTCAGGTAGTCCGTCCATATTATCTGCATCAGACAAGAAATTGACAAAATTAATGATTGTTGCTAAATAAGATCATCAGCTAGCCACACTATTTTAAACCATTATTGTTGCTTGGCCAAAAAAAAAGTGATTGCCAAAGTGATAGGGCACTGGAAGTCTGAGGAACTAAACGTTAATAGATAATCTGACCTTCCAAATGAAAGATTTGTGGGTCCATTGTCTCTGAGATTTGGAAATTACAAAGATTATCCATTCCAGACACATGAGTAAAAAAGTGCAAATGTAGGGCTATACATTTGCTCTTTTGACTTGAGATGAATGCAGAAGCTGAAGAACTGCTATACAACAAGAGAGATGTTCTGTGCTCAAAGCACTAAACTGGACCTCAAATGATGTGATTTCAATTCTCAGATTTACCACAGACGTCCTATGTGACTTTGGGAAAATCACTTATTCCTCTGTAACTCCATTCCCCATCTGTAAAATGGGAATAATACTACTTCCTTTCTTCTGTCTCCTCTCCTGCAGACAGAAGTAGTCACAGCTGAGGAATGCTGTTGTCAAATCTGTTATCTATTCACAAGTCCCTAAACAAATAAGAGGATGGTGAACTTTCATGTAGAAATTATAAAGTCTATCCAGGCTTCCATATCCCCAAAGGATTCTTTATAATTGGTGGACCTGTAAGAAGCCCAGTTAAATATTCCTCAGGAGGAGAGTGCACCGTAAATTTCTCAACAACACAACTGTATTGAGAATGGTCCTCTCACACAGACAGGTCACCTTCCAATGTCTGCCATTTTGTTCAATTACCTGCTTTATATTTTATTTAATTAGTTTTATTTATTTATGTGCCGAATTGATTTATTTTAAGTACCAACAGAAAAAAGTTTAGCAAAAATTTAATGGGAGGGCATGATTCACCTCTCTCATTGGTCTATATCAGCCATAACTTAATTGACGTCAATTTTGTCATTGCACTAGTTTGAAACCAGTGAGAGTAAAATCAGATCATATTCTCCCATTGATGTTTTTCACTTCTTTCCACTGAAACTTCTTTCTCCTCTATTATTTCTTCTTCACCTACTAGTTTCACCTGAAAATAGTGTACTATATTTGTTTTTTACTGTCTCTTCTTATTAACCAATTATCCTTTCCTTCACCATCCACGTCTCCCTTTAACAGGCTTCACTTCAATAAACTGGACCTTCTTTTCTGCAATCTCGCCTTCGGTATTTAAGTCTAATCAAAATAAATCTCAGATAATCACTGAACCGCCTCTGTACTGCTGCCTTTTAGCGGTACCTCCTCCACACACAGCCTGAAATTGCTAATCATTAAAAACATCCCGTTTTTTTTTTAACTCCCCACTCTTCAGCATTTACATAGACTAAAAATTGGATGTAGGAGTTTTTAAACTGAACAATACAATGGCGAAGAGACAAAAACTATTACACTGCCAGAAAGAACATACTGCAAGTGGAATTGTGCGGGGAAATAAACTCCAAAATCGAACAGAACAAAACGTGCTGTAAATCCTTTTCATTTGCTTTCAGAAATTGTGGACAAGCTTGTCATCCTATTGTGGGCTGTAGGGGTGTACTGTCCTAAGGAAAACCCTGATGTTCATTTTCCCCCACTGAAGTGATTGTAAGATGTGCCATTAACAGGAGCAGGGCTGAGCCCTTGAATTTGGTGGCAAACCTAATTAGCAGGCACTGTGATAATAAATGGTCCTTCTGGGGGAGGGGGAAATAGCTCAGTGGTTTGAGCATTGGCCTGCTAAACCCAGGGTTGTGAGTTCAATCCTTGAGGGGGCCACTTAGGGATCTGGGGCAAAATCAGTACTTGGTCCTGCTAGTGAAGGCAGGGGGCTGGACTCGATGACCTTTCAGGGTCCCTTCCAGTTCTATGAGATAGGTATATCTCCATATATTATATTATAGCTGGATTTTAATTTGACAATAAATCATATTTGATATAGAGTAGAATACTGGTAAAAGACAACTATTCAAAAATGTAAATACTGTTATTTTTAAAGACAGACTGATCTTAATTCACTCTAACATTTATGGTCAAGGGACAATTGACATGTAAACTGGAATCTGGTCACCGTGGGTGAAATTCTGGCTCCATTGAAGTCAATGGCAATACTCCCATTGATTTCAGCAGAGCCAGGATTTCACCCCTGATTTTAGTCTTACTAAGATGCAGATGAGGCATTTGAATGAGGAAATGGGGAATACCTCCAAGGCTATAAAGGGGCATGTTAAAAGATAAAGGGGATAGTAGCCATTGGAAGTAAAAGGAATTGTTGCATTCCCTCCCATGCCCAGTATGTCTGATAAAACATTACATTGTTGAAATACTGATGCAATCTCAGCCAACACGCCTGATACAATATTAAGAATTCTGTCACATATTGATAATTACAAATAGTTACAGACTATAAAAGACTGGAATCCAAATCTGAGACACCTGTAACTATAAACTGCATTCCTGAGTTGCTGCCTGGCCAAGAAAGTCATATAGGAAAGTCATTCTGAAAAGCTGGGTGACAGAGAAAAGGAGAATGTGTCATTTAGCCATGTAAAGGTATTTTTATTCACTGCAATTATATCTAAGTGTTATCAATCTAGAAGAGATCTACAGAGTTTTTAGATCAGATCTGTTATGCATAGGGTGGCAGATATGTCATTTTTCTGCAATATCTTTGGGAGAACTCATTGAATTAAGTTTTTAAGGATCTTTGGAGTCCATTGTATTAAATGCAAAAGCGATACATAATTTGGGCCTGGAAGATCAAGTACTGTGTTGAAAAATGTGGCAGACAAGGATGAGATTTTAGGACAATACATGTGGAGTTGATTTCTTGGGAAATATCTAGGGGGAGGTGAATGCAAATCTGCCCCCCACCATTATGCAAAAATCCATCTCTTTGAAGCTACCCCCTGAGGACAGGGCAATTTTCTGCTGATTACCTGTTCCCAGGGTCCCAAGATCAAAGGTCCAAATCATATAAAAAAGTGACTCTCAAATTCATGTGTCTGCTTGTTCTGAGTTAAAAGTTATGAATTTGTTTCCATGGAAAAACCCATTGGTAGGATTTGAAAGACTGACATCTGCCAGAGAGTTGTTGGAGTTGGGGCTGATTGCTGGTAAGCTTGTTATCATGCATGTAAGTTCTTTTATTGTTGTTATATGTTTTATCTGTAATGCTTTCACTGTAAGAATAAATGTGCTTGCTTTGAAAGAGCTGTGTGGTAATTTATAATTGTGGACTATTATGATGTTCATAGCCTCTGGAGAAAAAGCAAAGCAGACCTGCTAAGGGAGTATGACTTGCTGGGGAACTTACAATGTAGGCAGGGAACTGTGCAGCCTAGTATAGGACAGGAGAGAGAGAAATGACGTTCTCCGTGCAATAGAGGTGACAGCTGAGGATCCCGGAGCCTACAGTGGGTGCCCTTGTTGGACCACGAAGGGGATACAGGTGCAGTTCCCTGAACAGACACACAGTTTCTTTTGCTTTACTATGATCTTTTCTCTGTTTTTAATGCATCTTGGTTTTTAATTAGATAACTTGAGTCTTATGGCATGTCTACACTACTACGGTTTGCCTCCCTCGCATTATGGTATGCCTGCCTCAGCTCCTTTATCTTCACTCTGCACTGCACCAAATCCTGATTATAGCTCTTTTCACACAAGACTAGAGAAATCTGCCTGTAGGTATCAAAATTCCTACAGCTCAAGTACAGCTGTGACTGCACAGCCTCCTCTCCACATATACTGAGCAGATCTAAAGCAGTTCAAGCCGGAAAGTGTTTGCTATGATAAGATGCCATGGTCTCCTGGGAAGATGCAATGAGACCTCTCCATGTTGAGCCAACAGGAAATGGAATTTCAAAAATTCCCAGTGCTGCTAAGGCGGAGGGGCGGATGGTTGTTTGCCTGTCTGCAGAGCAGTGGAGTTCAAACTGCTGACCAGAGCGGTCAGGATGGGCATTGTGAGACACCTCCTGGAAGCCAATTAAAGTGATGAAATCAAGCATGGTGTCTACACTGGCACTTTGTCAACAAAAAATGTGCACAAAAAACCTTATGTCTCTCATTGGTGTTGTTTTATTTTGTTGCCAAAACAGGGCGTTTTTGCCAGCAAAAGCCGCATCACAGTGTGTATGCATTCACTGTTTTTTTGACAAAAGCTGCCTTTTGTCGTCAAAACTCTATAGTGCAGATAAGGCCTAAGTCTACACTGGGAAAATGAGTTGTGTTAGAAAACATGCTAAATGATTTAAATTAACACAATGTTAACTCAATGCTCAATGGTGTTTGGAAAACAAAGATAATCATGGTTTATTCTAGACAGTCAGCTTAACATGTTTTAAATGATACTATTTTCCTTCATTAGGTACTAAGTGGTGTTCACCAACACATGCCTTACCAAAATTATAGTGGGTAGACCAGGCTTCACATAGCATATTTTCTTTTCCAGTATAAGCAAAGCCATAGAGAAAAAATGGTGTCTGGGGTATACCCCACTTGGGTTTCTTTGTCAGCAGGATGCAGACTAAGGATCTGTCTACACAGGAAAGTTTCTTATCATTTATGCTGGCACAACCCCCATTTTGGACACATTTTCTAGTATCTTTTTATCCATTTAGCTTAAGCCCCTTCCCAAGTGACCGAGATCAAAACAAAAAAAAAGTCACTCTTATACCAAAATAAGTGAGTTTGCTTAAGGGATTACACTGGAATAATTATATCTGTTTAAGTTCACACTTTGGTTAAACCTAAATGCTTTTCCATGTAGACAAGACCTAAGGACTGCTTTACCATCAGGTATAGTGCCTACAGGACTAATAGATCCTCAAGAAACACCTAAGGAACACAGGAAAGAACCAAGTTTAAGGGTCAAAAGATGACACCTTTGTGTGTTAATAATAAATAAGGCTTAAGGACTGAGCATTGGAATATGTCGGTGCACTAGCTACTTACTAGCTGTATCAAGAAAGGGGTCTCATTTTTAGGATACACTAGTAAATAACAGTGTGCCACCACATTTGATAGATCAAAGCAGTAGGGTCAGACATCTAGATATGACTCTGATACTTCTCCATTTCTCAGTTTAGGAAAAGTTCATAAGTGATCTCCTAAGCAACAAATTTGAATAAAACAGTCCTTGAAATGCGATGTAGAGTTCAACTCCCACAACAATCTAAATTGTTTAGATCAGGGGTCAGCAACCTTTCAGAAGTGGTGTGCCGAGTCTTCACTTATTCACTTTAACTTAAGGTTTCACGTGCCGATAATACATTTTAATGTTTTTTAGAAGGTCTCTCTCTATAAATCTATAATATATAACAAAACTATTGTTGTATGTAAAGTAAACAAGGTTTTCAAAATGTTTAAGAAACTTAATTTAAAATTAAATTAAAATGCTGATCTGATGCCACCGGCCCACTCAGCCCGCTGCTGGCCTGGGGTTCCGTTCACCTAGTTCGGCAGCGGGCTGAGCAGGGCCTGCGGGACCCTGGCTGGCAAGGGGCCGGCAGCCGGGACCCCAGACCAGGGGTGCAGGTGGGAATGTGGTGGGGAGGGTGCAGGAGCTCCCATTTGGTGCTCAGTGTGGGGGTGGGGATGTGGGGGGTGCAAGAGTCAGGGCATGGGGTGGGGGGAGCTGGTTATGTGGGGGGTGCAGGAGTGAGAATGGGGGCTGGAGGTGTGTGAGGGGGTGCAGGGGTCAGGGCAGAAGGCTGGGTGTGTGTGGGGGGGCTTCAGGGGTCAGGACAGAGGGCTGGGGTTTTTGGCTTGTGAGGGTGGTCATGGCAGGGGGCTGGAGGGGATATGCACTGTTCCCACCCCTTTCCCCAGGGCCCAGTCCCCACCTCTTCTCTGCCTCCTCCCCGGAGCAGCGAGCATGCTGCGGCTCAGCTTGGCTCCACTCCCCCCACCCCCACAAGGGCAATCAGCTGATCAGCAGCAGGGAGAGGGAGAGGGAGGGAGAGGGGCAGGAAAGCACCACGCTGCGGGAAGAAGCGGGGGAGGGAGGAGCTTGGCTGCTGGCATGACCAAGCTTCTGCCTCCTGCCCACGCAGGAGAAATCAGTGGGCGCGAGGGCTAAGTGGGGCCAGGACCCCGGCAAGCAGCAGCGTGCCATCAAAAATCGGCTTGTGTGCCATCTTTAGCATGCGTACCGCAGGTTGCCAACCCCTGGTTTAGATGATCCCTTAAAATTGTTTGTATTGTGCAAGTCTACCAACATAAATTGTTCTTCTGCATTGTGTATGAATCGACCATGTGAAGTAAGGTTCATTTGTCCATATGTAAGTTTCTATCTAAATACAGTCAAATATTTCCACATTTCTGATTCAAATATTTCCACATTTCTGAAATAACTGAGTTGTCATTCAAATCACAACTTTCTGTAGCTTTGCTTGCCATCAAAACATTATGGATCCTTGACTTGTTTTGGATAAGTAAAATGAAAGTTATGTTATGTTTTCATTTTTAAGTCAGTGGATGTTACCTGAATGCATGCCATCACTTGTATTTTACTGAAATGGACTAAAAATAATTCAGTTTGTCTTGCAGCACCCTTTTGAATAACATGTCCTAATTTAAAATAAATATATATTCTTTGGTTGTGGGGGAGTGTTTTCCTGCTCTCCTGCTATGTTTATAATGGCCTTTTCAGCAGGGTAAAACTGATTTACTAACTGATGCCACCCAAGATCAGTGAAATATATGTACCCAGGAGCCCTTTAAACATTTGATTTTATGTAAACCAGTCACCCTAGAATCTATGTACCAAATATATTAAAGTATAAAATAGAATCACATTTATTTAGTCCCTACCATATGCATTATTCAGAAAAGTAAGAGCAGATCAATTGACAGAAAATCTCCAAAACCAAGAAAAACTTTATACCAAGCTTACCTTCCTCACATATAGAGAATTAAACCCAGTCATTAAGGCGAATGTTCAAGAAAACTAAGGCCTACCCTTATTTTGACATAGATTCTAAAACTTTCTACTTCTCTCACTGTGTCACCTCCCCCCACTGCACTGAATTAGCTGCATGTCTTGTCATTCATTCTGAAAAAGCATTGCTGATGCTGTAGGTGCATGTAGTCAGCATGATGAAGGATCAGTAAGGGACAATGGAGGGAGACCTTTAGAAAGTTATAAAAAGAAGAAAACAAAAGGGGGTCAGCAGAAGAAGGAAGCTGAAATTACAAGAGCGTGGGAGGGATGGGTGGGTTGGGGGGGGAACCCACACATGGGTGTGAAGTGATTAATTTTGTGACATTTTATAAAAATAAATTCATTTCTGAATTTGGACAGAAATGGTAATTAAGCTAGTGCTAAAAAAAAGCTGGGTATCTTCACGGATGCTTGTTATGCAGAGAGAAAAATGTTGAGAAATGATTTTGGTTCTAGTGGTGGTATCACCCTGTAGTGGGCTTACATCTGCCATTATTTGTGGCAACATTGCCAGAAGTACTGATCCTTAAGAAAGGTACATGAGACCAGAACTGGTGACTACTTGGTGCTCTGACATCCTCCTTTGGCACATGACTTTCTTAGAAACAATAATATAGAGACAGACATCAAGGAATAGATTTTCTATATTTATTAGTGGCATGGATGGTTTTGTAGCTCAGGACTGGGAGGTCAGGCATCTATTTATGCCTTGCACTGATTTCATGTGTGACCTTGGGCAAGTCACTTAACCTCTTTGTGCCTCAGTTTCACCATCTGTAAAATGAGGATAATAATTGTACCTCATAGCTTTATTGTGAAGCTTGGGTGCTTTTGAAAATTTCCTCCTTAAGGGATTTAGGAGTACAAACCCCATTGACTTTGAATTCCTAAATCTCTTTGGCCCTTTTGAATATCTGCCCCCCACATTCATTAATGCTTGTAAAGCACATTGAAATCCTGAAATGAAATGTGGTATAAGAGTCTGTGGTTGGAATATGATTATTATAGCTGGGAAAAGAGGTTTTTGGTTTGTTTGTTTTTTGCGGGGGCGGGGGGGGGGGTCATGTGAACCAGCAGGTTTGAATGTACTGTTTGGTTTCACAATAGATATAATATTGGGGAATTAAATTAGAAGAGTTCACATTTTGGGAGTCTGTTTGCAGAGCATGGGTGGCAGAAGAGAGACCCATCCTCTCATCCTGTAGGAATGGATTCCCATAATGCCAGGCTTGTCTTCATTTTCTGCTTCCCCATGGAGGCCCAGGTCCTGATTCAAGAAAGCATTAAGAATATGCTTAACGCAGGACACAAACACTCATCTGCTATCCCTGTTCTAGAGATTGGGTCTTGAATTGTAGATCCATACTGCATCATGACCAAGTTCAAGCTATGTTCCTAGGCCCCACTGCTGAACCCAACCTTAATGTTAATGTGTGAGAAAACATTTTGGGAAATTGCTCCCAAAGGAAGCCTTTCTATAGGAGCCTGTCTAGTTTTGGACAACAGTATTTTTCATGTCACCTTTGTATATCTTTAAATAAAAATACTAATTGGCTTTGATGTCCCAAAATATATATTTTAAAAAATAGATATCATTAGTTGCCAGATATGCAAATCCACCCTGGAATGAATGTCTGAAGAAAAGGAAATATTCTGACAGTCCTATCATTAGCCATAAGAATGAGGAGTACTTGTGGCACCTTAGAGACTAACAAATTTATTTAAGGATAAGCTTTTGTGGGCTAAAACCCACTTCATCAGATGCATGCAATGGAAAATATATATGTACATAGAGAGAACATGAAAAAATGGGTGTTGCCATACCAACTATAATGAGAATAATCAGTTAAGATGGGCTATTGTCAGCAGGAGAAAAAAAAAACTTTTGTAGTGATAATCAGGATGGCCCATTTCCAACAATTGACAAGAAGGTGTGAGTAACAGTAGAGGGAATAGTTCTACTTTGTGTAATGATCCATTCACTCCCAGTCTTTATTCAAGCCTAATTTATTGGTGTCTAGTTTGCAAATTAATTCCAATTCAGCAGTTTCTCATTGGAGTCTGTTTTTGAAGTTTTTTTGTTGTACTACTGCCACTTTTAGGTCTGTAATTGAGTGACCAGGGATATTGAAGTGTTCTCCAACTGGTTTTTGAATGTTATAATTCTTGATGTCTGATTTGTGTCCATTTATTCTTTTGCGTAGAGACTGTCCAGTTTGGCTAATGTACATGGCAGAAGGGCATTGCTGGCACATGTTGGCATATAACACATTGGTAGATGTGCAGATGAACGAGCCTCTGATACTGTGGCTGCTGTGATTAGGTCCTATGATGGTGTCCCCTGAATAGATATGTAGACAGAATTGGCAACGGGCTTTGTTGCCAGGATAGGTTTCTGGGTTAGTGTTTTTGTTGTGTGGTGTGTGGTTGCTGGTGAGTATTTGCTTCAGGTTGGGGGGCTGTCTGTAAGCAAGGACTGGCCTGTCTCCCAAGATCATTCCTTCTTCTTTGTGATTTTGTTTTCATTTTACCTGTTTCATTTTTTCTTATCATTGTGGCCCCAATTCAGTAGAAGATTTAAACACATGCTTCATTTTCAGAATGTGCTAAAATCATATTTGACTGCAATAGGGTATTGGCATTTGCCTCAAGTTAAGCATGTGCCTAAATGCTCTTTGAAAGGGGTTGAGGCCTCATCCTCAGTACCATTTTGATGGGGTATTCACCCCAGAGCTGCCCTGAAGGAGTTAAAGTGACGGATATATAGGGTGAACATATTTCCCAAAGGGAAAAAGGGATGCCTTGCATGGGGCTGGCCCGAGGCCCCCACTCCACCTGGGGTTGACAGCCTGTGCCCACCACCCAGCACCCCAAAGGTGCCTCCACACTCTCCTGATGATCAGCTGACAAAAGCAAACGGGACAAATGGCCAGTTTTGCCAAAAAAGTTGGGACATTTGGGACAGATCTTAAAAAGGGGACCGACCAAGCCAAAATGGAATGTATGGTCACCCTGCTCACATAGGTCCAACTAAACTTGTGGGCTGCACCTGGTGGAAACTCTGGCTTGATTGAAAATGATTTATGGCAGACGAAGCCCAGCTGGGGCAGAAACTGGGTAAGGCATAGATTCAGGAAATTTGCAGTAGAAGAGGACTGCAAGATGGAAGCGGGAAGTCACCTTCTCGGCTTAGAGCGGGAAAAGGAGGGAACCCAGGGAGAGAGAAGCCCGAGGATCCTGGCCCTGAGAGAATGGTTTACTCAGAAGAGTGGAGGAGAAAACTGATGGAATGCAGAGTAGAAAGCAGCCCAGGGAAAGAGCAGCAAGGTTACAGATTGTGCAGATCTTGTCTGCTGATTGTAAGGTCCCTGGGCTGGAACCTGGAGTAGTGGGTGGGCCTGGGTTCTCCTATCAGCCATGGGGAAGTGGCACAGGATTGTGGGAGATGCCAGCTGGATCGCTGGTCCATAAGGACTTTGATATCCCAGAACGGAGATGGAGGATCTATACTGTGGCTTAGCCAAAGGCCAGAATCACAAAGAGAGAGAGACCTCTGAGTTGCAGAGAGGCTCTGGGGTGAACAAATGACAGAAGCCAGGCCAGACAAGAGCTGTTTGCCCAGACTCCTCCATGACGAGGTTCCAAAGCAGTGAGTGTACTCCATAACAATCATTGATTGTTTTAAAGTACTAAATAGGAGTGCAGGATCAAATATAGATTCCCCCTAAACTGAAAAAAGAAACAGAAAGAGTTTCAGAAACTAATCTTTGACAAAGCTGAAGTAAACCATGTTCTTACACATTATGTTTAGTGTATTTAAAAGTAGGGGGTGGGGACGAAGAGAGAGACTTCTGAAACTTAACCTCTTGGTGCTGGAAGTTTTGATGGGCTAATTTAAAATGCATTTGCACTTTTGCCTAATTTTCTGGACCTGCTAGAGCCACATGGTTAAGAGGATCGACATTTTGTGCATGTTAGTTAAAAAAAATGAAAGAATGGAAAGTTTATTTCCTTCCATCAACTACTTTCTATTTTCTGAAAATAGAAGAATTTAAATTTGAGAAATACCCTTGCCTTATAAAAGATACCATCATTATCATTGACATTATATGTATATAACAGTAAGAAAAGGAAAGAGAATGTCCCCTAGTGTTATTTATTTTGATTATTCTCTGAAAACAGACAAGATGGGAATGTGTTCATAGTAATGCTCCTCCCATCACTGGCATTTAAAGTGTCTTGTTCAGAACAATATGTGTTCCTTAATTTCTCGTGAATCAAACAATTGTTTCATGATCCCAGGACTCCTTTCCTCACGATGCAAATCTCTATTGACCTCATAAGTAATAGAGAGAATCTAGATTCTCATGGGTGTAAGGAAAATATAGACATTTCTTCAAGGTCAATTATGACATTTTCAATATTGAGCTGGTATTAAGGGATATGGGCAATTAGCTTCTTAAATATAAATGTAATCATCTCAAAATATTGCTGGCAAATAGCAAGTCATTAGTAGTCCTGTATAGTCAGCTGGATATTTGAGCAACAGCTATAGTGTTCAACCAAGTCATCTCCCCATTGCCGCATAGCCTCAACAACAGAAGTGAATAGCACATAATTTCATAATGATAACAAAGCTACTTTTTCCATTTAGGTAAATCTATTGCCTTTCCATGTATTGGATGCTGACTATATGTAGTACAGATTTGTGGTTGTCTGTGGGATGGAGACAGTTAATGGAAGAGTTTATGCCCTTTTTTCGTGATGAGTTCTTACTGTAACATGAAAGAAATCTGTGCTTCTCTTATACATGAGGATATTAATGAGTGCATTTCCTTGGTAAAGAGAAATTGTACACAGATTAAGAGATCTGATGGATAGTAAAGTGAACTTTACTCATGTGCACAGAGGTTTATATGTAATATTGCTTATGTATATAGTCACCAGTTCAGCAAGGTATTCAAGTGCCTACTTAACTTTAAGCATATGAGTGATTCCATTGATTCCAGTGTGTCTACTCATGTGCTTAAAGATAGGTACATGTTCAAATATTGGGGTTGAAGGACAGTCCAGAGAGCAAGCAGAGTCTTGTGGTTAAAGCAATGAATACAGGGATTTTATTCCTGACTGTACTTCACCCTCATGGTGTGACAATAGACTTGTCACTTAGTCTCTCTGCCACAGTTCTCCATCTGTAGAATGGTGATAATACTACTTTTTTCTCACCCTTTCTCTTGTCTATTTGGACCGTAAGCTCTTCAGGCAGGAACTGTATATTTGCACAGTACCTATCTGGGGGTGGGGGAGGTCTAGGAATGATTTTAATGCAAATAATTAAAAATATACAAAATGACTTATTTGTTAGGGTAACTTTGTCTTTAGAATAAAGTTGCAGCCCTCTTATGCCATGGGACTGAATTGTTGAGCAGTAAGGCTGGGGAGAATATAAGTATGTGCCAGCATTAATATATTCTTAGTAGACTGAAATTTAATTGACTAGATGGAGCTGTTTGTACAAGACATTTCAAGAGACATTGGCAATACTTGCAATGACAGAACTGAGGACACGCGATAAAAGATGGAGGAAAATATAGCTAGGGCTTTGGGGATTCAATTAGATTTGCAAAGCAAGAGATATTGCTAGAAGAGGCTACAATATGAACGTGTAATGGAGAATTAGAGATGGATCTGTCTTAATTAATATGATGGAAATATGTCATGTCTCTATTTACTTTACTGTGTTGCTCACTTTAATTTCAAATCCCTATAACCACTCTTCAAAGCTATCTCAATTGATTACACTTTCATTAGTAATATTTGCATCCTTCACCAACAGCAGCCACAGGCTAACTAATATTCTGGATGTATTTAGGGAGAAATTCACACTGGCACAAAAGGGCCCCTTTTAAAAACATCCTCCACATGACTTCTTGCCCAGGAGAGGGGTTGTATGTGGAGCAGAGCTGTCCTCCCACCTTGAATGCTGTGAAGGGTGTATATGTGATGGTGCACAGCAGGCTGATGTGACAGGTCTGGCGAAGAACTGGAATCTCCAGTTACATGGATCTTGTGTTCCTTATGACTCATTGCAAATGGCATATCTATTTAAGGTACTTATATGGATTCCATCACTCTGGTATCTGAGTGCCGCACTATCTTTAATATGCTTACCATCACCACACCCCTGTGAGGAAGGGAAGCACTACTATCCCTGCTTTTACAGATGGGGAACTGAACCACATAGAGCTTAAATGACTTGCGCAAGACCACACAGGAAGTCTCCCAAGTCCTCGGCTAGTACCCTAACCACTGGCCCATCCTCTCGTTCCCCCCCCGGCCCATGCAGTCCATAATCTGGAAAGGTTGCAATGAGGCTCTTCTTCAACCTGATCCCTGGCCTGGATGGTGGGAGTGGATTTTAACCAGTCTAACACACATAATGTACAGGCAAAATAATATCACCAGTTTACACAAGTGATATCTAACTAAATTCTTTGAAATCCCAAGGATTTTGGGGACAATTCCACAACTGCCTAAAATTTTTAATTTAGTCAGTTCATTTGGAACCTGAAATAAAACTGAGCTGAATGGAGAGAGATTTCCATTCATTTCTGCCATTTGGAAGCAGGCCAATTTCCTTGTTTTGGGAAGGTTTGGAGCAAGGTGGTTCTGTAGCTACTGAGAGAATGACCAGGGTCAAGACTACTGTTGCAGTGAAAACCACCTTTTTGTACCTCCTCCCTGCCGGGAACCTGGAGCAGAAGACTGGGAGTGTGGGTGACAGATTTCCTAGAATAAGGTTCATGCTGGAAAAGCAAACAACTTACTATTGGCAAGAGGTTGGTCTGGCCCCAATTCAGCAAAGCAGCCAAACAGTTAAGGGCATGCTTAAAGGTAAGCATGTGCATAAGTGCTTTCCTGAGTAAGGGCCGAACTGCATAAGCTTTCACCTCAGAGTGAGAATGCTCAAGCTTCTGAAGGCATTTAGTTCACATTGGGTATGCTCAGTAGCTTAACAAAAGCATAAGCATAGTCACTCCCATAGTGGTAACTTCCTTAGAGAGGAAGGCTGGTGGCTGTCACCTGAAAGCAGATAGTATTGGAAACAGGACTGATGTATTGTAAGTTCTGAGAAAAATTATCTAAAGCGGTTGTGATTTAAATAATAAAACACCACACAATTCAGTGAATTATAGAGGGATTCAAACGAAAGGAAATGTCTCTTTTTTCAATCACTTGGATAAAGTCTAGTGAGAACTTTATTTATGGACTAAATTTTAGTTCACTGGGAGGTAAGGTGCCCGTTTTTTTTGGTTTTGTTTTGTTTTGTTTGCTTGTTTTACCAGTTTCAATGTGACGTTATAGCAGGTGTTTTAACCTTTGTATTTTGTACAGTAGCTCTTTTGAATGTCAGAGTATATGGAAGGCTTTTTTCATCCCTCTACATATTAAAAAACAAAACAAAACAAAAAAAACAACCTTACATCTTTGTAACAATCTTCCTTTTTATTTAAATCCACATAGCCTGTTTACAAGAACAATTTATACTTTCCAATGGACCTTAATGCTGTAGTATTTGTTATGTTGTAGGGACTTTTACTTTCACAGCCAATGTTTTTTTTTGATAATGTAGATAATAATTTGACAAAGTTTCAGGAATATTTAATTTCATTTTAGGGCTATATTTGCTTTTTAAAATTATAAATAAGATATTTGAAATGTCAGTTAAATGGTGGCTGTTCTTGAATCTACTAGTCCTGGGGCATCACGGTGCTCTTGCATATCAAATGTACGGTAGCCACAACCACTTTATATGACTGTGTAAACAATGTATTACAATTAACAAAAGTGACTATCATACAATATATATATATATATGTCAAGGCAACCCATAATGGGGAAACAAAGATTGCAAAGCAGAGGATGTAAACCATTTTAGGGCATGGACTATCTTCTTGTGTGTTTGCTAGGCACACCACCGTAATGGGGCCTCGTAATGGTTCCTTTGGATGCTAATTCAATACAAATAATAAAAGGAGGCCATAAAATATCACACAAGGACCTTGTTCAGTACACACCATCCAACAACTGAAAGGAGAGGCAGGGATGCTCCTAGTGCACCGGTAAATTCACTGCATGGTCATGCACCATTCCCTGTCCAACATGTGAACTGAATGAGTCAGGGATTCTGAGAGGGTGAAAAATATTATCTGATCACGTAATAAGACTGCATACACACAAGGTGCACAAGTTAAGTTATTCAGGCAACTGTAACTTTCTCATTCTATGACTTTTGAGCACTTCACTTTGTAGCTTTAAATGTGCTTTCTAAGGAGCTTGAAGGACCCAAAGTTCATGGATGTTTAGAAGGATGTTGAGTGGGAATACTGGGCTGTGGAGTAGCACGTTACTCCTGGGGGAATTCTGTGCCAAAAAAATCTGTGCACAATATTTTAAAATTCTGCATAATTCTGCATATTTTATTTGTCAAAATAACACAATATAATTACACCATTTTCAATTATTTTGGTAATTTATTTCAAAATACCTGTCAGCAAGTATGTCTGCAACAATACAGGGAGAAAAAAAGATTCAGAATTCATTTTTTTTGACAAATAGATTCCTTACTAGGCATGTTAATACAGAGCTTTGAATAATTCATTTAAACTACAATACAGAAACATATTCCCCACACCCCGCAGAAGCAGTGCAAAGGGGCAATGTAGGAGCTGAGGCAGAGGGAAGTAATTTCTTGGAAGGAACCTGGGAGTGAACTTGATGGTTTGTTGGGTGTGGGTGGGAGAAATATGGAACACGGTGTTTGTTGTTTTTCTGGGGGGAAGGATTGTTAGGGAGTTGCAGAGTCTCCCCCATGTAGACCCTGGCAGAGTCCTAGTCTCTCCAATTTGGTCAGGCACATCTGCCTCTGTCACTATGTGTCCCTGTAGGGCCCCCTCTCCTGTCCCCAAGTGGCCTGCACCCACATCCCCTCCATCCCCATGTGGTCCTGCAACCTCCCATTCAGCCTCTGGCTCAATGCTTTCACCCCACTAGCTCCTGAGTCCACACACCCAGTCTGTCCCCCCACTAGCCCTTCTGAACCCCAATCTATGATTCCCCCCGCCCAGCAGCCCTGTATGTCTGGCTCTCTCCATCCTGTGCCTCCTCACTTGTCTCCACTGTGAGGAACGCAGCCCCTCCGCTGTCTGGCTGTCCTCTCTTCTGGTGCCACAGCAGCCCTTGATGGGAGAAATCACATCTCCAGCAGAATCTATATATCAATGGAGTACTTACTCCAGATTTGTCCTTCTGTAACTGAGATCAGACAGGGTCCTGGGGATTTGATTCCTTTAATAAATCTACTTGACATAAAAGTCCTGTTAGTTATATTAACTGTGATAAATAATATCACAACAATAAATTCAACTGGTACTTTTTATAAGATGTGTTCCAAAGCACTGTCAAATGTTAGTCCAGCAGTCAAACAGTTAGATTTCACAATATTACAAAAGTTAATGCTCAATTGCAATGACTAATAAAGCATGAGCTTGTAAGTATTTGCAATAAATGGCATTTCACTAACCAACTATGAACCATCTGGTCACAATGTCAAGACCTTTGTCAGTGTGTAAATTTGGTCATGGAGCCATGTTAAACACTGACATCACAAATGGTCTTCTTTATGCTGCTACTGCAAAACATAAAATCGCATTGGTATCCTGAATGTGACTGGGAAAAACAAAGATTTTGTTGGATTGATTTTTATTGTAAAGAGACATGATTTATGGCATAGACAGGGTATGTATCGGGGGGAGGAAGAGAAGGGTCTATTGATACATGTTGTCACAGGATGCTTGGCCCCTTTAAGGGGAGATGGCCCTGTGAGCAGTTGGCTGCTATCTCTCAATTGAGACTTTAGGGCCTGGTGAAGAGCACCTGGCCCTTATAAAAGCTCAGTTGAAGGGAGAAATGTGAAGATTTGCAAGGAGGCTGCTGTGGAAGCCCCTGGGTTAGCTCTGAGGGGGGGAAACAAAACAGAGAGGAACTCCAGCGAGAGCAGTTCTGAGACAGAGTACTGTAAAAAAGACAGAGACTAAGCAGAGCCCAGAAAAGGATTGAAGGGTCTTTTGAAAGAGAAGGTACGCCCTCAAGAATCAAGGTCTGTGCTTAGCTTGAAATTGGGGTTGAAGACATGTGTATGTGTTAGGACTTTGATACCCTGAAAGTGATGGACTTTTCTTCTATGATTTAGCTGGAGGGCAAGTTACTGCAGCAAACAAACCATATAGGCTGGTTTGGGAAAACTAGCCTCCGTGAAGGGAAACTGAGGTAGCAGCAATTCCAGAGCAGTAGCACTGCTCTGTGTGTGCGCGTGCGTGTGTGTGTAGATGGAGCTGGTAGCACATCCTATTAAGATTGCCTGACACTTCCCTTTGTGTGCCCCTATTTTCAGTTGCTTGCAAGTTTTCAGCAGTTTATCTGGTTGGGCTGAAATTTTCCATAATGGGTGTGTCTGCCACTATGTGGGTGGAAAAGTAACATAGCCGTGTCTCTGAATGAGGCTAGGGAAAAATAAATTTTGTCTGTGATAAATTCCTCAGACCTTTTCTTTGACCGGCTCTAGCACTCTGATGCTTTGGAACAAAGACTTGAAATTCGGCAGGGGGGTTGGCCTTTATTATGCCAGGGATGTGCCTTTTACTATCCTAGTGAAACTCTGCCTCAATTTGGCCAAGTTAGAAACCTTTGCTAACCAGCAGTTTGCACATGCCCAATAGATACTTCTTAGAGTTGAGCAGCTAAAAACTCTGAAGAATCCATCCTTGCTGAGCATGTTCCAGCCCCTCACAGCTTCAAATCCTGACCAGACTGTGCATGCACCATCCCCACAGAGCAACTGATCATGTTCTAGCCAAGGTGATCGGGGTTTAGAAGGACTTTTCCTGTAACCGCTGTTTGTGTTAGAAATTGTTTGAGTTATAGATCAGATTCAAATTAATCAGTACACCTTGGTGTCTAAGGAGATTTCATTCATATTTCAAATACATTGTTTGCAAGGGCACATTATGATTGGCACTGGAACTGACTACAGAGGGCCTGACACTCCTGTACTCTCTGTCCCCTCTCATCCCCACCCTCCTGGTGGCACTCAAGTAGTGTAGAGGGGATAAAGAGAAGGGGTAACTTTTAATTCTATTCTTAACTTTTGAGTGCTTGACTTTGCTACCTTAATAATGTTCTTTAACGTGGTTGTGTGTGTGTGTGTGTGTGTGTGTGTGTAATATCTATAATACCTTAGTTTCAAGGGTATCTGTAAGAATAAGGTAAAGCCACATTATCTAAAAATATGATGAACTTTAATGCAGCCAGAGCCTTCACACAGCAGGGCCCCCCTCCTCTAGACAGTACTGCTTTCCCAAAAGAACACAGTTTCAAGTCTCATTCCCTCAGCTTCTCCCTCAACCCATGCCCAACTGCAACAGGTAGTGGGGATGGAAGCCTATTACACTACCTGCACTGTCTGTCTATGTACATATGCATAGATGGTTACCAACAAACTACTAACATGTTTATGAGAGGAGATCAAATAATGTTCTTGCCTGCTATACCAGCAAACCAATTAAAACTTCAGTGTCATCTTACTTTAAAGCACTGACCCATCTTGCCCTAAAAACAGTACTTCTGGAAATGACAAAACTGTATCTGACAAAGCCAACAAAATGATAGAATGCAGCCACAACTCGCTTCAATCCAGGTGCTCAAAGTGGTGTTGACTCAATTTCACCTTATTTACAAGTCAATATTGTAAAAGGAACACTGCCCTCAGACCCTGAAAAGGGTTCACAAACATTTTTATGGTGTGCATCACATCCTGGTAGGCGAGTGAGTAACATTTTCAGAAGCATTTAAGCAACTCATTGAAAATCAGTGTGACTAAGGCTTCTAAGTCACTTAGCAATTTTTGAAAACTTTACATATTATCTTATGTGTCCCTTCTTGTCCTCATTTATAATCTCATGGAGCACCTCCCCATCCCTTCACAACCACTCTGCCATTGGTGATCAAATAACATACCTGAATCAATTAAATGAATTCCTCACATTTTATGGAATTCTTCACATTATAATTCCTAAAATTAATGTTAGGAAAATTTGATATTTTTATCTGTTTCTGGTGCAATTTAGCATACAGAAATAAGAAGGAAAAGCCAGCACCATGTGATCAGCCATTTCTCCTTTGATAGTGGTCGCCCCTGGTTTACAGTTTTGGAATCACTGATCTGTGGCAATTTTTGTAAGAGATGGGGTATTAACCTTAATGTCTTCACCAAAACCCAGTTCCAATAACTATATTATAACACTCTAAAATTGCACCTGCAGCTTAAATTGCCTGGAGAATGTCTTCACTCCTATCCTAAATCACATTCTGGTGGTGGTATGTGTTAAACAGCTAAACCAGTGATCCCCAAACTGTGGGCAGTGTGGTGGGTCCCGGGCCAGTCTCAACAGGGGTGGGGAGGGAGCGCCACCCAGCCCTGCTCTGTTCTGGCCACGGTCCTGGCTGCAGCCCCAGCCTCGGCTCTTGGCTCCCAGCTCAGCTGCGGTTCCGCACCTGGCCACAGCCCCTATTCTGCTCCTGGCCCCAACCTTGGTTCGTGGCCTCACTCCCAACCACAGCTCCCAGAGGAGGGAGGAGCATGGACAGGCATTTGGGGCACAACCTAAAAAGTTGGGGGATCACTGAGCTAAATTATTCTCTTGCCATTCAGCGGTGAGATCCTGTTGCTTATACAGTCAATGAGAAGTTTGCTGTTAGCTTGAATCAGAACATGAATCGGCCCAATTATTTTACATTTAGTTAGAATCAGACCTGACAAAGGGGTAATACATTAGAGGTGCTCAGTATCTTACAGGATCATACCATTAATACAGTTAATCAAACATGTTATAACCATCCAAACAAATGAAAGGCAGAAGAAATGTAAGATCATTAGTTCAATGGGATCACTTTTCCCCCAGCCAACCTTCCCAAAGCAGATGCATTCTTCTTTCCTCTTTCTTTTTCATTAGCTCATAAGTTGGTGATACAGCATAGATCACTGTCTCCCAAATAGAACTGAAGAAATTCTTTCCTTTAATATTACAATTTTGTTCTTGAATAACTTTCCATAACAATATATTCTACATTTCCCATATGAAGTATCAAAGAACATTGCAATTAATATGTAAAGCTCTCTCCATACATTCATTATTTTTACTCTATATTTGCATTCAATACCATTGTGCTTAATATTTTTAAAGCAATTCTTTGCTTAATGTGAGAACAGAACACATTGTACCAATATCACTTTTACCCTCCTTGCATTGTAAATTACTCTAACAACAAAATCTATATGCGTGCACAGTTCATAAATCAAAGCAAGTGTAATATTATTATTATTATTGAGGCAAACTACCCTTGAAACTAAAGTGAATGCTCAGTCTGAACTATGACTTTCAAAGTTCAGGTTCAATAGCTGTGAAATGACTGGCTCCCATGCAGCTATATATAATACAAGTTTCTGTTTGGATGATATCTCATCTCCCAACCCTCACTTGAAACATTATATGTGAAGTGCACAATTTGTGCACAGACTCTGAATAACTTGTGGTATTGGTCTGACAACGCAAATTACATACATTTAGTATGTCTGTTAAGTCTCCAAATGTGAACTAGATATTTTAGGGACCCCAGGTGGAATGAGACTGAGCTGAATACTCCTACAATTAATAAAAAGAGCTGTACTGACTCTCCTGACATATGTGATTCCTGAGAGCTTACTAAACATAACAGCAGCCTATTGAGATGGAAGACTTATAAGTTCTTTGGAGCAAAGGCTGTCTTTTCATTCTATGCATGTATGGCACAATGAAGCCTTGATCGTAGGCACCACAAATAATAAATTATAGGTGGTTCTTGACACTAAGTGACCTAGTTGTATTTCTAGGCATTCTGTGAAAGATGTATGGATAGTCTCACCTACTTTTTTTTTTTAAAGGAAATCCTGGAATCTACAGTAGTTTGTCGTGCTCAGGATTTCTGCATATATTAAAAGGGATTAATGTGGGAAGAAAAATGGCACAAAGTGCTTCTAATACCCTCCCCTAGCTGTCTAGGGAAGATCTTGAAGAAGGTAGGAAACTGAAGCAAAGACAGATACACCAAAAGGGTTGCAAAGACGTGTTTCTTCTCACTGCAGAGGATAGATTGGCATGTGCTTTCCTGATTATTTAAGTTTCATTTGTAAGAAAGATAAGTTTTGATTGTGGCTGGAACTCGTTTATTCGGGAACATCCTGGGTTATCTAATATCTACCTTTTTTATTAATAACTTGATGAGAAATATATTCCAACACAGATTCTCTGCTGTGCTCACTGTGGAACAGAAACAGGACACTGGGGAAACAATCATTTTAGTGGTTTGTGGGAGATTTCTGCTCCTTTTGCAACACTGGAGTGATGATCAGGGGAGAAGATCTGTCGCTCCATATTTAGCACTATTGTAATAATCTATTTCACTGTATGCAGTAGCATGTGTTCAAAATGAAAAGAGAAATAGTAAAACAGCAAGGGAGGCATTGAAGAGCAAGATAGAAAATGGTCAAGATAGAAAATGTGAAGATAGACATTTCATCCTTTCACTTTCAGTATGTTGCTGGCCTCACAAGCAGCTTCCAGTTCCCTCTCCCCTTCCCCCCTCAGTGTAGTTATCCCAGCATAGAATTGGAGTTACACAGAGGTGAATCAGGCCCAACAGAAATTTTTGCAATATACAGGGGGCAGGCCCATATACTACATTAGGTCATGAGCACTCTGAACTCAAGGTGAAAGGGCTCTCACAATGTCATGCTAGTTCTTTACAGAATGAAATGCCTAAGGAAGCTATTTTTGAAAGTAGCACCCAAAAAATAAGCAAGCAGATTTCTTCTGGTGAAATCTGATTAATATCTCAAAGACATTAGCATATGAAATGTATATAAGGATTATTTATCTAGTGCTTTTGTTAAATGTGTTCTTTAACAAACAGGACTTGATCCAAGGATGTGCAAATATAGACATGTGTGTTTGCTATTATGAAGCCTTGGTTACAGTGGGAAGTAAAAATACTGTGGTGGATCAAAGGAAATAAATCCAATATTATCATTTGTATTAGAGTAGAGCCTACAGACTCCCAATTGAGATCAGGGCCTCCTTTTGCTAGGTGCTATACAGGCATGTACTAAGAAATTCTCCATCTCAGAGTTTATGTATTTTTCAAGGCTAACTAAGGGTGGGAGGGCAAAGAGAGGCAAAGGGATTTACTGCAGGTCAGTGGCAGAGATACTTGCCCCGGATTGTCTTCTTCCCAGTCCAGTGCTCTGTCCACCACAGTGTGTTGTGATTAGTGATCAGCATCTTGTAAATTAAATCCTGAGACTATCTCATTGGCACATGAGTCTCTGCAGAGTATATATGGGGAAAATCTGGTTACTTCCAAAGTATTCAAAATGCCATTATCCAACATGTCAGTCTATTAAAGGCTGTTAAACTGAACAAGCAAACAAGCAAAGCTGCTGTTTGATAGGATGCTAGGGGAGGGGAGGGAGGTATAGCAGTTGCCTTTGTGTTCATGCAGCATTGATAGTTTCAGTGTGAATGTAATTATCCTGAATGTTTCAGTGATAGTATGATGTTGCGACATACCCAGGTACAATCTAGACTAGTGAGCAGCTGTCACCCTTGCTGTGCAACGCTGGGTGCCTTGCAATGTCTTGGTTGAAGCAGCTCTCACCGGGGCTGCTCACAAACAGCCTTCCAGCATGAAAGGCTGAATGCTTGTGTGTAATTGCAGCCTGACAGCCACACTTGGGTTACACTCTGGTTCTTACCAGCCTTGGTTAAGCTGCAGGGTGATCCCAACACACCCCCAGTCTAAGATTTTCCCTTAGAGACATATGTCCTGTAGTACCCAGCCCTCTCCTGGACAACACCAATTATACAAAATCTGTTATTTCCTTAATAGAAATAATATGCACACAACTTGCCACCCCAAATGGAGTTTCTCAGATACACCTCTACCTCGATATAACGCTGTCCTCGGGAGCCAAAAAATCTTACTGCGTTATAGGTGAAACCATGTTATATCGAACTTGCTTTGATCCGCCAGAGTGCACAGCCCCGCCCACCCAGAGCACTGCTTCACCGCGTTATATTCAAATCCGTGTTATATCGGGTCGCATTATATCGGGGTAGAGGTGTACTTCAATTTAAACACACTGGATTAAACAAAACAATAAAACAAGTTTATTAAATACAATGATAAATTTTATGTGAGTACAAGTAATGAGGCATGAAAGTCAGAAAGGGTTACAAAAAATACAGATAAAATGCAACTGGTGCCTAACTTAAAAAACTATGTTAAATTCAAATCAAAGTTCTCACCACATGATTTTCAGCAGTTTTACTGACCAAACTTCTTAGGTCAGGATCCCTCCCCTAGTTCAATGGCTGCTTACTTTGTCCCTTCAAGTGCAGTATATTAGTGGGCAGAGAGAGGTGGGATGTGTCCCTGGGGATGTTTGTCCCCCATTTTTATACTTTCAGTCCCCCTCTTGAATGAACATTTCCAACTGGGTACCAGAAGACAAAAAGTCTATGTGGAAGGAGGTTCCCTGATGCTTTTTTTCTCACCTGCTTGAGCTTCCTTTGTTTCCCTTCCTGCTTGATGACTCTGTTTACTACTTAAATACATTTGTTTGAGACTGATCTGTTTGCCAACATCAGTTTGCAACGTGTTAGTAACACCATTCAGTGGAATCTTCTAACTTCACATACAATGTTGCCACACATATTTTATCAGGATGATACTGATCAGCAAATTTCAAATGATACCTTTCAAGGCATACTTTCTACAAAAGTGTGTAGGGTGTGAATACCCTACCTTCTCTTACAGATGTAATGGTTGAATGCAATGCAAAAAAAGATTGAATCAATGGTTGAGTTATCATCATATGTTCAAGCATTTATCCAGGTACACGACACCATCAAATAATCCTATCTTGCAATACAAAATCAACCTCATGAGGTCTTGAGATTATATGCAATTTTGATTAACCCTGGCCCAGAAATCTCTGCAGACTTCCAAATAATGTTTAAATGTATTTCAGTCTACACTCTGCTGTTCTTTCAAAGAAGACCTCTTAGCCTTCTTTAAATATTTTAATTTTAAATAATTTGGGCAAAAATTTGCACTACTTATTCTGCACTACTCTCTTTGGGAGTTTTGCCTAAAGGGATAAAACAGAGGACTTTAAGATTTAATTCATCCCCATTTTAGTGTTTTTATGTGAAGAGCCTGAACTTCCCACTGTTCTCATATCAAGAGGGTTAATTAACTCTCTTCTATCCTTGCTGTTCCTTTTCTGAGTACACCAGTCTTGTCTCGTTCTCTGTCCTTGGATGTATAAATGGGAAATCTCAAGTTAGGAGTAGAGAGTTATTTTTTCCTTTATATTTGGCACTGGTGCAACTGCTGCTGGAATACTTTGTCTATTTTCGGCAATGGTGGGCAACCTGTGGCCTGTGGGCCACACACGGCCCGTCAGGGTAATCTGCTGGCGAGCTGCAAGACAGTTTGTTTACATTGACTGTTCACCATTCCCAGCCAATGGGACTTGTGGGAAGTGGCACAGGCCGCAGACATGTTCTGGCTGCCACTTCCGCAGCACCCATTGGACGGGAACGGCGAACTGCAGCCACTTGGACCTGTGGGTGGCTGTGCTTGCAGAAGGTCAATGTAAACAAACTGTCTCGCGGCCTGCCAGCAGATTAACCCTGACAGGCTGCAGGTGCTCACCACTGATTTGGGGTGTCTACAATTCAAGAAAGATGTTGATAAATTGGAGAGGCTTTAGAGAAGAGCCACAAGAATGATTAAAGGATTGGAAAGTATGCCTTACAGTGATGGATTTAAGGAGCGTAATCTATTTAGCTTAACAAAGGGAAGGTTAGGGGTTGATTTGATTAAAGTCTATGTACACCTGTATGAGGAGCAAATATTTGATAATGGACTCTTCAATCTAGAAGAGAAAGGTATAACATGATCCAATGGTTGGAAGTTGAAGCTTGACACATTTTAGATTGGAAATAATATGCAATTTTTTAAACAGAGAAGGTAATTGATCTTTGGAACAATTTATGAGGGATCAGGTGAATTCTATCCTGAATATTGGAAACAGTAATTTCCTTTTACCTCTTGGCAGTTTTATCCTTTCTTAAGATCCAGCTCCTTCATGCTTACCCCTCTTTGCTGCCAGCCTTCTCAATAGCTCCTGTCTCCCAGCCCAGAACAATCAGTTCACTTGTCTTTCTCTCCCCCTTCCTCAGGTAGTTTCCCATTCCCCTGTGAGCAGCACAGCAGAAATGTTAACATTTAAATGTTGATAATGTATGTTTCAGAATTAATGTCCTTTGAGGTGAATTGGAAAGCTCATAATTCTTTGGTGCTATTTTTCTATCTGCAGACTCACTAAACCATCACTTCTCAGTTCACACTTTAGGTTTCTCCTATAAACCGGGATAGAATATTATTTTTTTCTAATTAAATTTAGAATTATATAACACATATAATGGAATGTGCCTAAAAGTTGCGAACAATTCTCTCGTGTTGTATGGCAGTGCTGCTTGTTTGGATGAAAAGAAAGAAACACATGCAAGAAGAAAAATCAAAGACTTAATTCCTGGTGCACAAATAGTTCCTATTCTCAATTGTAATAGTAGCTTAGTTCAGTGGTTCTCAAACCTTTTTCCACCAATGACCCCTTTGGCATCTGATGAGATTTTCCTGGCCCCTTTCATTTTTTATACTTAAGTTTCATGTTGTTTTTATTCTATTAGCTAGGTTAGTTTATTATTTTTAAAAAATGTAATTAAAATAAGACTCAAAGGAACCAAAATTAAACCATCTGTAATTATTATAAGTTATCACATCACCCTTATTTTCACTTTAACTAACCTAGTCAAGGGACAGATGTCTACATAACCTATGTCCTGGGAAACCCTGCTTTGGGAACCTGCTTTGGGAACCACTGCATTAGCTTAAACAGGTAATGTAAAGAAATGTTTTGTCATCTCAAAGAACATTTAGTCTCATTAAGAAACATGGCCTAGTACAAAAAATGACTTGAAAATCTTGTGTTCATATTCATCCGAAAGGGAAGTGCTATTGAATCTATTCTCATCCCCATTTTGGTGTAGCATTTATATCAGCAACTTCACCTTTCTTAATCAGTAGCTCAAGTGAATGTCTGCAAAACTCAGTTCATTACAAAAAAGTAAACAGGAAAGCATGCCAATTCTTGCTGTCACATTCCACAAACCACTACATTCTTCTTTTCAGCAACTTCGAATTCAAGTGTCTATGCCTGTTTAATGTGCTAGTATATTTTTCCTACATTGTTTGTTTGTTTACTATTTTAGTCCTACCACAAGAGGGGTGGAGGAAAAGCTAAAGGATCTGCAATGACAGAGTTCCATTAAAAGCGTTCCTGAAAGGTAGCGTTACTTATCAAATTTATGAGCTTTGGTAAAGTGGTTCAATCGGGTTAGAACTCCCTCGGTCTAATTCTCCATTGTGTTGCACCATTTGTGGTCATTTACATATGTGCAAAGTGTTATCTTTCTGATTGGTAGTATTTTACACCGACTTTGCTGCAAGTGCAAATAAATTCATAAAGTGCAAGACTGAGAATGAAGCTCTCTCTGAGAGGCTGAATGCCTCCTGGATCTCTCCAATACCTTGATGGGAGTATAATTTGTGACATTCATGTATATGTTGCAGCTAGAGCTTGTTGGGAAATGTTTTTCTGCAGACAAGTTACTTTTTTTGTCAAGAAAATCAAAAAACTGTTTGGTTTTGGCAACCAAAACCTGCCAAAACTCCAAAAAAACTGTTGATTTTCTGACATAATCTAAAACTTTTAAGGAAATCAGACACTTTCTATGCAACTTGACTGACTTGAAAACTCAATATTCCATCAAAGTTTTGGAAGAAAACTTTCAACCAGCCCAGTTGCAGCATACTGCCCACTGCATAGCCATCCAGCTCTGCTGACTGACGCATGAATGGGAGTGGAGCAACAACTCTTCCTACTTCCTGCCCCATATTGGCGCTTTTTTTTTTTTTTGTGGCATATGGAAATTTGTAGCTTACACCTGTGGATTACTGGCAATAGATTCCAACCATTGCCCTGCTCTGGGGTGCCTGGGGTATACTGGGCTACTCCAACACGTGCTCTGCTATGGCACTTAGTAGCACACCAAGCACGTGACTTGGTGCGCTTGGGCACCTGATTAATGTGCTTCAGCTATTGGGTCCTATTAGCTGAAGCAGTAAGTGTATCCCAATATTCATTTCTCCAATCCTCATGCTTCTACCAGGGCCTCAAGACACCCTGCTTCGCCTCCATGGTTCATTCCCCACCAACATCCTTATATTTGCCACAAAACATTCTCCTCCGGTCCTGCCATCCTCCAATCATTTGTGTCACCCTCAAGCCAGGAGGAGAGGAGCTGATTCACTCGTAGCAGATAAATTACACTGCCCTCTGTTGAACCTATGATTGTCTAGTCATTCTTCACACTGTAAAACAGCTATTAAAAGCTACTTATAGGAGATTTAAGTAAGTAAATAAATACAAAAAAATAATCTGATCCCATTGCTTCTTTGTAGTTTGCTAACTTTGTAAGAGAAACCTTAAACAACATGTTATTCCATATTCAGATATAAGAATGAAGAAATTTACTTTAATAGGAAAGAAATAGATGCCCCTTGTAGATTCCTGAATCACTGTTCACCCCTCTATGTTTTAAATTACCATTATACAGTCGTTTCTGTGAACACTGCATTAGACTCATATTAAAATATAGTGTATGAGTAATATATGAATAGTACCCTATGTTTTGACATTGCATCAATTTTCTCCTTTCTTTAGCTATTATAGCATAGCTTACCATGACTCTTGTTTAAATAAGAACTTTGTTCTCATTCAGTGTTGAAAAAATAATGCATAATTATTCCTCTTTCTGTTATTGCCCTCTATGATCTGACCTTCAAATGTCAGCTTGCTTCTTCTTGATCATGCATATAATATGCACCTTGACTCACTTACCTGAAGCTAAATTAGACAAAGGTCCTTTCATGATTCAAGCCTTGAGTTAACAAATCATATTGTATCCATTATTTAGCTGCTTTATACCAAAGGAAAATATATATTTTAGCCACTGTTAGCATTTTTTCCCTTCTGATCTAGAATAAAAGTGACAGAAACACAGAAAATGCAGCTTGCAGCATAAAGACAAATGTAATACATACTGCTATTCAGACACTAATGCCTAAGCAATATCAAATCACATTCCAAAGAATCAAAAGAGAACTCCAGTTGCAAGAGAACTCCAGTCTTAGGGCTATATAGTTCTCAAACTGGTTCATAGTCTTTATAGCTTAGTTATATTTAACTATTCTTCAGGCACTACATATAGCATAAGCTAATATTATATTCTTTCTTCCATGGATAATAGCTCCAATGCAAAGTATCCCTCAGTGTATGTAAAGTTTCAGGTAACATTAGTTTTCTTGTTTTACTTAGATTTAATTATACATTTATTATATATTTTCTTTTTCCTGTATAAGTTTTATGTTCTCCAATAGGAAATTCTTATCCATTCCCAGCATAGGCCCCATGAAAATTCCCCCATAACAGATCTTGCAAATTGTAATACATTACAGAATGGGAGATATTTGATTATGAAACCCCTTTTGTGAAAAAGTAAAATCAATATCTTAAATATTTGCAGAGCTATTTTTAAGTCTACAGGTATCTCTCTCAGAATCAAAAGACTTATAGAAAACGTACTGGTCCTATTCTCCTCTTCCACATACCAGTGCAAAGCAGGAATATCTAACTCTATTGATGTCAAATAAGTTACACATATGTAAATGTGTAGTGTGAGGTGAACTGTGGTTTTGGAAACTTAAACATGAATTCTAATTTGAGATAATGTTTCTATCAATCTAGATCTTTCTTTAGCTCCAATCACCATAATTAATGAATTTATCTTTAGACCTCCCTGTCACTTAGAAAGCTATTAATGAGAGCTGTGTGAATGACTGATTTTTCCCCATTAAGCAGCAGTTCATAAAAAAATAAAAAATCATTTTGGGTCAACCCAAACATTTTGGGGGAAATGTTAAGGACATGAAAATCCGGGGGGAGGGGAAGCCTTTTGTTCAACTTGAAACAAAACATTTCACTTAGATTTCCAACTTCCTTTAACTTAAAAATAAATAAATAAAAGGAAAGGACACTTGGGAATGAAGGGCTAGATTCACAAAGGACTTAGGCATAGAGCTTTGAGGATAAAATACTTTTTTGGTTGGCTGGCGATTCCAAAAAAAATTCAGATCCAATTTAAAATAAATAAATAATTAATAAAACAGCTTTATTTGAGGTCAACCTGAAAATGAAAATTTTCAGCGAATCAAAACGTTTTAAAAAATCTATTAGATTTCAGGCATTTTGGAAAAAGGAAAGGAGGGTTCATAACCCTCCTTCCCCCAACATGGAGAAGGAATTTGAACTTGGGTGTCCTACAGCTCAGTGAATACCCTATAGCCACCATGCTATACTTATTCTGGGTGTTTCTTTGGCTCAATGTCTATGCCTTGCCACTAAGAATGACAGTAAATATTAATTGGGTTTGCCTGTGGGAATGACTCTATAGGATGGTGATTAGGGGACACAACCCTCTGGGAGGGGGGAATATCTGGGTGCTAGTTCCTGCACCAGTGAATATTTAATTATTCATACAAAGTGGAACAGCTTCAACAGGACAGCTCGCAACCCACTGCAGAATAGCCTCTAGCCTGACAGTCAAGGTATTCACATGGGATAACTTAGTTCAAATCTTGCTCTGGGGTGTAGGTTTAAACCTGGATCAGTCCACCCTAGGTGAGTGCCCTAGTCACCAGATTAGTGGCTATAAGGAAGGTAGTGGCTTCTCCTCCTCTGTGACTGGCATTTAATAATTAAAAAAAAAAAAAAAACTTGTTGAAATTGACATGAGTTTGAAAAAATGTTTCAGTTGACCCAAATCTGCACTGTTTATTTATTTATTTATTTGAGAAAAAAGTTTAGGCCAAAAATTCACCCAGTTTTTTTTATATGTGGGGAATTCAGGCATAAAGTCTAAATAACAGGATGTACATGGAATTAAAGTATGTGGAGTCCCAGTTCAATAAGACTATCCTTCCTACATTTGCCTTGGCTTTCTTCTCTTGTTTTCCTTATTATCTGGACATTTGCATGATGATGTGCACTTTGATTACTAGACCTGGTCAAACATTTTTGCTAAAACTATTTTTGTTTGAAAAATGGGTTTTTTTAAAAAAATAAATGCAAGAAACTAAGTTTTAAAAATATTTGTTTCCCGTGTAACTTTTCAGCAGTGATTAAAAAAACCCAACATTTTATTGAAAATGGTTGATGTGTTGTTTTTTGTTTACATGGGTACCCCATTTATTGAAAGCCCAGATTTCAGAAAATGATATGTTTAGATTGTTTTCGTTAACAGCTATTGTGAAAAAATAGTGAACAACAAATTCACTTTTAAGACTTAAAAATAGAAATGATTGACTTTTTTTTTTAAATTTCAACCACTTCGTTTATGCCCTCATTACTTAACACCATAATTCAATTTTTTTTCATCACAGTTAACTACTCTGGGGACAATTATAATATCCCAGTGGCTTATGACTTCCATGGATTAATGAACTCTAAAACAACAAAGAATCTATGTGTGTGTACACACACACACACACACATTCTTTGTGGCTTTAGAATTTATTAATCCATGGAAGCCACTGGGGACATATATAGTCCGAAGGCTCACTAATGGAGGGATGATCTCAGCTGAGTGTTAGAGGAGGGCAGGCCAATATACTTGCTTGAACTTCTATAATTAAAGAACCCATACTTGTCATTTAATTTTCAAAAATTAACCATTTACAATAGTGACCGCTTTCACCATACATCAAATGAATTTAGGTGGGAGAATAGCTTGTTTGCTGTGGCACACATCATGATAGCTTTGTTGTTTTCTGTGATAGCCCTTCTGGCCATAAACACTTCTGACATGGCCTACCTTCTTCCCGCTACTAGCATCAGAAGACATGACAAATGACTCAGAATGAAATGTAAGTCAGTGAGTTGTCAGTGACAAATATGCATTCTGTGCACTTTTACCCAGGTATACATGCCAGTGGTGCAATGTACAATTCCACTCTTCAACACCCCATAACTGAGAATTCACTTTCTCTTTCACACTCTGATAATTCCTAGGAAATGCTCTGAAGGACAGAAACATTGTTTGAGAAAAGGCACAAACTGTTTTGACTGTCAGCAAATGGGCCTGTAATCTCTAAAATTCTGTTTATTCTGTCATGGAAACTAAACATTAAAATGTGGTTATAGTTCATTAGAAATGACAACTTTTTTTGAGAAACGTTAAATAAGTCATAATTTTAGTTTTGTAGAAACTTCCCAGTTAAAAAAAAAAAATCTCTTGTTTAGGGGGAAAAAATCATGTTTTTGAAAACAGTTTTGGGTTTTTGTTTTGTTTTGTTTTTGGTGAAAAAAAGTCTCTGTTTTCACTTTGAAAAAATGTGAGGTTTGGGGGATTTCAGTTTCTGGCTTCCCATTTTTGTCAATAAAAAGAACATTGTCAAATTATTATTTGTGAAAACTTTCATATTTGATTAAAAGTCATCATCTGCCTTTAAATTACTTTTCAATGTCAAAAAAAAAAAAAAAAAACCCTCAACCAGTTCTAGTGAATCTCCCTTATACTTTGGTCAACTTATTTTCCAATGTGTAATGGATTGAATCTACTATGTGTTTTTTCCTATAAGGAAAATATGCCTCATTCTCCATCAAGCCCATCTGAGCACACTAGAGGGATTAGAGGAGGAAGAATGCCATCTCCACCTCATACCTCTGTGCATGTTTGCAGCCCATTCCTTCAAGTATGTTGGGACTTTGTTTGGAGTTAGTGGTAGGGTTGTGTCTAGCTTCTCTTAAGACTCTTCTGATTTACCATTGGAAACTTGACTGGAAGTTAATACTGACATAAAATAACCATGTCTAAGCATTAACTTCTGCTAAGTCTCCTTCAAGAGCTAAGCAGACAATGAGAAGGGCAGTGGGGTTAAGTGTGGTTGGACATCTGTGCAGAGACCATATGTACCCAGGAGTGTTTGCCAAGATCAATGCAGATCTTAAAGTCTATTGGTTTAGAGTGGGCAAAACCTCTTCCATTCCTGAGAAGTGATGGCCAACTTCACCCTTCCTTCTTCCAGTTAGAACAATGAGGAGAGAATTCAAGAAGTTTAAACTTTTCCTACCCTCTGTGTTTTCTCTATGCAGATGAGACTATTGGCCCATTGCCATTAAATTATTGATATTGGTAACAATGGGCCAATATTTTTCTCTGTGTAGGAGAAAACATGCTTGGATGTTACATAGATTAGATTACATACCAATTAAATGGCAGATTGGAGGAAAATGCTTTCTAAGTATTAAGATACTGCGGTATCCTTGTTTTTCCACAATAATTTCTGGGAATTTCTGAACTGCTGTGGATGGAGAAATCTCTCTCTAAAAGTCTAATATAAGAAACATGGGATTTTGATTGTGACTATCAGGTACTGCTTTAATTATCATCCCTGTCATTATTACTACTTTAATCTTTTCTCAGCCACTGTATAAAGTGAAATGATCTGAACCAATGGCTCAGGGAGTGTGGGTAAAATAACCTACAGGGTGTGTGGAAAACATTCTGGCCTGGCTCTTACTTTGGTATACAGTCAGCTGGAATGCTCCAGTTACATGCTCCTGTAAAATGCTGTCTTTCTACTCAATGGGCCATACATCCAAGGGAAGTGGCAATCCTAGAATTTTCACACTGAACGATTTAGCTATGGATTTGTTTTGTTTAAATGGGACAGCAGCCCAGAAAAAAGACACAAGTATTAGTTTAATGAACCACTGTAAATTATTTTATCCTCAATCCCTGAGCTAACAATTCAGATAATTTTTACTCTCACCTACTGAAAAACGGAGAGAAGTACTTTGGAGACACAATCCAGAATTTTTTAATTTAGATTTCTCAGGTGAAATATCTGTTTAACTACAATCTTGCAGTATTTTAATATTTAGAAAGCATTTTCCTACAATCCTCTCTCTTAACTAGTAACATTAAAGTAACTAATTTTATAATAATGGGCCATATTATCCTTATATGGAAAAAACATATTGGAGTAGATTTAATTTATATATACATATATTTACGTACCTATATCTATCTCTGTGTGTGTGTTTATATATATATAGACATACACACATATTTATATATTTGGTAGAGAAGAAAGAAGTTGACTGAAGATCATGATAATTTTGACCCCACACTAAATGTGGTGCATGGCAGATGCTGCAATGCCAATCGGATGGAGAACCTCCGTGTGAGAGTTGGAGGAATTGGTGAGTATAGAAAAAGATAGCAAAAGATGGAGGCTGCTTTGACAGTTTGTTATTCAAAGAGATTGGAGTCGTGGGTGAACCTGATCCTATATTTTGCAGCTTTGTCTTTGACCACGAAACATGGAAGCCAAACTTAGCCAACTCCTCCATTTGCTGGAGTGCCTTGTGAAACCTGCTGGGGATGTGTACTAGAAGAACAACGTCATCAGCATAGTCAAGGTCTGTGGGCAAGAGATCACCAATCTTAATGCATATGGACCTGATGGAATGCTGCATTATGAAATCCATCACCCGACAAAAGAGTGCAGGGGTCAAGACACAGCCCTGTCTGACACCAGATACTGATTTAAAAGGTGCTGACATCCAATTTACCCCGACGTACATGGGCAGTGGTTCCATTATGCAGCTCTCTAATCAAGTCCAGGAAAGTGGTAGGGACCCCCTATGCCTTTTAAGCCCTTCTCTGAAGACACCATCGAGTTTATTCCACAACGATCATCAATGGAACACCTTGCTGTCCCCCCCATCTTCTGAAGAAGTCCGATATGCCATCACTGAGACAAAAAAATCACAAGGCACCAGGCCCAGCTGAGGTTTTTAAAGTTGGTGGAATAGTGCTCCAGCACAAAATTTGCCAACTCCTTGACAAAATCTGGGCCTGCAAAGCAATTCCATTGGACTTCAAGAACACCAACATTGTTACAATATTCAAAAAAGGAGACAAATCTTTTTGCGGGATCTACAGAGGTATTGCCCTATTCTCCATCGCAGGGAAGATCCTTGCCTGGATCCTACTAAACTGCCTTCTCCCCATTGCCAAGGAACTCCTCCCTGAATCACAGTGTGGCTTCAGATTCAGGAGAAGTGCAAAGAGCAACACCAGGAAATGGTCATGGCATTCATTAACCTAACCTAGGCCTTTGACTCTATCAATCATGATTCTCATTCACGACCACCTTCCTGATGGAATTGGGATTGAGCATCATATGGATAGCCAACTCCTCAATCTCCAGTGTCTCCAAACAAAATCTAAGATAACAAGATTTGGCATCACTGACCTTCAGTATGCAAATGATTGTGTCATTCTCACACACACAGAAGCTGACCTGCAAAACACCCTACATTTTTTTGCAGATGCCTATCACAGCCTGGGTCTCTCTCTCAACATCAGGGAAACTAAGCTACTCTACCAGCCCTCACCTGCACAAACTACTCTTCATATTCCACAAATCACCATCAGCTGAGAATCCATGGAAAATGTGGACCATTTTCCACACCTTGGTAGTCACCTCTCCCAAACAGCCAGAATTTACACAGAAATTGAATACAGGATCCACTGTACCAGCACATCCTTTGGAAGACTTCGCAAATGAGTCTTCAATTATAGTGATCTGCAAACATACACTAAGATCTTTATTTACAAGGCAGTTGTCATTCCCACCCTTCTGTATGGGTGTGGGACCTGGATAACCTACAGACGACATCTCAAGCAGCTGGAATTATTTCAGCCGCGCTGCCTCAGGAGGATTCTCAGGATCAGCTGGGAAGACCAATGCACTAACATAAGTGTTCTCTCTGCAGCCAATATCAACAGTATAGAAGCGCAGGTCATGAAATACCAAGTAGCCTGGGCTGGCCATTGTGTACATATGCCTGACCCTCTTCTCCCGAAGCAAGTACTTTTCTCTCAGTTGTCAGGGAAGAAGGGCTTCTGGAGGGCAGTGGAAGAACTTCAAAGACATACTGAAAGTACACCTTAAAAAGGGAGGCAGCAACCCAAAAAACTGGGAGGACTTTGCATGGACAGAACACAGTGGCACTACACCATACACCAAGCCACAGCTCACTTTGGGGAGAACAGATGTGCTCATGAAACAGAGAAGTGGCAAAGAAGGAAAGAAAGGGCACAACAGTCCAGCAAACAACTATGTCCCCTCCAAGATTACACCTGTCACTTCTTTGGGAAAATCTGCAGGGCACGAATTGGGATCCTCAGCCACTTTAAAACCCATGAATTAACCCCATTGGAAAATATCATCCTCGCCCTGAATGATCCACCAGCTTCTGCTTGCTCAGAGCTGGACAACCTGGCAACCACTGTGCTTCTGGACCCAGACACTTGTACTCATGCACCAACATTGGATGAAGTGAAGTGTGTCATCTGTAATCTGAAAAACTGACGTGCATCCAGTGCTGATGGCATCCCCCCGCAGAGCTGCTAAAATGCACTATTGACCCTATTGTGGAATCACCACTGGCCATCTTTCATCTGGTGTGAAGAACTGAAACCTTGCCAACTGCCTGAAAGGACAGTATTGTGATCTCACTTTTATAAGGGCAAAGGACCGTGCAGTGAATGTAAGAGCTACAGGCTGATCACCTAACTCTCTTGGGAAAGTGTTTATGGATGTTCTTCTGGCACGCTTGGAGCCTCTGCTACATTGGAAGTGTCAGGCTTTACAAGGCACAGGTCCACATTAGACTTTTGTAACTGGCTTGGTATATCTTGTGGAAGAATAATCACCAGTTTGTGGTGAGTCTCCCCCTATTTCTCTGAACCTGGCATCTTCAGTTGGGACATACTGAGGCACAGTGATGTAGGGTTTGTCTGCAGAAAATTGACTCTACAGCAAATATTTGGGGGGGAAGGCAAGTAATTTGGTCTGAAAGCCAAAATACTTGATATAAAAATTGAGACACAAAATGATGCCATGGTTTCCCTTGTTGTAGTTAGTGTCTTATATTACCATTCTCCTTTATGTATCCAGTTCTCTGACCAGACTACATCTCCCAGGTGCCAAGCTTTCTCTCCACTTCATAAGGAGAGAGGAGGTGCATCCTTTGAGTCCTGGCCACACTGCATCATGGGAGATATAGCCCAGTAGATCAAGGAGAATGGGAGCATAAATCACCTAACTACAACTCCCATGAAGCATCGTGGTTCTATTTTTAATAGAAATAGTTTTCCTTTTGGTTGAAAACTTTGTTTATTGGCTGTTTAATTTTTTTGATGAAATGTAAAAGCTTTTCTTGGAAAGTAGACATTTTTCATGTCAAATTCTGTTTTGTCAAAACAGTTAAATGAAAAAGTTTTGACCAGCCCTATACAACCTCCCTCCCGCACATGCACTTAGTATAGCAAGACAGCCTATCACTAATAAAATGCATACAGTACTGTTAGTCACAGAAGACTCTATGAAGACACACGTCTGTTGGAGCAAACAGCAGAGGTGGTATGTGTGACACCACAGACCGTTATTTAGGAATGACAACCTATGTGGTATGGTTATTTTCTGATCCTGTATTGATGGGGGAAGCCCACTGATCAATATTAGTATATTCCTATCTCTTTGTTTTCTGCCAACTCAGTGATTAGGTTAAGAAGCATTTGATGAACAGTTTGAGAGTGGCCAGTTTATTTGTTAGCTGGATTAGATGAAGTAATTAATAGGGCTGTCAAGTGATTAAAAAAATTGAAAGTGATTAATCACATGATTAAAAGCATTTATCACTATTAATCACACTGTTATACAACAATAGAATACTATTTATTTGAAAATGTAGAAAACATCCAAAAATATTTAAATATATTGATTTCAATTATAACACAGAATACAAAGCGTAAAGTGCTCACTTTATATTTATTTTTGATGACATTATTTGCACTGTAAAAAAACAAAATAAAATGTATTTTTCAATTCACCTAATACAAGTCCTGTAGTGCAATCTCTTTATCATGAAAGTTGAACTTACAAATGTAGAGCTATGTACAGAAATAAATGCATTTGAAAAGAAATATAATATAAAACTTTAGAACCTTCGACTCCACTCAGTCCTACTTCTTGTTCAGCCAATTGTTCAGACAAAAAAGTTTGTTTACATTTGCAGGCGATAATTCTGCCTGCTTCTTGTCTATAATATCACCTTATTGCAGTTACATAACAAAACAAAACGTACATTGGTAAGTTGCATTTTCATGATAAAGAGGTTGCACTACAGTACTTGTATGAGGTGAATTGAAAAATACTGTTTCTTTTGTTTATCATTTTTACATATTGTAATCAAAAATAATAATATAATGTGAGCACTGTATACTTTGTATTTTGTGTTGTAATTGAAATCAATATATGTGAAAATGTAGAAAAATATCCAGAAATAATTAATAAATTTCAAATGCTGTTTTATTGTTTAACAGTGCAATTAAACCGATTAATCACAATTAATATTTTAATCACAATTAATTGTTTGCGTTAATCGCGTCAGTTAACTGCCATTAATCGACAGCCCTAATAAATAATGCTGGTATGTACTTAATCTCTTCTATTGCCACTTGAACAACGTTACTGCTTTCATAAAAGGATTGAACATCAAGGCATAGTTTACAACACTGGCTACCTAATCTTAGGCTCCGAAATCATTATTTAGGTATATAAATCATACCCAGGAGCTCCCACTAACTTCTGGCTATTTATCTAGGCACCTGTGTAAAGATTTAAAGACCCAAACGTAGGCATTCATTTCTTTGTGTTGGCCTAAATGTCCAAAGAGCTCTAATGAACAAGTTTTGAATATGACCTCAAGAAAAATTTCGTTAATCTCTCATTCTTCAATGTCCTTTTTACCTCTGTCAATAAACATCAGCCACTGGTCATGAATTTCCACTGTCACTGCTGAGTGACCATTACACTGAATGAACAGGTGCAAAGTGGGTGTAAAAGGCTGTCATTTGGATTTGATAACATCTTACACCCATTCTACACAGGTTTAAATTACTACAGAAGGAGGCTGATGGAATTTTAAAGACATAAAAAATGTGTTATGGATGTGTATGGAAATGAGACTACCACATGCATAGAACACTATCAGAATCTGGGGCAGAACTTTGTTTTGTATGGAAGTTGCATGATTGTTCCAATGCAAAGTGGAAATAAAGGAAGGAAGTTAATGGCACACTAATAAAAATTATTATGCTAATAAATACACATTCAAACTTGAATAAGCATAAACCATAAACAAACACTAACAAAAACAATTTGCCAGCAAGTGCCTAACCTGGATATTGTTTTAGCTGAATAAAAAAATAAATTAAACAAATTGAAACTGTTTTGACATTGAGCTAGATTTGTTTAATAATTTTAGAAATGGTATAAAACACCCAAAATGTAACAAAACAAATGCAAAAATTCATTTCAAGTCAAATGAAATTTTAGTTAACCTGAAATGAGGGTTTTTTGTTTTTTTTTTTTTTTTTTTTTTGAGGAGGTAGAAGGGCAGTTGATGAGTTTCAGTGAGGAAAAAAAATAAACAAAAACAATCAGTTTTGGTTTGGTACCAACCAGTATGGGTGAGGAGGTATTTTTTTGGTCTGACCAGTCCACCCATCAAAATATCAATTATTTCCTCTTCTTTAATCCTTGGGCAACTGCATCCCTTTCCATTATAAATTGAGGTTAAGTAATGAATTTACAATAATGTTGCAGTGCTTTGTGAGGCCTAAATATTTAGAGCCAGGGCCTGTGCTGGTGTAAACAGACATAGCTCCAGTGAAGCACAGGATCTCATCCTTCATGTTTGTAAAGCACTTTTGTTTGTCAAAAATGTTAAATAAATACAAATAATGTTTGTTTCCCATGGAAGAGCTGATGACATTAGTTACTTAAACCACAACAGCGAGTACTTATATTTCATTGTGGACCATTTATTATTTCATAACAGTTAAGTATAAATATATCCACATATATATGGAGAAAACCCTCTGCTTCTTCAGTGCTCTGAACTCATTTCTTTGATGGAAGATTACACATTATAGTGTTTCAATGAATGACTGTCTGGAAAGGTTTTATGATCTAGATAATAGTTTTCTCAAACACCATTTAGATCTTTAATTTTTTCTGTAACTGCTTCAGCCAATACACTATAGAGGATGCAACTAGAAAGTAACTTGTTTGAGTTCACTTTTATAAACCGAAATGACAGAATGTCAATTTTTATTTTCAGGTTGCATGCTGTGTTTCTAAAATAAGTAAACGACTGTATGAAATCTAATTGAATTTATTTTGATACCTTGTTACTAGACCTACAGTCCAGTTGTTTTGTCAATTGCAACAAAACAGTCTATCACACGACCAGTAAAAAATGAAGACTACTCATATTTCTCATGTTGAATATGGCAGATTTTGCACATAATTTTCCAAGGCTTTCTTTTCAGGTGTTTTATGTTGGTCTTTGTCTCTCTCTTGGTCCTTGCTCTCCAACCCTCTGTGTATTATTCCTTTCTTCTTATGCCCTCACCTTCCAGTATTTTTGCAGGAGATAAGGCATTGAGTTGATCACTCATGTCAACATGAACTGTTCTTATACCACCCTCATAATTGAAGTATCTTGGTATGTTTGTGTGTGGTTAGGTTAAAGAAGGCAAGGTCAAAGAAGTGTGCTTTGGAGTTAGTGGTGAGGTTTATGATGATTTTAAATTCTTTTGGGAGTTTGATCCAAAGTTGCAGATCAGCCCCAAGAATGCTCAGTTTCCTGCACAGATAATCTTTATCCTTCTAGTAGAACATTCAATTGGGCCAGAAGAGTGGAGTTACCAACTGTGGTCCTCGTCCGAGGACTTTAAGGTAATCTTTTAGATTTGCTGGGCCCAAGCCATTGACATAAGGACTGAGACATTGAGCTTTTCTTGTTATTCTTTGGGAATCCAACATAGACAGCAGAAGACAGGTCTGAGGAGATGCACTCCAGTGTTCTTTACTAGTTGGAGTGTTTTAAGAGATGATGGCTTCATGCCCAGGTATATTATATTGCTGTAACCCAGACAGGAGATAACACAGTCATATATAACTGTAAGTAAGTCATTGTCTTTCCATGAAGGGGTGGAGTCTCTTAGCCAGTGGACAGCTTAAAGTAACTCCTGCCTAAAATTACACATGTGTTTACAGGAATGAGGCCTTAGATAGTACATTGTCTGGGATAGGCACTCTTTCTTTGTATATATTTGTACAGTGCTTAGTCAATTTAACAGGCACTGAACTGGACTCAGTCCCTGTATTATAAACATTAAATAATGATCTGAATGCCAATAGATATCTAAATTTTCATTTCATTTTCAGCATTTTATGAAAGCATCATGCTCAGAAAATAAGCAAACCACTTAACCTATGTGAGGTTAAGTTAAAAGAAAAAAAGTCCCAAATGTACACATCATTGCATAACTATCCATGCTGTGGGATAGGAGTCCCCTAAATGGTGGGATGAGAATTGGGAATGAGCCAGTTGAGAGAAGGAAGGATCTTGCTGGTAGTTTCTGGGACGCTGTGGAACTTGTGAAGGGCCCATAGATCAGTGGTACCTGAATCTCACATCCTATTTTCTCTTCTTTGTCTCTCACAGGTGCTGACTGAGGAGCTGCCCCTCAGCTCTGCACCCAGTTCCATCATCTCCATGGTTGCTGTGTGCAACCTCAGGTACCGGGACCCTCCTGCCCAACTTCTCTAATCCCAGAGCTGGAAGTCACTGCCCTTACCCTTCCCAGGTGATCTCCCAACTGTGGTTGTTCCCCTCCATGGCAGAAGGGGTAGGAATGGTCACTCTCTATTGTCTGGGGGGTGGGGAGAGGTTATTTCACTCCAGTAACATTACAAGGGTCTTGGAGGGGGATCACTGTAGGTGTCATATAGGTAGGCCCCCAGAGTCCAGTGCTGAGAGCTGGGAAACAGGCTCTATTCCAGCCCTGACATGACTGGCTGTGTGACCTTGGACAGGACACTCTCCTGCCTGGTGCTTCAGTTTCCATTCTCACCAGCCTGTTCCTATTTCTCTCAGATTACTGCCCATTGTAGTGCTAGTTCTACCCCTCACTGCACAGTGTAATTCAGGATCCTCCTTTCTCCTTTCAGCAAACTGAAGCTGGCCCTGGCACCTCCTGTGGTCTGCCCTGGGCTGCATGGGCACAGTGAAGGACAACACCCACATCCAGGAAGATCATCACTCTACTCCTCAGTACCAGGTGCAGGAATGGACTCTGGTCCCTGCTCATTTGATTATCTGGAGTTGCTCAGATAGTGGTGGGGTGAAAGGAGATGAATAGGCCAGGGGATTAATAAAATGACAGGGGAGACCCTTTCCTCCAGGCACAATTATGTTATCCCTCCATGAGGGATCCTTCCCTTTTTTCCACATCCTGGGCTCTGTCTGCTCTCATCCATAGGCAGCTTGTCTGTCCCATGCCCTGCTGCATAACAGGACCTCTGCAGATAGCTGCTAAAGGCAAGGATTGAAGAGCCAGCTATCATCTTGCAATGAACTCTTGCTATAACTACCTCCAGAGAGATGTCAATGGGAGAGCTGGTATATGTTTTGGGGTCTCCCCTAGTTTCACTATAGAAACCTTCTAGCCAAACCATAGCAGGTGTAGCCCAAGCTCCATGACACTGACACATGGCTACTGCCCCCCTGCTTTGCAGACTCAGCTTAAGGCCTTGACAGCTACCTTAGATGGGGAGGGATAGCTCAGTGGTTTGAGCATTGGCCTGCTAAACCCAGAGTTGTGAGTTCAATCCTTGAGGGGGCCACTTAGGAATCTGGGGCAAGGCACCTAGTGAAGGCAGGGGGCTGGACTCAATGACTTTTCAACATCCCTTCAAGTTCTATGAGATATGTATATGATGCTGAAGAGCATCACCAAAACCTCCATGGCAGGCAAGCTCCAGAACATCTTGGAGGTGAGTACAATGGGAAGGGCCAAGGGGAATTTTACCTTAAGACCATCAGAGGTCTGGAAAGGAGAGATTGGAAGATCCACATGTCCATTGTGTCCTCCTAGCTGGGGCCCTACTGGACCAATCTTAACTAGGGGAACTGGGACTCCGATATAAGTCTGCACTGTTTTGTTAAGCACTAATTCTAGGGCAACCAGGCCAGTTTTAATGGGTGACAGCCTCAAACTCTGTGTGATTCAGGTAATGTCTCTCAGAAGAATCACTGGAAAATCTTTGTGGAATCAGCCCTTTTCTTCTATGGACACTAATTATAGTGGGGAGGGGATTATCCTTAGTCTCTTCCTTTGTCCCATTGAGGCCTTTACAGTGGGGGAAGCGTTCAAGGATTCTGAACCCCTGAATCATGAACAGCACATCAGGAAAGAAACAGTGGATGGGGCCAGCAGTATTGACCACATATTGCCCCAATCTGTGATCTATTTGGATAATTTCAGGACATAATCCAGAACTATTTTGAGAGTAGCAAAAGACCTGCTCTTAAATCAATGAGTCACATATTTTACCTGGACCACCAAGTCTCCACCTCATGGGTGTTGGGAGAGGATAATTAATACAGTCCTGCACCTGCTCATGGACCTTGACCTGCCTCCTACCACAGCACATCTGTTTCTGGATCCTGTCCAGAGACACAGGAGACAGCTAGGGCCATGAGAAGCAGCTATATAATGTGGTGCTGTAGTACCTGAGAGTCCCAATCATGGATTCAGACCCCATAGTGGTAGGGGCTGTACAAACACAAAATAAATAGATGGACCCTCCCCCAAAGAGCTTTATTTAAATAGAAAGCTAGAGACAGCATATGGATACAGACAGACTGGGGAGCACAAGGAAACAATGGTATAGTATCATTATGTAAGCAGGGTCTGAATGAATGCAGGGCCGGCTCCAGGCACCAGTGAAGGAAGCAGGTGCCTGGGGCTGCTAATAGAAAGGGGTGGCACTCCGTCCATTATTGGGCGGCACGTCCGGGTCTTCGGCAACACTTCGGCAGCAGCTTAAGTGCTCTGCTTTAGTCTTCGGCGGCAATTCAGCGGCAGGTCCTTCACTCCGTTTCTTCCTCTTCGGTGGCACTTCGGCGGCAGCTCAATCGGGATTTTCTTTTTTTTTCTTCGCCACTTGGGGTGGCAAAAAAAGCTGGAACCGGCCCTGAATGAATGCTTTCCTGACATGTAGCTGGGAGGAGGAGAGACTTTGGCTGTGTTTATGTAAACACAGTTTTCTCCTGCTCTGCTTACATATTCAGCAGTGTCAAAGTGATCAACTTTGGCTGGTACTGGGATACAAATCACCTTAATACTGAATGCAGTGTTAGTGAAATACAGTTACCAATGTTGTAATTATTGTAGGAATACAGGAAAGCAGGACAGTGGGGGGAGGGATAGCTCAGTGGTTTGAGCATTGGCCTGCTAAACCCAGGGTTGTGAGTTCAATCCTTGAGGGGGCCACTTAGGAATCTGGGGCAAAATCAGTACTTGGTCCTGCTAGTGAAGGCAGGGGGCTGGACTCAATGACCTTTCATGGTCCCTTCCAGTTCTAGGAGATGGGATATCTCTCCATTTATTTAACCTGTCCCAAATAAAGGGGGTCACCCTCAAGAACCTCGTTAAGCCAGGGGCTTGAATGCCAGATCCTGGTGAAAGTAAGAGGGGTGGGGACAGATGTCCCAGCCAGAAGGCTGTAAACCCTCACCAAGGGTCCTCCCTAGACTGGTTTAACCTGTTCCCTCCCACTTTTCAAAAAATACAGCTAAATAGGCTTCATTAGGAGCCTCTTTGTTGTTTTAGGTTTCAGAGTAGCAGCCTGTTAGTCTTTATCCGCAAAAAGAACAGGAGTACTTGTGGCACCTTAAGGTTCTTTTTGTTATTTTAATTGCTCAATCAGGGCTGAAACCAGCTGTGGTAGGACTGTGTTTCTTCCCTGCCTGCTAAGAGCTAAAAATCAGTGAGAGCTGAAATCACTTGAGTTGGGGCTGTGTTACTGTCCAGCCTGCAAAGAGCTGAAAATTCCTAAGGGACTGATGTGCAGGGGTAACAGCAGAGAGGCAGGGGGTAGCAGAAGGTGACTGATAGTTGGCTGGTGAGGTGGAGAGGCATAGCATGTGGCTAGCAAGGTGGCTGGTGGAGATGAGCAGCCAGCAGGGCGGCCAGCAGAGAGGCGTGGCGAGTGGCCAATATGGAGTCGAGTGGCCAGCAGGGCGGCTGGCGGAGAGGTGTGGCACGCAGCCAGTAGGCAGCGGGTGGAGAGAGGCGATGAGGGACCAGCAGGGTGGCAGGCAGCCAGCAGGGCAGCGGATGGTGAGCAGACAGTAAGGCAGCTGACAGAGAGGGGCGGCGAGCTAGTGCTTGAGCAGCGAAGCGAGTAAGGAGCCTCTTTACCCCCCTCCACCCAGGGTGGGAGTTCAACTCTGCAGATGCACCTTGGAATTCGGGGTCTGCACTGAACAAGGACAGCAACTGTGAGTGGGGTGCAGAGAAGGGTCGAGCACATGAAAGGGATTTTTGGGTTGCTGGACTTAAGAACCAGAGGGAAAAAGGACACTGCCCAACTTAGTTGGGGGTGGGTCTTTTGCTCATGGGTTATAATTATGATCCCTGTTTGCGGTGTTTTATCAAATCAATGCTGAGTTATTTCCCTCCTTTCATTAAAATGTTTCTTTTCTATACTAAGACTTTGTGCTTGCAAGAGAGGAAGTATTGCCTCTAGAGGCACTCGGAGAGGTGTGTAATTTTCCCAGGTTATTGGGCAGAGACTCGATCCGGTTTTGTGTTGTATCGATGGAAAGGAACCCCTAGATATTGAACCTGGCCCTGGTTGCTGCTGGCTTCACCTTGCAGAAGGGTTACAATTAAATAATATTTTCTGTTATTTTTGGTATATGCAAGTAGCTCAACATTCATTTATTTGCTAGTGACATTGCCAAAAGAAACTCTGGAAAGCTATGTTCTTCTGTATTGTATTGTACATCTCCAATGATGGCTATCTGAATAGCTCATCCTACTTTAGATCCCACTGGCATAATGTACTATTTCCAACTGTACAGGAAAAGGCATTGGTATTTGATTCTGGGTCCAGAGAGCCATTGTCTTCCATAAATACTGTAACTGTTCCTATTCAAGCCATATGAAAGCCAAAAGAAAATTAAGAACCACAGGACTTTGGCAATCACCTGACCACACCATGTTCCAAACATTTTACACTCTCTGATTTGAAGTTTATCCAACAATCAGAATGGGAGAAGTGCTATTGGTTTTCTACTAGAAAAAAGCATTTCATGGATGGTAATTCATTCAGTCTTTTTCTTGCAGCAATATAGTGCATGGAAGCCAATAGGTATTTGATTCATTGTTTAAAATATATTGACAGTGAAGAATATTGAACTGTAGTAAAATATAGTTCCTGTGCAAGATATTTCAAGAAAATGTGAACTACATCACACAAAATAATTTCCTTTGTCTTTGTTTTTGAAGTAAAAAAAAATACACACAAGAAATTTGGTACATCCCCTTCAAAAAATGAAAATTCTTCAGTATTTTTACACTGACATTTCTATTACGAAGACTAATACCTTTGTTTAACTGCACTGGACAAAATTTCTTGGGCATTTATATGGCCCCACTTAGGGTAAAAGCCATGCCCCTCTCACTCTTTAATGTATTTATGCGTACAGCACCCCTGTGAGGTAGGGAAGCATGTAGCCACAAAGAGGCTACCTGACTTGGACAGGGTTACTCAGGAAGCTTATGGCAGAGAGAAGAGGTGAACGTGGATTTTTCCCATCATAGACTAACACCCAAACCACTGGACCAACTTTCCTCTAATAAACACAGTTCTTACTTGCTTAAGTGTAAATCAATCAGCCTACTAGTGTATTAACATTTCCTACAACTTGTATGTTAGGCTTGCTTAGCCTTTTGGTCAATATAAGCCTTTGATTCTGTCAGCATTAATAGTCAGGCTTTGTTTAAATGAAATATGAATATTCCAGCTACAGAATTGATTTTCACAGCACATTATCTGAAGCTACTATTAGCATTGGTCAAATACTGTAACAATAAAGTCACAAATAATTTATGGCAACAGTGGCAAAGAATTATATGAATACAACACTATGATGAATAATTTAAGCAAAGAATAATGCTCAAAATATTTTAAAACTCCCATTGTGTTCAGTTTGGCTGTATATGAACCTGAGGATCTGATCCTGGATTTGTAAACTAAATAAACTTGATATGAAAAATACCATTTTAAAGAGAATGAATATGAATTTCCGCAATCTCCTTTTTGGAGAAACTTTTCTGAACAAAAGTTCATTTTAAATGGTTTGGTTCATAGTTAGGCTCACTCTCCCATTTAGGCTGCTTGTTCATTGATAGACAAAACCAACTGACTTCTGGGATGTCATAGCATATTTGTGGAACAACAATGGTATTGCTTCAAAAGGAAGGAAATCTTTTAATTTATGTAGAAAGTACAAATGCTGCCAAGCCAGCAGAGAGATGCATATGTTCACATTATTATGTTTTCCACAAAAGTTACTATTACTTAAAAATAATTGCTCACAAAATAACAGATCTCTAATGTTTCTACAGTGAAATCTGTATATAACAAACACCATTTTGAATGTGCATTATTACAGGGTTCTGCCTAGTCTAACATTAAGCAAATAACTAGAAAGACACAAGCTATTCTTCATATACTTTTAATTGTGCAAGCAGAACTAAACTATGTGAACTAGATATGAAGAAGAATGAATTTATTCTGGGTAATGAAGTATTAATAGAGATTTATCACTGTCTCAGAATCTTGTATAAGTTGTATCATGCAGAGGGTTCTGTTGTGGATTTTAACACATGCACCCAATATTAGTGTGGGGTAGGAATCCAAAGACATTCTGCAATAATTGTGATTTAGAAACTTTAATTCCCTACATTTTCATAGGCTATTGATTGATGGAACTTCTTGTTGGCTTTAATCTGGATTTCTGGAGGAGTGGGATCTCTGTAGCCTCTATTTTTATTCCTGTATATTTTTAACATGTGCTTAATTTTCATTTGAGAGAGTAGCTCTGAGAAGTTCTTTTGCCCCCTCATTCCACTTCCACTTCTGCACATACACGCACACATATTCTCTTTAAATCCCTCACAAACAGGCAGAGCATCATTAGCTATCACAATCTACAGCAGGCCTACCACCTAATATGCGACTAATCATTTGTCAACATGTTGCAGTGTCCATTCCCTACTATTCAATTGGAGAGTAGAGTTCTAATTACTGTCAGATAACACACTAGCTAATGAAATATTTTTGATCCAGTACTCTCTGTTCCAGCTTGCATTCACCCATGTGTACACATCGAGCACGTAGATTTGTTTTACAAATGTTGCATTTTCATCAGTGTCAAGCAATTATTGATGGAGGTGTTCTTAATTCCTGATCAGTTTTAAATGTTTTGATGATTCCAGCATCCATTAGTTACAATCACAAGGTGCCACTTACTGGAAGACTTGTTATTTTCACATTTGGATGTGGTTCCGGGCCATAAACAGGAAGACATTTGCTTTTTGCAGATTCATTTTTCAGTTATAAGAAATCCTAAAATATACCTACTTGCTCATCTGTTAAGTAGGCTTTTTTACTATGTTGCTACATTCATGGCAGATTTGGTGTTAACACATTATGGAATGCTCTAGATTTTGAGTCGTTCCCAGTTAGCAGCAGATTTTTTTCTCTGTCATCATTCACTCGCTAACACAGCAGCACAATTATGTGCTATTTGTTTCTTTTTTTCATCGTGCTGACATTCAAATGCTGCAAGGGATTGGCTCTTGCTACCAGCAAGGATTTCTTTCCCTCTGCCACCGTGGCTTTCCATGACAGATGTGTTTCACTGGAACAGTGAAACTGTTGGCCAATAGGGGGAGACTCAAGACAACCAGAAGATAGAATTTTTACAAGCAAAATTTAATCTATGGAATGTAATCCCACAAGAGATAATAAACTCATAACTAGGTACATTTAGACCTAAATGCAAAACTCATTTATGAGCTTTTTATTTGTTTGCTTCCTTATGTTAGAGAGAAATTGCACCTGTAAGTGTAGAAAGTACTGATGGGAAAGTAAGTCAAAAATGAATCAGGCTTATTTATTCTGTATGCTGGGGAGGAAGAGAGAAAAAGAGTGTGCTAGTTAGTTCATCACAAGTAATGAAAAGAAATGTCATACTATAGTGAAAGAGGCCATTAAGCACCAAGAGCGTTCCACTCCATCTCTCTGTGGATGCAGGATGAAATTTCTTGCTACTTCCCTGAAATTCTCCACCTGTCTCATGTTTACAGATGCCCTTTATTCTGTCTTTTAAACTCATCACTATGACTGTAAGCTACTTTTTCTGTGTATAAAATTCTTTGTATAAAATAAAAGAAGAGTTGTGAAGCATGTTGCCAACGCCAGCATTCAAAATTCATGAGTCAGGCTTCAAATATTTGAGTTTAGGATTCATCTGGGTAATATTTTCAAGCTTTTCTTGGCAATCATTGGATCTAAAACTCTTTTTTTTCTTAAATGGAAGCTTTGATTCTCATCTAATAAAAAGAATCCAGGAACTGGCCATTTAAAAAAAAATCCAATGTTGTGAGACTTGCAATAACACCGAGAGAATTGGCAACACTTACAGTAAATGAAGGGCTGGTGAGTTGACCACCCAGGATCAATTGACATTGAAACGTTCTGTTTATGCACATAGGTTTGGACTGAGCAATTAGGCATAACTCAACGCCCGGTTCGTGCACTTATTTTTTCTGTTTCTCCTCCTCTCCCCACCCCACAAAAGCATCTTGCCAGCAGATCTTCTGCTTCTCTTTCTCCATCTCCACACTTATACAGATCTATAATCTAGGCAGGGATTTAAACCCCATATTCTCCTACAAAAGGACTACAATTTGAACAGTGCCTAGGACAATGGGGCCTTGATCCCTGATTACTTTAATACAAATACATAAGGGAACTGGTCCATGTCATTAAAAATAAATAAATTAATTAATTAAATAAAAAAGTGCAGCCATAAAATTACAGCACAGGTAAGCAGTGGTGTGTGCTTCCACAATGTGCTTCAATCTCAAGGGACCAGCACTAACGATCAAGAGTCTCCAGTCTCTATGCCTATTTTGCCTGTCCATAAGAGTGCCAACCAGATATTGTAATGAGAGGCACTCTGTAAATACTATTGCTAATAATAAAGCTCGCAGTTTGCACCAATGCTTTTGCTTCTGTTTGTGATGTGAATAGTAGTGTTCTGGGAACTGGACTAAAAGCGGGGCAGCGGGGTTACGGGGCTGCGGCCGGGGTAGCGGGGCCGCGGGAAATTCCGCGCTCTGGTCGGGGCATGGGGCCCTCTTAGGTGCTGGCCGGATTCAGGGCAACTGGGGGAATCGGCCTAAAGCAGCCCTGGGACCATCTCAAGAAATGAGAAGATAGTTTAGTCTCTGTGCCCATTCATTTGTTGCCCTTCTGCTGAGACAGCCAACCATGGTGACATTTACTGACAATTGTGATGTTTCTCTCATTTATGTGGACTCCTGTCGACTTGGCACTGAACTGATAACACCAAGAATTTCAAGTGCATTCCACCTTAGGCAACCAAAGAGACATGAAGTCGATGTAACTTTGTTACTATCGATCTGGCTTGGATTAGGATTTAACAGCCTAGAGGTCCGAGGCTCTTTATCCCATTACCAACCCCTTCAGACTAGTGTTCTCCTTTCCTCATGTTTCTCTATAAACCGCTAAGATACACATCTAAACCTACTGCAGCAGACCTAACACTTTTGTAGCTGTAGTGCTTACATAATTTCATCAGAGAAACTGAAACAATAATATTTTTTCCAGTACCCAACTTTTTTTTTTTCAACCCCAGACAAAAAAGTAAGCAATCAATACTTCGATGACTGTTAGACTCAATGACTTTAAGGTCAGAAGGGACCATCATGATCATCTAGTATGAAATCCTGGACATTGCAGGACAAATGCTGCTCCCCTTAGAAAGCTGTTCCAGAACTTCACTCCTCTGATAGTTAGACATCTTTGCCTAAATTTGAGCCTAAACTTTTTGATGCCCAGTTTATATCCATTTGTTCTTGTGTCCACATTGGTGCTTGACTTAAATAACTCCTCTCCCTCCCTGGTATTTATCCCTCTGAAGTATTTAGAGAGAGGGATAATATCTTCCCTCAGCCTTCTTTTGGTTAGGCTAAAGAAGCCAAGCTCTTTGAGTCTCCTCCCATAAGATAGGTTTTCCAGTTCTCAGGTCATCCTAGTAGCCTTTCCACTGTTGAGCCATGGAAAAGCAATAGAGACTCTGTAACCTGCAATCATACCCTCATGGTCAGCAGTGGAATGAATAAAACTTCTAAAGTCAAAACATAATAATTAGCTCAATATATTGGATCTGCATGTTCCTGATCCACCATTTGTATCCATGAAAATTGACAAATCAATTTAACATAGGGCTTTTAGTTAATTTCTTGATAATGTAAACACATTTATTAGTGCACCATAGAACAAATAAGGTTTATTTTTGGATCTCTCACAGCACTGAAGAGTTCTGCCAATACCATCTGTGGTTTATTCATTGGGATTTCAAAACTCTGCTGCACTGATGGGGACAGCTTTCTCTTCTACTGACCATCTGTCACAGGTGCTGGCCCCAGAATATATTATGAATTCTATAGGTTAAAACATCAGTTGAACTGGCATGCTTGTTTACTCCTGGGTCATGTGTCTTTGAATGTATCTACAGCTAACTGAGCCAAGTCTTTGTTTGTGATGTTCAAAAATGAGTGCCTGCGTCTCAATTGTGTGCCTGAAAAAGAGAAGGAAAATGTTCCATTAGGTTTTCATTGATTTACAAAGCAGACACATCTTCACAAGTCTTGAACAGCTTGTTTGTTCAGTTCAGCAACAGAGACAACCTGCAGATGATTAGTTCCGCTCGTGCCCATATGTGTCATGACAGTAAATACTGATTATTACAAAAGGGTTCACAGGAGCTATAAGGGTAATTGAGAAAAGGTTAAAAACAAATGTATACAGAACTTTATTAAAACATGTGTAAATAGTAAAGGGTGTAATTTGTGTCAATATGATTTGCATTACAGAGAATGGAGTTATGCAAATATATATGTAATTCTCTCAAGCATGTTACTGCTTATCATATGTGTAACTGCATTCTCTTTCAACAGGTTATCTCTTTAAGACAGGAATTAAAGGCCAGATTTTCAAATGTGCTCAGTAAGTACCTATAAATGGGGCTGGTTTGTCAAAAGAGATTATTTCCTATTTTAGGGCCCTGAATGAATTGGCCAGATCTTCAAAAGTGTTCAGCTCTCACTGACAACAATAGAAGCTTCTGATGCTTGAAGACTTTTGAAAAATCATGAAGTTGACTTACTTTGCTAAGTATTTCTGAACAGAGCAGATCCACTAAGCAGCTGAGGAAAGAACTGAAAAGCTCCTGGCAGACAAACTGCTGTATACAATTCCAGATGGTCTCTTTAGGGAAAATCCTTCACTGCAGTGGATAGAGGATACACAGGCAATTTAAAGGCTTAATAACCTTTTACTTGAAAAAAGGTAAACAGTTCATCACATTTGTGGTTTGGACTTGACAGTAGTCTTGTCACTCCTACACAGATTGTGGTTTGCTTTAGCTTCATAACATTGTCTCCAGCCCTTCCAGGCCTTTCAGCATCAAAACAGCAGGAATTCCATTCAGGCTTGGGTCATGTTTATTACAGAAGTGCTTAAGGGCCAACCAAAAAGTGCCTAAGTGCCTAGGGCCCCATTACACAGAGTAGTAAACGCTCCCTCCTCAGAAGAGCTTATGATCTATATAGACAAGGCAGACACAAGGGGGAAGAAGGGGTAGAATACACAAGCAGTGTGACAACAGCAAATTTCATGTTAGAGCCACAATTATTTAATTTTATTTTATTTGGTGGATTTAGTTAGGAGGGGATCAGCTTGGAAAGAAAAAGGAAGAGAAGTGAATTTGAGCGGAACCAGGCAGGGGCGAAGAGACTGATGTCGAGTGAAGCTGAGGTGAAGACACTGTGAGGAGGGATTGGGTGGACTGGAGCAAACAGCCAATCACAACATTGGCAACTATCATGATTTTATTGTGAGTGATGGGATTTCATAGAGTTTTGGAGCTCGTTTCAGGATGATGTAAGCAGCTCCTTCCCCCTTGTGAAGATCAGTCCTTCCAGAAGCTGGCAGAGTCTCTCCTCTCCGCCCACCATTTGCAGAGGAGGGGATGGGAGAGGAGGGAGCAAAAAGCTGAACAGCTTAGCACAGCTCTGCTCCCACCTCCTCCCTCCTTTGCTGTGGGAAACATGGACAGGACAGCACCTCTCTCCTCCCACGCTGCAGCACCCAGTCTGGGAAGGGGCAGAGGGAACGAAGAGCTCTAGGAGCTACCCTCCCAACTTGGGAAAGGGAAGGTGAAAGGGGACACAGCAGAGGTGAAGCTGAAGAGGGTTGGAGACTGAACTGATGGTAGGGTCTGGAGGACAGAATTAATTGCTGGGCAAGGGATGGGCAGATGGGGAGTAAAAGCTTCTGCAGTGGGGGGCCAAAATCACCTTACACAGTAGATTTGAGAGGGTGGGCCACATTAATTGTGTGTGTGTGTGTGTGTCTCTCTCTCTCTCTCTCTCTCTCTCTCTCACACACACACACACACACACACACACACACACACAAAAGTGGCATTCAAAAATGAAAAAAAAAATCAGACCAAAAACACACAATATATTTTTTTAAATCTCATTTTTTTTTTAATCTCTTGAAGAGTCCAACTCATGATTTTTGATCTCCTGTGGTTGGCAACACTGCAATAAGCACAGGGCAAAGCAAGTCGGACAGCTTTCAACATTTTTTACTGGAATGTCCAAAAGTGAATAAGGTCCCTGTTTTCACTACTTCCTTTCCTGTTGGCTAGAATGTCTGAATAGCGCCTTGCTGCAGTTTTACTCCCAGGCCACATGGCAGAAAAGACGTCTCCAACAGTACTTAGTATGACACTGGTAATACATATTTTCATGCACTTCTGCAGGTTTTGTAACACAAATTAAAATACATAAATCAACCATAACTGTTTGCTATCTATGTAAAAGTTAAATGATTTTAATTAAACCTAACTGGTATTACAATGGGTGTCATCATTCAGTGTGTATGAGGGGCCAAAATCCTTTGGTGGGAGTACTTCTTTCCCGATGCCTTTTGAAATCATCACTATTTATTGTCATCTCTTTGCTGTTAACCATGAGCTGGTGTCATCACTGTATGGTAGTTTGTTTAAAAAAAAAAAAAGTGCCTCCAGTTCTGAGAAGATGTTTTCCACACAGCCTCTGAAAACAGTGTCAGTGCACAGTTCAGCTTGCATAGAACTTGAAGGATTTGATTAATTAGTCAGGCTATACACCAAATTCTTGACTATTTTAGTATTCATCCTCTTTGCCGTACCAACCATATTCTGTTTGAGAATTGGGGGAACAATTGTAAAGTGATGCCATCATGTCTGTCTCAGTTTGTAGACAGGCAGCATAAAGCAATAGCTCTGAGAGGTCTGATCTCCCAGGTCTCTATTCATCTAATTGGAGTGTTAACTCTAAAGCCTAGTTAGGACATTTTAAAATGTCAACATTAATTAAAAAGAACAGGAGTACTTGTGGCACCTTAGAGACTAACAAATTTATTAGAGCATAAGCTTTCGTGGACTACAGCCCACTTCTTCGGATGCATAAATTTGTTAGTCTCTGAGGCCTGGTCCCCACTAAGTCCCCACTTCGGACTAAGGTACGCAAATTCAGCTACGTTAATAACGTAGCTGAATTCGAAGTACCTTAGTCCGAACTTACCGCGGTCCAGACGCGGCAGGAAGTCTCCCCCAGTCGATGCCGCGTACTCCTCTCGGCGAGCTGGAGTACCGGCGCCGACTGTGAGCACTTCCGGGATCGATCCCAGAACATCGATTGCGTGCCGCCGGACCCTCCGGTAAGTGAAGACAAGGCCTAAGGTGCCACAAGTACTCCTGTTCTTTTTGCGGATACAGACTAACACGGCTGCTACTCTGAAACCTAACATTAATTATTTCACCTCTTATCAATTTCATCGCTGGTATGAATGGGAATGAAGCCAACTGTTGGGAGTTGAAAGTTGGTACAGAGAGGAAAATAAAAAGGACAATTGCAGAAAAGGTTCAAGGACAGAGAATAGATAGAGAAACAATCTTCATAAGGTACCACGGACTGGTACAGACTTTCCCATTCTAAGTTTAAACACATCTTATGTAGACTTGATAACTCTCCAGTGAATGGGTTGTCACACATTTGCCTGGGAAGTCTTATGATTACATGTGTTGTTGTGTGTGTGTGTGTGTGTGTGTGTGTTAGACACAAACTGAAGGACGTGCTCAAAGCAAAACAGAGTTGCACACACTTCATTTTATTTGTGAGTAGTTTATATTGGAGGTTCCTGCAGACTTGAAATCCTAGAACTGGAGCTCTTCAGAAATTTGAATTTTCATCCCACAGCAATTTTCAAAGTTCATTTCTATTCCAAATCAGAACAAAAAATGAAAATATTGAAACATGTCCTGGACCAAAAATTTCAGAAAAGTTTCTAATCATAAATGTTAAAATGAAATTTAAAAGGTTGATATTTTCAATCAAAATGAAAAGATTTGACATTTTAAAACATTTTTTTTCATTTTGCATAGACATTTTGAAAAGACATTTTCATTTTGATTCTCCTGATCAGAAAATCTAATAAAAATGTTAATTTTCCAAAGGAAAACTTTTATTTTTACAAAACTGTTTTAATTAATTAATTTTATGATTATGGGGGAAAATATTGTACAAAAAATCTCAACTATCTCTACCTAAAACATTGGCTTTCCTTCTTGCAGTAACTCAGACCCATGTCTTTGCTTGCATTGGATCTTCCTGAACTGTTACCTCTGTTTATATGATTTCATATCTATGGGCTTGCATTATCAACGAGTTGCTATGTTTTCATGAATGTGGAATTTTGCTGTGCATGCTGCTGAAATGGAGTAATCTTTTAGGAGTTTTCTTAGTGGTTCCCAAACTTCTGTGAGGTGTTGCCATCCTTTATATCTTTCCTAGTTCAGAGTGATTTTCTTGTGGTCTCTGTGCAACACTGGGCTTGATACCTTCAAGTGGATGTGACTGAGATATTTTACTTCAAAACTAAGATATATTGGCTGTTATATGGTTTACAAGATGTAAAATTCTAATATTCTTTTGGATATATGTGCTCTTATGCCTGGTACATCTTCAGAGTCCCTTGCCACCATTACTAATATCATATATGTTGTTTGTGGGCAAGAATTATAAACAGATCTGAAGGATGCACTACAGAGGGAGGAAGGCAGAAGTTCTACTGGTAACATTTCTGTGATGACAAATCCAATATAATTTTATACTTATCTGCAACTTTAGATTTTAATACTCCAATGTATAATGTGTGTGATTTTTAGCTTCTCTTATATTAAATAAAATAATATATGTGCACAATTTATTTTCTGGTATGTTGAATAAATTCTGTATGGCTGACCTGGAATACCAAGGTGGACCAACAGCTTCCTTATTATTATTATTTATTAGTAGTAGTTTGGAAATTCATAAGTTATGGTTAATGTGAAAAGATGAGGCAAGCATAACAATAAGTAGTTCAAAACCTTCCTACACTATTTGCAAAATCAGCTCAAGTATTAAAGTAGCTTATCAAAAGCTGTTTGAGAACTGAGAGTGGGATTTTTAACTCATGTGAACATTGCCTCACAATTGCTTCATGATCATGTTCTGAACTGTTTTCAAGGTTTGGCAAAGAGACATTCAGCCAAATTTTGCTATCACAGGAGTGGAACTCACTGCAGCTGGAGATGAGGCATTCTTGGTGAAAGGCAGGGCCGGCGCAACCCATTAGGCGACCTAGGTGGTCACCTAGGGTGCTACAATTTGGGGGGCAGCGACTGCTGCAGTATTTCGGTGGCGGGACCTTCCGCTGCCTTTGTGGGGGGCGGCATTTCGGGGTGGGACCTTCCACTGCCTAGGGAGGCAGAAAAGCTGGCGGCGCTCCAGGTGAAATGGGGCTCAGCTGAACAACTCTGCTGCAGTAGATCAGAATGAATTCATGTCTTTTAACTTCTTTAGAGCACAATTCAAAACTCCATCTGTTTGCATTCATCTTTCTTCAAGAGAGGCAGTGATACTCTGGCTTGTGAACCTTCCTCTATCACCCCTAAGCCCCACCCCTTCAGATTACCTCTGTCCGAGACAGAAAGGGAGAAACAACTGACTGGGAAGATGTACAGCTTTATAGTGCCACCCAAGGATGAAGCGTAGTTTTACTGTGTTAGAGCTTAAAATTCCTGTATTTGGCTCCATGCTATGATGGTTGAAATAGTATATGTGCATAGACAGGAACTTTTATATTTCTATAACATTCCTGGTTTCACCATTAAGTGCCTAGAATGGCTCTGGGTGTATAAAAGTGAGTTCATTTCACTAGACATTTCTATAAAATCAGAATATTTTACTTTGACTTTAATGCATCTCTCTTTTTGCCTCCCAGTTTTCAGTGCTTTACTGTATTAAGAGATGTGCAGAAAGTTTTAAAGTTTTGTTCACCAATATCCTAGATCAATCTGCTGTTTGGTGTTCTGTCTGCACGACTATTGAGAGAATATTTCCTATTTATGGTTATGCTATTTTCCCCTGGACTCATACCCTTATATTTGTCCACACTGAATTACATAATCTTTACCCCATATCTATATATCATACACACATTTATTGCCCCCGGTTTTGTATGGTTTGGAAATGTCACCACTTGACTGCAGATATCCTTCCTCCAGAGCACTGAGTTTCAGTTTAGTGATTCAGCCAATTTATACAAAGAGAGCTCCTGTCAATAAAAGGCAGAACTTGGCATCATTGTCTGTTGCTTCACAACAAAACAATATTATGTAATGTGGTGCCTTAGTGCATTGTTCCTTGGTGTTGTGTAATTACCACATTGGTTTGGGGGAGAGGTTAATAAACCTTGGAGACTATACACATAACCCTTAGTATGTGTGAACTTTAATAATTGGTTATACGCTAAAATGTCAGTGCTATCAGACCTTTTGACAGTAACTGCAATACAATAATCAAGAGGGGCTTGATTCTCCATGGCCTCTGTGTAATCATTTACACCTGTGCAAAATGAGTGTTATATGTGTGTAAAATGCTACCCATTTGCTCAGTTAAATGTTTCACACCCACTTTGCACAAGTACAAAGGAAGTGGAAAATCAGGTCCAATATATGTATGATTCACTAAGAGGCAGATAGAAGTTATATTGTTGCTGCCCATTGCACAGATTATATGAATCATGTAAAGTGCTGCATACGTTCTTCTCTCTGTTTGCCTCAGTGATACCCCATTGCTTCTTAAATGTTATCTGAAAATGTTGCCTATATCTTCTACTGCCTATATCTTCTATTTTATCCCTCTGTAGTTTATCAAATAACTCTGTAACTAGTAATTAATGAATGATACATTTTGACAAAGAGATGCTACCAGTTTATAAAAGAGATATTTTGTATTGCATTTCATAGGATTAATTGTATTGGAAAGAATGGAAATTGAAGAAGAATACACATTTCATTACTATTTTTGAGGAATGTATAAACACTTAGTTGTTGAAACTTATTCTTCCTGGAGAGGAAAATATTTTGAGATTATCTACAGCGCCATCTGCTTTATAATAAGTGTTGGAGGAAATGTAAGTTCAGCATTTGTTCTCTAGATAGTGCAGAAATCACTGAATACAATGGAGTGTCATTAACACTGAATAATCCATTTGCTTTCAAATGATGTTTCCACCTGCAATATCTCTAACACTTTGTAGCCTTTACTGCTTTACTCTGCACTGACACAAGTGCTTTATGTAAGCAACACTAATCCATTGATACTCTAAACACTACATAATAATTAAGGCCCTGATCCTGCAATGGGACATCTGTGCCGAGGGAACTCTATTGAGGATCCAATTGCAGGATCAGGGAATTAAATATTATGTTGCTTTATGGCCAAATTCTGACACCCCTGAGTTTTGTCATTGTCTTCAATGAGAGAGGGAACAGGGCTTTAATTACTACTTGCAGCTTTTATCAAAGAAGTTTGGGTTTATATTTGAAACTCTAGATTCCCAGGAGATGAAAAACTGACAGTTTATCCCTAATGGTTTGTTTTCTATTGTCCCATAAATACTTGTAGAATATATAAAGTGAACTACACTTTGAAACATCTGATGAAGTGGGTTTTATGAAAGCTTATGCCCAAATAAATTTGTTAGTCTCTAAGGTGCCACAAGAACTCCTCGTTGTTTTTGCTGATACAGACTAACAGGGCTACCACTCTGAAACCTACACTTTGAAAGCTGATCAGCCTAATAGTAGGTTTTCCTACTTCTCTAGTAGCCTTTGAAGAGTAGCAGAAGTTAATGCAGATGCATCCATCTCAACATAGTCTATGTAGTCTTGTTAGATAGCAGCAAATTATGCACTCCCCAGTTTTGACAACACACTGTGCAGAGGGCATCTGTGTGCCCCACGTACCACGTTGGCTTGAACATCACATGATATAATGTTATATATGATTTATTCTGTGGCACCTATTTCCTCATTCAGATTGTGGAAGTAGGTTGTGTAATGTATGCTTCTTATTCGAACCAAGCAAAATATCCAACTGTGTACAAAATGGAGCTTTAGTTCTCACACAACATTAGGAGACCAGCCTGCTTTCAGTCTTAATAATATAAGCAATCATAGTTCCTTGTGGGAAATGGTTCAAATCAAACAGCTCCCACAAAACTGGCTCAAGCAGTGCACATTGTATATGTGAATGAAGTAAAATCAATGACTCAGCTGGTTGGGAATCTGCTCTAATCCTACTGCCTGCATTAACCTTGTGAGATTAGTGTTGTTGGTTTTTTTTTTTCCTCACTTTCAGGGACTTCTCCTAAAAATATAAAGTTCTAAAAAACTTTAAGTGATTCCCTTATGGATTTCTTGGAAGTTGAAGCACCCACTTCTCTCACCAGACATTTTGTGTGAAGGTAAAACCCAGTCCAGCAAAACACTTAAGCATGTGAGTAATTTCTGCCTTGTGAGTAGTTTTCCAATGGATGTTTTCCTGGATCGGGGCCAATGTAGGGCTGTTTGAAACTAATGAAAAGATTTCTGTGACATTTCTTTGCATGGACACTTTCATCAATTCATTTTGCATGGATTTCACATTCTCAGAAGCTTCCTTTTCTGACGTGTTGAAGAAGCAAAAATATTTTGCAGATCAGTTTGCAAAATCCACTTCTAGAATGAATGTTCTTATGTCAACATTAATATTAGAGATTTTGGTTGACAGCCAGAGGGCCCTCATTTCAGTCCAAAACTAGACTTACAAATTTTGAAAAACCCAAAGGAGGAGGTGGTGCCTCTCCTTTTCCAATGGCACATGGACTAGTGAATAGGAGAAATTTAGATGAGTAGCAATTGATCTAAATAATAGATGATACTTTCCATAGCAGTTTAGTAACATTCCTCATGTCACTATTATATCATAGGGAAGAAGTGTGTCCCATAATTCCAAATGCTAAAATGAATAGTGAAAATATAAAAAGATGAAAACACCAAGAATCCAGTGATCCCTTAAATGAGTTATTCTGGAGTAAGAAAGTGGAAACTCCATATGTTGAAACTTGTAAAGTTTTCACTCTTTAGATGAATTGTTTGCCTCATCAGAGAAGAGGATATGTGAGCTGGGCAAGGATAATAGGAACATCTTGAGTGGTGCGTTAAGCCTCGTGCTATTAAAAATAGTACTTTAGAGGTAGATTATTAAATCATATCCGATTTTCTGGCTCATCCTATGAGAGAGTTCTTTGTTTTCTTTCTAAGGGACTATAAATTAATAACTATCAGTAACAACAAATCATGCAAGATATTAATCTAATTTCTCACAGACAGTTCTTCACATCCATTATTTTGATCTACATGATCTCTCATAACTACAGGGGTATCTTAATAACTAGACAACAAAATAAATGCTAACGTTCAATAATATTTTAAATGAAATGCTGTACCAATAAATTATCACTAAACACATACAGTAATACAGTTTTCATTTCAATATGAGCACTTCAGTATTCACTTTCAATAAACCATCTCCATGTTCTATACATAACTGCACTATCAAAACTACAATATCAAAGCTGTAAACACTAAGCTCAACCTTAATTCTGTCCCTTCATGTGACTACATTTCAAATACTACTGTTTAATTAAATGATTACACACCGTTTCTCAAACTGAACATTATCTTGAGTTTTATCCAGTCTTGTTGGCTTTTGGTCAACAATGTGTAAGGTGTCTTCCTATTAAGGCTACACCTTAGTTTGACCATAATAAAAGTGTTATGGAGAAAAATATTCCATGTTGAATCCAATTGTAACATCTTTGACAATAGGCAGAGAGTAAAGTTTTGGACTTAGAAGGATGAATCTTGTTATTTTGCTTATATGTTCAGTTATATCTTGTTATATTTGGTTTGATACTGGTCAAATCCAGGCATATGAATCACACTCTTATTTATGTAATACATCTGATAGTAGGGAGATTCAATTTTGTGTTTCTTTTTTAAAGGTAGTATTTTCATATGGTACTGTACTGCTTATGGAACAGAGACAACATTCTGGACCCAATGATGTGCACAGAAATTCACTCCTAACTAACTCACTCTCTCTCTCACTCTCTGCTAATTTAGCAGAACGTATCACCATGCTTTCATTCTGAAGCACTTTTTTTTTAAATTTAGTTGCATGTTTATCTGAGTCCCTGAACTGATATGACCTTGGGATAGATGACACAAATGGGCCTCTGGGCCTGATTGCCCTTTCACACCAATATAAATCAGGGATCTCCCTGCTGAAGTCAGTGGAGTTATGCCAGTGTGAGAGGGAAAAAATCATGAAATCTAAGGCTCTTCTTGTCTATATTATACTGGTTTTACAACAAAGTAGTTCCACTGAAATCAATGTAGTTCCACCAGCTGGTGTAACATTATGGAGAATCAGGCTCTGAAGAATGTAAAAGTTATTGTATTAATTGTGGTGTTTTATTTATATATATATAAATATATATATATAAATAAAACACCACAATTAATACAATANAAATATTGTATTAATTGTGGTGTTTTATTTATATATATATTTATATGTAGCTCTGAAGAATGTAAAAGTTATTGTATTAATTGTGGTGTTTTATTTATATATATATAAATATATATATATAAATAAAACACCACAATTAATACAATAACTTTTACATTCTTCATTCTTACATATAAATATATATATAAATAAAACACCACAATTAATACAATATTTATATTTCTTCTGTGGACTTGGTGGTTATTGGGTTGCTGGCTAAAGGGTAACTAATGACTTAAATCAATTTGAGCTAGCTTTGAATTGCAGGAATCATAAATTAAGTGGATGTAGACAGCCATACTAAGATGCACAACGGAAGTGGTAATTCCTTTGCAGACTACCTCCATGAACATGGAATGGCGGTTTAACTAGTTTGACAAAAGGGTAAATAGTCAGGAAAGTCTCCAACTTGAAACTCCAGGAGCTTTTAGGCAGGCATTTTCAGACAAAAAGCTTGTAAGCAGTTAAAACATTGGATCTCCTAGAAGAGAGGGTCAGAGGATCTGTAGAGAAATGAACTGTAACATAGACCTCAAATGCTGGAGCACCAGGGTAAATGCAGGCCTACCTAAACTTGCAATGGATGGCCAAATTTAAATAAGACACTATGTGTAGAGGTTTCTGTTATTCTTAACCCTTTTCTCTCTGCTTGTGAAGTTCCTATGGATAAATAAATCATGCTCTTTTGAACACGTTTTTTTCACCATTACATTTAGCAGCTGGTCACAGCTCCCAGAGAGGATTCTACAGCAGGACCCAATCTTGTTGGACCTGCTGGAGGTAATATGGTACATGGACAGCGGGTAATGTAGCCTGATGAGACAGTCTAAAGGTGGGGTTGAACCCTGCGGGGTGCCAATTTGAGAAGAGTGCAAGTGTAGGTCTGTCACTTGGAAAGGGTCCCCACAGGAGAGACTGACAGAGTGTCAATAGTACAGTGCACCCCGAACCACAATACAGGCTCTGTGCATTTACTATAACAGGACATTATTTTAATGATTAGACATTCCTCTGCCTCTCTGTCATCTCTGTCTACATGGGGTATGATCTTTATTTACCCAAAGGTACCTTTTACACTGGTCCACCAATACAAATGACATTTATACCCACTTTGAGGGTGATTTACACCACCAGAGCAAGATAAAGTGGTCTTGGTTGTCAATAAGAATCAAGCCTTGGATATCTAATTCAATTTATCAGGTCATCTTGTTTTTTTAAGATTTGTTTGATAACAAGAATGACTAGTCAGAGATAAATATATTCAGGGTAACTCTTTGTTTTTTTCTAGAGAATAGTTGTCCTTTGAGAGATGTGAGTGACCATTGTCGAATCTAACATCAACACGTCAAGTAGACTTTGATTCATATTGTTCTTTTCATTCCTAGAGAACTAGATAACTGGTAGAGAAGGCTTTGTGAGCATGAGATTATTCACATGCAATAATTTCAGTTATGCCAGCCTGGATCTCTTTGTAGAACAGACATAGGTCTGAATAAAAAGTAAGCACTTAAAAATAAATTGATTACAGAGGAGCCCAGCAGGATTATTTTACCTTGGCACCATGTTAATCAATTAGCAATACAGGTTTTAGGATAATAAATGTATCTATGTAATTTAGTTGTTCAAGAATTCCAAAGTCAAAATTCTGATAGAACAATCCAGTTTCATAAGCATTTGGGATACCATTGTGTAACCTTTTGAATATATGATGGAAGAGTGTAAACCGAAGAGAGCCTTATACTTGACCAAAACTGCCCATGCTGAACTTTTCAGTGCTTTTGGACCTCCCATCTGTAACTGGAAAGGAGGTAAAGACATTCTTAGAGCAGTGCAGGAAATGATGGGCATGGGAGGGAATGTCTCAAAGATAGAAAGGGCAGGACTAAAAGTTGGCTATTTTAGTCACCAAATATTTCTGAAGAGATATTCCCAACTGTCTTTATGTATTGTCTATTAGACACAGAATTTACATCTTCTTATGATCTGAATATTCCTTTCACTTATTACTGAATTATAGCCTTTTGTGTGTGTGTGTGTGTGTGTGTGTGTGTGTGTATCTCCTCCCCGGCCAATAAACGTTCCAAGTCTTATTGTCCACCCAATGTCCCAATTTCCCCCTCCTGGCTCCTCATCTCTCCCCATCTTCCAGTTCTAGATTTCTTCCCAGGCTACTTGTCCAATTTCAATCTCTACCATTCCTTCAGGGGCATAGTAAGGGCCCAGAAGGACCTTGGACAAAAATAGGTTAGGGGCCCACTTCCCAATTCCAAAATCTAAAATTGTGCTTACCTTTACCACCTTGGAATATCAGGACATATCTATCTTCTCCATAAATACACAAACACAATATGTAGGCTATGTGTATACATCTTTGCAGGATATACATGCACAGAAAATGTCTATTTACACATTTATACAAATGCTCACTAGCAGTGATATAGTGCTAAATTTGATAGTACAGAAGCTCCGCAGAAATTATCTCAAGTTGGCAATTCTATCCCACTTGACATAGTCTCCAAAATCTATACGGTGTGTTACATCATGGTAAGCTAAAGCACCCATAATCAAAACCTAACTAACATTTTACTAGTAAATTTTACCTAATTGAAATTCTGTGCAACAATAATTATGAAACTTCACACATTAGTAATGAATACACATATTGTATCAAAATAAAACACATGTAAGCTAGCTTTTATATGCTGAACTTTAAACCAAGGAGCAAGGCACATCCACAGCACACATGTAGTTAGGCAAAAAACCCAAGGGACTGAGTCACCATTGCATTACTTCAATTTCAGTTTGGGGCAACTCTATTGGAACTACATGAATGGAGCTACATTTCTGTAAAAAGGGAATAATGCAATAGGGAATCAAGCCCCAAATCTTTATACCTGAACCCACAATTTTGCCCATGGAAAATCTGACAATTTGAGCACAAACAGTATTTGCTTTGCATTAATCAATCATGTGGCAAGGCCTCAAATGCAAACAAGTGTTTGTCACAAATACACAGAACAATGCTGAAAATGTCATTTCTTGGTCACAAAAACCAAACACAAGGATCTGTATTGCCATGCAATTTAAAAAACAAATAAACCAAAGTCTATTAAAACAACTACATCCTCAGCATTCTTCAAAAATCATGATACCTAATCATTTTTACATTATTATTTAAGTCAGGCATTTAGGGTTTGTCTGTTTCCATATTATAACAATATTACCTGACCTAGATAATAAGCCATCCAACATCTGTAACATGTTCTAATTGCCTCTAAGGGACACACACTACTAGCCTATGGTTTGATCCTACCCCTATGAGGAAAGATTCACTGATCTGCTCCAGCTACTTTCTGGGCTACTCTATCAATCCAGTTCAACTGGCTGAACATACCATGTTGACAATAGTTTTCCATTGTCAAAATATTGCATAAGCTCTAGAGAGCACTAGTGAATCTAGCCTGGTGAAGAGAAACATATCCTAACAGAATAAAGAGATTAATTCTGGTCAGCGCTGCTCCGCATCTGCCCCTGCAGCCCTCCTGAGCCTCCTACTCTACTTGCTAAAGGCCAGGGGTCCCTACCCCTCACAACCTTACCCCTAAACTCATTCAGCTTAGTCACAATGGAACCCATTCAAGGCCCAGCCTCCGCACCCCCAATCCATCCCAGTCCACAGCCTCTACCTGGCCCCCAGCAACTCCTGCATCCCCAACTATCCTGGCCTTTCACCTCTGTCTGTACCACTGCACTCAGCAGCCCTCCAGTTCAGTTCCCACACCTTTCCAGATGAGTTCCTTGCTGTTTAAATGGTGGCCATGCTGCCTGGGCAGCAGAGCACACCGGAACAGGCACAGGGTTGTAGGTGTGTGCTAGGTGCTAACATGAAGCCCCAGCAGTGTTGGCAGTGCTGCAGGAGCAGCTACATGCCACTCAGTCTCCAGTCCCAATTAGTACCAGTTCCTTTCCCCCTTCTATCCAGTCTCAGTCTCACAAGATTCTGTGTCCCAATCTACTCCTTTTTCTCAACCCTGGATCTGGCTTCTGTCCCCTCTACATCCAAATCAGATGACTTTCTTTTCTGTACTGCTTAGGTCCCTGCAAGGGGTAGTAGTTGGGGGTCACTGAGAGCACAGGAGAGACAGACTCCCTGCTCTCAGTTCCAGAGCCTGGCACAACCATGACTTAGAAAAGCCATTACAGGGAAAGTCCTTCTAAGGCCCTGAAGTTTTGGGCTAGAAAAAACATGCTCAGTTGATCAGTGGGTTTAATACATACACAGTTCTGTCACAGATAGGACACATGAGATGGAGTACAGAATCTTCTGAGATCTTAAATTTTAGCAGCTAAAATCAAGCTAATCTCTTCAAAATATGTACAAAGTGCAGTTTTGCATAGGCTGATAACTTGGCCAAATGTAGGCAGCTATTCATGGAGCTGCAAAAGGTACATCCCTGACACAAAGGAATTTGGTACTCATGTCAAATTTCAATTCCCTGCTACAAAGTATGGGGGCACTAGAGGCACTTGAAACATATTGTGTTGCAGTAGTTTACTCAGTAAAGATTGTTTGTACTGTTTGATTCTCCTTTTCATAACCTCATTGTGACAGTTTGGGTGACAGAGACCCCCTTGGGACTGTCACCTGATGTGCTGAAACTACCTCTAAGCCCATTTTCCCTGACAGCTTGGGATTTCAGTACCCTATCTTGTTGAGCCAGACACACTAGTCTGCTATAAACATAGAGCCAGGTCTGAACCACATCCCCCAGAAGCTGCAGGCTTAACTGAAAACAGCTTAAGACATGCTCTTGTCTCTAGCACCCAGACACCCAGTTTCCAATGGAATCCAAACCCCAAATAAATCCGTTTTACTCTGTATAAAGCTTACACAGGATAAACTCATACATTGTTCACCCTCTGTAACTGATAGAGAGATATGCACAGTTGTTTGCTCCCCCAGGAATTAATTACTTACTATGGGTCAATTAATAAGCAAAAAGTGATTTTATTAAATATAACAATTATGATTTAAGTGGTTCCAAGTAATAACAGAAAGAACAAAGTAAGTTACTAAGCAAAATGAAACAAAACATGCAAGTCTAAGCCTAATACATTAAGAAACTGATTACAAATAAAATCTCACCCTCAGCTTCTTTCACAGACTAGACTCCTTTCTAGTATGGGCCCAATCTTTTCCCCTGGTACAGTCCCTGTTCCAGCTCAGGTGGTAGCTAAGAGATTTCTCATGACAGCAGCCCCCTTTGTTCTGTTCCATCCTCTTTTATAGCTTTGTCTCAAGGCGGGGTCTTTCTGGGTCCCCAGCCCTTCTTCTAAATGGAAAAACACCAGGTTTAAGATGGATTTCAGTACCAGGTGACATGGTCACATGACCTGTGAGACCCCAAGCCTTCATTCTTCCCGGTCTGACTCACAGGGAGGCTTGCAAGTAAACAGAGCCATCTACAGTCAATTGTCCTGGTTAATGGGAGCCATCAAGATTCCAAACCACCATTAATGGCCCACACTTTGCATAATTACAATAGGATCTCATTGTTATATTTCATATTTCTAGTTTCAGATACAAGAATGATACATTCATACAAATAGGATGAACACACTCAGTAGATTATAAGTTTTGTAATTATACCTTACAAGAGACCTTTTGTATGAAGCATATTCCAGTTACATTATATGCGCACTTATTAGCATATTTTCATAAAATCGTATGGAGTGCAATGTCACACTCATAATATAAATACCTCTTACAGACAAAGTCATATCAGACAAAAGCAGCAAGATAGTATGGAAAGAAATGATGATTGCATATAATTTTTTTTTTTTATTTGCCAATGTATTTTCTTTCTGATAAACTACAGTGATAAAGGATCAAAAGATACATATGCTTCATAGCCAGTAACAGTCTATAGAAAAATATTCCTCTGTTAGACAGGTTGCATTTTTCATGATCCTGAGACACCTTATTAGCTCTATGAAGGCAGTTGAAACTCAAAGCCTTCAAATATGAGTTGATTCCATCTTGGTGTCCATATACTTCTGACAACATTTGTCCCCTGATCTCTATATCAGTGAGGGAAAAGACAAATCCACTTTTTCTAGGTTTTGTTCTAAAAAAATAGGTACCAATATCTGTCAGATACAGTGTAGAATTTGAATATAAAGGATGATCCAAGGCAGCCAGGGTTAATAAAAAATGAAGAATATTTTTTACCTTATATATTGAGAATAGCTCTAGATAATAACTCTGAGCACAGCTGTTGCATATTTTTCAATGTAAAAAACAATTTTAGAAATCTGCAAGGCCTTACAAAATGTACTAAAGGCTTACACAACTAAGGGTACATCTACACTACAGGGGGGAGTCGATTTAAGATACGCAAATTCAGCTCCGTGAATAGCGTAGCTGAATTCGACGTATCGCAGCCGACTTACCCTGCTGTGAGGACGGCGGCAAAATCGACTTCTGCGGCTTTCTGTCGACGGCGCTTACTCCCACCTCCGCTGGTGGAGTAAGAGCGCCGATTCGGGGATCGATTGTCGCGTCCCAACGGGACGCGATAAATCGATCCCCGAGAGGTCGATTTCTACCCGCCGATTCAGGCGGGTAGTGTAGACCTAGCCTAAGAGTATATTTATACTGCAAATCCAAGATCTGAGTGCAGCTCAGGTAAAATGTACCCATGCTAGCTTACAACACTAGCATTGCTAACAGTAGCCATGTAGAGGCTGTGGCATGTGCTTTAGTAATGCAAATAGGTCACCCAGGGTCCCAGGCAGATTTGTGTAGTCCTTGCTGAAGCCAATGCTACTGTGTCTTCATTGCTATTTGTAGCCACGGTAGTGCAGATAAAGCTAGCAAACCCTGGATTGCAGTATAGCCATCCCACAATTGCGCTGGTATAATCTAAGGTCTGACTTTAAACCAATTCAGTTAAGTGGGTGGAAGCCCCTCTGTGGACACTCTTATTTTGGTTTAAAAATGTCTTGTTTTAGCTAAAAACTTGTTCCTAATCAACTTAAACAAAGATGATATAAGCCACAATGAAAATGATACAAGCCACTTTTAAACCAAAATAAGTGTCCACACAAGGGGTTGTGTTGGTTCAACCACATTGATTCAGAACTTATTTAAGTTAACCTGGCATTACATTCCCATGCAGACAAGGCCTAATTATTAGCTTTAAGGAAATTTAGGTTTAAAATACACTATATTTTAAGAAAACTATATTTAATAACATATAGAAAATTGTTTTAGTAGATGGAGGAAAGCACTAATTGTAATAACAGTTCTATAAATATTTACTTTGCTCTCAACAGCTCACACATCCCTGAGTGAAGCCTTGTCTACACTACAAAGTTAGGTCAATGTGAGTCACCTTGCATCCACCTATTTTTGCACGTGTCTACACTCTAATTCAGTGGTGGGCAACCTGCGGCCCATCAGGGTAATCCGCTGGTGGGCTGCCAGACAGTTTGTTTACATTTGCACGACATGCTGGCCGTCACTTCCCGCAGCTCCCATTGGTTGGGAACAGCAAAGCACGGCCACTGGGAGCTGTGGGGGGCTGTGCAAATGTAAACAAACTGTCTCGCGGCCCGCCAGCGGATTACCCTGACGGGCCGCGTGCGGACTGTGAGCCGTAGGTTGCCCACCACTGCTCTAATTTGTCTTTGGCCAACTTAAATGCCCCAATTATGACTGCACAGTAAAACCAACCCCCCAAACAGTGTGGAGTCATGGTCCACCTAATGAGGTCAACACAGTGCTAGTGTAGACACGTGACCTATGTTGACAATAACAATCCTCCTGTAGCTACCAACAATGCCTCTTTTCTGTGACAGTGGCCACTCAGGTGACAACTGTGAACTCCACTGTCCAGTGGTCATAAAGATCAGAAACCACACCCTCTCCCCTAAAAAAACACCCCATGTGTTTTTGAAATGCCTTTTCCAGCTTGCCAGTCACACCAAGCTGCTCTCCCTTGTTGTGTGCTTCCCAACTCACCATGCCAGCTTCACACAGTGGACACACTCCTGCATGGAGTAGACAAGGAGATATTGGATCTCCTGGGCCTGTGGGGAGAAGATGCTGTGCAAGCACAGCTACAGACCAGCCATAGAAATGTGGACATCTGTGAAAAGATTGCATGGGGAATGCAGGAAAAGGGATCTGAGAGGGATCAGCAGCAATGCTACTTGACAGCAAAGGAACTGCAGCAGATGTACCACAAGACTAGGGGGACCAACAATCAATCTGGTGTTTAGCTTCAGACTCACTGGTTTTACAACAATCTGCATGCCATGTTTGATGAGACACACCAGTATGCCACAGATCTCCATAGATATCTTGGAGGAACCTGACAGAGAGATTCTTGCCATGACAGATAGGACATAGAAGAGTAGGGGAGAGGAGAGATATAGCAGGTACGGTCCATCTATGCCACAAGACACGACTGGTTTGAGGCTCCATCACAGTCTAGCCTAGCCCACCAGCGGAGCACAGACGAGCCTAATGAAGGGGATGGAATCTCAGGTATGTGTGCGCATGCATTTTCCCTTACAATATTTAAAGGTAAAGATGGTGTCCAGCACATCTTTAAGTTTACAAGACACAAGTATAAACTTTTTATGGTTTTACTTATATTGCAAGAGAAGAGAAGACTTCGCAGAAGTCATTGCACCTGTTGGTGGCATGTGGCACACTGGGATACTTAGCCATAGTGCACCACACTTCACATCAACTAAAGCACTCCTGGTAAGTATGTGCAAGCAGCCAAGTATGTATGCACATGAGTGATGTTCTAACTTTGGTGGCTGTGTGCCAATGTAACTTGCACTGACCAAAGTTTGTCAAGTAGATGTGGCCTTAGTGTCCAAATGCCTCCTTCTCCCCCACCACCTTTGGGGATTTGTTTTTCTCAGTAACTCAACAATGATAACACAACATAAGTCATAGTTTAAGCTAGATCCCTGAGTTTGGGTGTGCATATGATTTCTCTGCCAGGATCACCTTTGTCTTAGCTTCCTAGTTCCTTCTCTCTAGTAGCCTGACTGGATTGAATGAACATCATTTCAAAAAATTATTTCTCTGTTACCACTGCAAAGAATGTTTTTCAATAACGTTCCTTGTGGCTTCCTTGCATTACAGAAGTTTGAATAATCAGTGAAAAGGTATAACTTAGAGTTGAAACAAAGTTCACAGGCCACCGTATTGTTTGTTTAGATGTCTCTTGGCTGAGCCTTTCCATTAGAGCTTCCAATACTGTGTTTCAGTTTTCATGGAAAATGCCATAAGGCTTTGTTAGGTACTTATGTGTTCAAGTGCACTGTGAAAGCATCACATAAATGCTGTATTCATCTGTACTGATCTCTCATTATCTCTTAGGAAAGACTTTAATATTTAAATGGCCATCTCAGCTGAATTCTGCCTCTACAGAGCTAGGAAGATGTTGTTTTTTAACATTCAGCCACAAAACAAATCATAATAAAAGACATTTTATAGCTTCATTTTGAGCCTATTTTTGAAAATATGGACAGTGCTTTCACCTGATGAGAGCCTCTTAAATGTGATGGTCACAAGGAAGCCTAACTTTCTCTGAGTGCTGTGCAGTGTAGAACCAGAGGACGGGTCAGGTTTTAGAAGGCTGTCCATCTTGCAGATGAGAGGGATCAAGGCTTTCCAGATACAATACTATTAATGCAAAACTGCACTCTGTGAGGGAGTGCACCATCTCACTTAGAGTTCCAGGAGATGCTGTGTATCAAGGGTGAATAATGCTTCTTGGAGTACAAGTGGAATGTAATTGCTGGAAATTGTTTTAAAAGTTATAGAGCACACTATACTTGAGCACACTATATTTGTTGGAGGAACTGAGGGGCATGACAAGGCTATAATTTCCATATTTGAGTGGTCAAACGTGCATTTACATAGGTGTCTAAGATAGGAATTAGTCTTAAGTGGTGAATAACCCAATTCAGAACTGGTGACTTGGCTACTTATATTAGAAGGTCAAATCTACCATGTACCTGATCAGTATCCAAATAGAGCTGGGCAGATAACTGATTTTTTGATTTGCTGGCAATACCAAAATAAAATAAATAATTTCAAGGTCAACCTGAGAACAATTTTTTTGGCAAATCAAACCATTTTTTAAATATAATTTTGGACGGTAACAGGATGGCTTGCCCCATTAAGGGACAGGTGCTTGGGAACCAGCCAACCCTAATTACTGAGGAGGAACACCTGAGGAGGGATCAGAGTAGCAGGAAGTGGAAGTAGTCAGTGCTGAGGGAGTTGCAGGAAGTGCAGATAAGGGAAGAAGCTGCAGAGATTACCAGAGCTAGGAGAAAATACCCTAAGGGCAGAGGCTAAGGCCAGCAGGGTAATTGCCTGATGGTATTTGCACTTTGGTTTATTGTTTTTTTTTTTAAATAAAGAAATCACTGCCAGAAGGGCCCGCAGGACTGCTCAGTGTGGAGTTCAGTTGGGGAGCCCTGAAAAGGGGAGTGATGGATGGCAGGGGAGCCATGAGAGGTGCCATGGAGGAGGCACCTTCTGATAAAGGTCAAACAAAGCATTTTGGACAACCGAAAACAAAGCATTTCATTTTTATTTCAAGTGTTCTTTTAAGTTGTTTTATTTTTTGGATGAAATTGAAGGAAATTTCTAAATGAATTTGGCCAAATTGTTTGTGCTGAAAAAAACAAAACTAAATTCCAAAAAAGCTAAAACCATTTTGTTTAGACTTTTTAAAATGCAACATTTCTTTTTTTTAATTTCAAATGACTTTCCTATCCACCTCTGCAGTGGCTTTTGCTTGTGTTGGAACTCCAGGAGAGATTTGGTTATCAAATTTTCAGCTTTTAAATACAGAGAAAATTAATTAAGTGGCTGTAATATTCCCATTTTGCATGTGGTCCTCGCACCAAGCATGCAATCATTTCTGAATGAAACAAATGGCACAAAGCCAAAAACAAACAAACAAACAAAAAAACACCTTGCATTAATTTTGTGTCAATGGTTGTTTCATAACTATAGGTTTGTTTCATAACTATAGGTTTGGGAGAAAAGAAAAATAAAATAATTTTTAGCTAATTGTGAAGGGAAAGGTACTAAACAAATGGGTCTGAAGAATGAAAGGTATATTGAAAATTAGACAATGAAAAACATTAGATGAACAGTGTAAGCAGTCCAGAGGCTGGGAAATCCTGAGGCTTATAAAAATGACTAACTGCAAAAGGGAGGTTTCAATGAGTTTTAACTGAGTAAATTAGTTTCTTTTAGTATATTTAGTAGCACATAGATAAAGATTGTTATGTTGGCATATGGAATGTTAGCTCTCTGGGAATAAGGGACTTGAGTTAATTGCTTGTCTTTTTTCCCCTCTCTTTTTATGTTCAATTGGATTCTTGGAAAAATTTATCTTAAAAGACTTGGAAGAAGCTTAAACTATATGAAGCCCTTCATAGTTATTTTTGTGTTTCTTTGCCTGCACATGATTTCATTTATATTCAGAGTGAATCTTGTCGTTTATTGTGTCCAGTAGTATGTCTGTTAAAGTTTTCACCTTCACACATGATACAATTAACAATGGTCAGAATTAGACATGTACACAAGGCAGAAATTTCATTTTGCAAAGGATTTTGAGATTTTAAAATCTGACATTGTTCCAAATTGGAACGAAAACCGTAAATTTTGAAAATCTCTGTGAAGGAAAATTCCAAACAAAATTTCTTTGTAGGTTGATCAAAACATTTTGTTTTGATTTTGACTCTTCCCCCCTCATCATATTGCAGCATATAAGAAAATACAAAGTTTAAAAACAAATTCAAGACAAAAAGTCAATTCACAATAAAAAATTGAACTGTTGAGTTCCATAAATGGATACCCTGATTTTGTGAAGCATTTCAATTTCAACAGAAGTGCATATTCCTGTGAATATGCTGCAGCAAAGTTTCTCTGACCAACTTTAATCAGAAGACAATCCTGAGAGGGCAAATCTCTAACCTCTTCAGGCCTCTAGACAGCCAGTTCTTTACTAACATCTGATGGGGGAAGAAGGATGGTCTAGTTAATAGGTTGCTAGGCTAAGACTCAGGGGAGCTGGATCAGCCACAGAGGTCCTGTGTGAACTTGGACAAGTCACTTAATCTATCTGTCTAAGTTCCCCATCTGCAAAATTAGTATGATACATTCCTAAGTCACAGGTTTGAGGACAAAATCCATTGATGACTTGGAAATAGACTTACATAACTGTACACACAATAAATCTAAGTGGCATCTAGGCCTATGTGCTAACATTCAAAACAGTATGCAATAACAGTCTCCTTCATGTGAGAAAATGAGTTGCAGATTTAAGTATGAGGTATTTTTAGAGGATAATTACCAACCTTACCAAAGTTATTAGAAGGTACCCAGCAGGACACTTCTAAAGTTTCAATTATCACTAATAGCCCAACCTGGGTAGCTATCCAGCCTCATCTATTGTGGTTAGATTTTATTTAACTAATTCTGATTATTTTCAGAAACAGATTGCAATTCCTAAATATTAACTTTAACAGTTTTTTTTTTCCAAAATTAATTAACTTGAAAACTCCCTTGCCATGAAACCCTCAATCTAAAATAATCTGAATTTACTTAGCAGTTGTCCCTGTTAACCTGACATGGTAATGTGCAGCAAGAGCCGGAAATATTAACAATACATGCTTTCATCCCCCAACCCCTTTTTTTCTTTTACAATATGCTGCAGAGACTGGGTTTAAAGGCAATCTCAAAACAGTGTAAAATGCTGATTTACAGCTTAAACTTTTGTTTTGCTTTCCAAAGACCTAAAGATGGCAGGTGAGGGTCAGTAGACGAGTAAAATCTGAGAGTCAGATCCTGAGCCACAGTAATTTACACCATTTGAGGATGTGGACTTGAGATTTGTGTGGTAAAATAAAAAATCAGATAGTTTATATCTCCGCAAGTGTCCCTAGCCTCTGTCCAAACCTCTGCCTCCAGGTAGTTGCCAACAGTGATACTCAGTACTTCTCAAAGCATCTGGGGGGATGGCTTCCAGAATTCCCTGCTTTACCTTGGTCTCTCCTCTTTTATTCATAACGGTTTAGTATCTGTGCTTAGGCCACTGCTTCCCAAACTCCATCTCCATTTTATATTGTGAAAGCCTCTTAACATTCACATATAGTCATGCACCCCAATATTACATCACATGCATCTCCGGAATGCCATTCCTAAATACTTTGTGCCATCCTGATACCTTCATGGGTAGCTAGACTCTTGACCATACCTGACGGGCTCCAGAGGCTGAACCTGCTATGAAGCTGGCTGCCTACATGCTGGCACTCAAGTTCAGTCTCCTGCATATTTTGTTCTTTGTCTCCAGACCACTTCTTGCTTTCTTAACATGCTCAGCACAATCCTTCTGAGCTAATCAAATTCCCCACTAATCACTTAGCACTCTAAGACAGTTTTGTCCCTATTTTATTTCATTCCATTTTGCTCCATTAAGCTCGTAAAACAATTATAGTTTGTTCTCATTTTCTTGAACAATAATATCTGCCCTTTCTCTTTATATCCCACTCATACCATCAGAATAAATAGCTCAGTGGGGAGAAGCATACACAGAGGTATTTGGTCTGACCTGTGACACACTATCCAAGAGGATGGGGAGCCCCCTAAATTCGTTCTTATTTTTTTATATAGTACATGCCTATTTGACAACCATCTCAAGTGAGTTTCAGTATCCCAAATGAAAATCACTTTTATTCCTTACAATATTCTGACAAAACAAAGCTGACTTGATATGGGATGAACTTTGTTGAACAGCTGCCATCAAAGTCCATGATCCAGGAAAGCACGTAAGCATGTATTTCACTTGAAGGATCTGAGTAGTTCTGTTGAGTTCAACTGATTTATCTGCATAAGGTGCATATATTAATGCTTTGTTGAATCAGGGCAAACATCGGATAGATGATCACAAACTATTTTGGGGAAGTTTAACTTAAATGGAGTTTTGCTATGAAAAATGATCAACAAAAAGTAACTCGCATTCATTCAGAGTCATAGTTGCATATCATCAGGAGAAAAATAGGAGGATCAGAGAGTGAAACTGCTGCATTATAGGAGAGTGGCAGTGGCTATGAACATACACTGTACCATGATTTGTACACTGCTTAAACTTATTCATAAATAACTTACTGCATGAAAACTGGAATATTACTTACCTAGATTAGATGATGAATGTTCTCATTAACAAAAAGCTGCAGGCCCTACCATTATCATCCTCTTTTTTTCTCTCCAGCACTATTAAGTGCGGGGAGGGGGGCTGCACAGAAATTTCCTTTTATCTCTTCATGTTTCTGAGGATTTCCCTCTGCACCCCTGAATGTTATGATGGAGGAAAAGAATGCTGATGAGATTATACTTGGTCCAACATACCAAGATAACCAGGAGTTAGGGTTGTTTGTTTTTTTGGGGGGGGGGGGGGCGGGGAAGGAAGGGTTAATAGTATCTTTGAGTGCATGCTGATTGATTTACTTTGTCACCTGGTGTTACTCAACTACGAACATAAACATACAAAGTTTGCACCTGATACTGTGAGGTGCTGAATGCTGCAAAAACTAAAATGTTCATGTATATTTGTTCAAATTCCAACCAGCTGTTTTGTTTGCGTCATATCCTTTGAATGTGCTGTTCATTAATAGTTGTGCACATGGATTTTTGGGGGAATGGCTGCTCTTCATAGGAATACATATATTGTCATGCAGTAATGAAAGCTGTTCATTATTTGTTGTTCACTATACTCCCAGTGACCAGGCTTAAATCAACCAAATCAAGAAATGAAAACAATGCATGATTGGTGGTACTGCAAATAATGAATAGTAAATGTTCCAAGGGACCAGTTTTCAAAGAACCCATAAACATAAAGTTGCTTGGCCAAATTAATCCCTAGCCCCTTTAGGATAGCTTGACAAGGGCAGGGCTAGCTCAGGGATAACATGAGTTTAAAAAAACAGCTCCTAAACAGCCAGAGGAGCTATCTGTAACTGTGTCTTCTTGGGCCACAACGGAGAATGCCAAATTCAGGACAAACTGCTGAGAAATAGGGCAAATACACCCCAAGATTGGTGGCTAATCCGCCATAGGATATACCAAACCAGTAACAAAAATAAACTTCTGTTTCACCACACTGGCTAACAAGAAGTCATAAAAGCCGTTTCCTTAGACATTCCAGTCCTTGTATTACCACCAAAAACACTAGACTTAGGGCAGGTCTTCACTAACCGCTGGATCGGCGGGTAGAGATCGATCTATCAGGGATCGATTTATCACGTCTCATCTAGACGTGGATAAATCGATCCACAAACGCACTTCCCGTCGACTCCGGAACTCCAGCTTGCGAGAGGCAAAAGCGGAGTCGATGGGGGAGGAGCAGCAGTCGACTCACCACTGTCCTCATGGCCAGGTAAGTCGATCTAAGATATGCCGACTTCAGCTAGTTGCGTATCTTAGGTCGACGCCCACCCTTCCAGTGTAGACTAGGGCTAAGAGATGAATGGCTCTTTAAAACCAATCTCTTCAAATAAAAGTTCTTCTGATCCCAAAGGGCCAGCCACACACCCAGGTCAATATATAACTTAGATCTTTCCCAAAAATCACGCTGATGCCAATCCTTTAGTATCTAAGATCTAAAGGTTTATTCATAAAAAGAAAGAAAGAAAGGTGAGAGTTAAAATTGGTTAAAGAATCAAATACATATAGTAATTGCAAAGTTCTTGGTTCAGGTTTGTAGCTGTGATGGAATAAACTGCTAGCTTAAGTTAAGTCTCCAGCTGCTTCAAAATCATTGGAAGGTCCTCAGTCCATTGGTTAGAATGCTCCCATTAGTATAGTCCAGAGGTTTGGGCAGGAAAGAGCTAAAATGGAGGGGTTTCCAGGGTCTTCTGCCATGTGGAGGGAAACCCATTGTTTTAAACAAAGCCCTCAGCACAGATATTGGAAATTTAGAGGTGACAAGATAGTGTCTGGAGTCAGATGGGCAAGTCACATGTCAATGCATGAAGTTTTGGACACAGTAGAAGCCATTACCTATACCTCAAACAGCACCTTTGCAGGACAGTCCATTCAGTGTAGATGGGTGTCTCCCATGGTCATTGTCAGGTAAATGTTTTATGATGAGCCACTTAATTTGAATAGACCCTCCAAGATGTGCTGGCTATCTTGTTGGCATTACCCCAGGAGCAAACATTTAAAATACTGGTATACAGCCAATACTCATAACTTCAAATACAAAAATGATACATGCATACAGAGAGCATAATCATAACCAGCGAATCATAACCTTCTCATAGACACCTCACTCGACAACCTTTGTACAAGATTTGTTGCAAATATTATAACAGTGGTTGCAACAATGATCTATAAGGTCATATTTTAATCAGATAACATCACACTAGCGAACAAGAGCAGCCAACAGGAGTTTTGCGAGGGAGTTCACCAGGTGAAGGAGGAGAGACTACGTGTTCCTTGGGGTGAGTTTGGTCTGTTAGTTTTTTTGTTTTGTTTTGTGCTTGCTTTCTTGCTTGCTTGATTTAAAGAGTATAATTTGATCTGTTGTGGGGGCTATATGCTGAGCCAAGCAGCCTGGTAGGCAAGGCTGAGAGCTTACTAACAAGTTTCTAGCTCTGACAAGGGGTTAGGCTAACTCAAGGAGAACAGGGGTTTAAAAAGCCAGCTCCTAGGCAACCAGATAAGCTATCAAATCGAGGAGTTTAGTGAGGAAATGCAAGAAGCAGATATACCTAACAAACATACTCCAAACTTACGTCAATAACACCCTCCCCTCCCCCAAGAAAAAAAAACAAACAAAAAAACCTCTGTGCAAGAGTAAAATGAATGCAGGCAGAAGTCCAGCAACAGACTGGGGGCTATCTAATTTAATGTACTGAATGCAGCATGCATGATTGCCTGCTTTGTGGGCAGGTGGTGTATGTGTGAATATAGTGCAAGCAGCTCATGGCCCTCAGAGACACAGTATGGGTTCTTGAAGCCAGAGTGTCTGAACTGGAGGAGCTAAGAAAGACAGAGAGGTACATAGATGAGATTTTTAGTGACACAATAGAATGGTCCCACCCCAGGCTGACAGGCTCTGTGCTGCTGAGGAGGATGAAAGTCTTAGTGAAGGAGAACATCAAACTGGAGGAGAGGAAAACAATCCCATAGTTGGGACCCTTCTTCCAGATGATGTCATCATATCCTTTCACACTGAGGAAACCACTTCTAGGGAGGGAAGCCCAGATACTAGGAAGAATCAGGTAATATAATAGTAATGCATGATTTGATTATTAGAAATTCAGATAGCTGGGTTTGTGATGACCGGGAGAACTTCATGGTAAATTGCCTGCTGGGTGCGAAGGTTGCATATCTCATGAGACATCTAGACAGAATTATGTGCAGTGCTGGGGAAGAGCCAGTGGTGGTAGTACATATAGGTACAGTGACATAGGGAAAGGTAAGAGAGAGGTCCTGGAGGCCAAATTTAGCCTGTTAGATAAGAGATTAAAGGACCTCAATGGTAGCATTCTCTGATATGTTTCCAGTTCCACACACAGGACCCAATAGACAGGCAGAACTGCAGGATAAGACAATGGTGTTTGGAGGAGGGATTTAGGTATTTTTAGGGAACCATTTGGAAAAGGAGGGGCCTATACAGGAAGGAGGGGCTCCACCTAAACAAAAACAGAACCAGATTGCTGGTATGTAAAATTAAAAAGGTCATAGAGGAGTTGTTAAACTAAGGGCTGGGGGACACCTGATAGGTGTGGAGGAGCACGTAGTTCAGGTGGGGACATCCCTTAGGGATACATTTATTAAAGGAGGAACTCTATATCCTAGTCAAGAGGCGAGGAAAGAAGTTGGTTAAGTACAGGTAGGGGCTAGTGAGGAACAGTCAAACTTATAAGAGTCCCATTTAAATATAATACATGAAGGCAAGCAACTGAATATTGACAAATAAGTACAAGTGCTTATGTACTAATCCTAGAAGTCTAAATACTAAAATGGGTGAACCAAAGTATCTGGCATTAAATTAGGATATTGATATAATAGGCATCACAGAAACTTGGTGGAATGAAGGTGATCAATGGGTTCAGCAGTAGGTATATATTTCTGACCACCTGATCAGGATGGTGATAGTGATTGTGAAATGCTCAGGGAGAATAGAGAGCCTATAGAGAATAGAGAAGACAATAATAATGGGGGATTTCAATTATCCTCATATTGACTGGGAATATGTCACCACAGGAAGGGGTGCAGAAATAAAATTTCTAGACACAGTCAATGATTTCTTCATGTAGCAGCTTGTCCTGGAACTTGCAAGGGAAGAGGCAAGCCTTGATTTAGTCCTAAGTGGAACACAGGGTTTGGTCCAAGAAGTGAATATAGTTTAACTGATTGGTAATAGCAGCCATAACATTTAACATCCTAGTGGGGAGGGGCGGGATGCCAGGGAAACCCTTCTTCAAAAAGGGAACTGTAAAAATTAAGGAAGCTATTTTAATGGAAATTAAAAGGAACAGTCATAGGGGTGAAATGCCTGCAAACTGCATGGACAATATTTAAAAACACCATAATCGAGGTTCAAGCTAAATGTATACCTTAAATTAAATATATATATACATAGTAAGAGGACCAAAAAATGCCAGCATAGCTAAGCAATGCAGATAGGTAAATTGTGTGGTCCCCAAAGGATATATACTGGGATATGTGCTGTTCAACATCTTCATAAATGATCTGAAAAAAGGGGTAAGCAGTGTGGTGGCAAATTTTTCAGATGATACAAAATTACTCAAGATAGTTAAATCCAAAGCAGACTGCAAAGAGTTAAAAGCGATCTCACAAAACTGGGTGAATATGCAACAAAATGGTAGATGAATTTCAATAAGTGCAAAATAATGCACATTGGGAAAAAAAGAATCTCAACTATACATACAAAATGATGAGGCCTAAATTAAAAGATCTCAAGAACAATATCTTGGAGTCATCCTGGATAGTTAACTGAAAACATCAACTTAATGTGCAGCACCCAGGGCCGGCTCTAGGCACCAGGCTCCCAAGCACATGCTTGGGGCGGCACCTGGTAAGGGGCGGCAGGGGGAGCACGGCGCGGCATTCCGCGGGGGGGGGGGGGGGGGGTGGGTGGGGCGGGGGGCGGGGGGGCGGGGCGGCGGTCGGCGGGGGGGGGGGGCTGCACGTCCCAGCACTCGGCGGAGGGCCTGGGGGGTGGCGCTTTTTTTTGCTGCTTGGGGCAGCAAAAAAGCTAGAGCCGGCCCTGGCAGCACCAATCAAAAAAGCTCACAAAATGTTAGGAACCATTAGGAAAGTGTTAGATAATAAGACAGCAAATATCATAATGACACTATATAAATCCATGGTATGCCCACATCTTTAATATTGCATGCATTTCTAGTTACCTCATCTCAAAAAAAGATATATTTGAATGGGAAAAGGCGCTCAGAATGGCACTACTCAGTTTAGAAAAGAGACAACTAAAGGAGGATTTGATAGAGGTCTATAAAATCATGAATGGTGTGCAGAAAGTGAATGGGAAATGTTATTTACCTCCTCCTATAACACAAGAACTGGGGGCCATCCAATATAATTAATAGGCGGTAGGTTATTGTTGCTGTTGTTGCTTTAAAAAAGTACTTTTTCACACAATGCACAGTCAACCTGTGGAACTTATTGCTATGGGATATTGTGAAGACCAAAAGTGTAACTGATTTTAAAAAATATTGATAAGTTCAGGGAGGATAGGTCCAACGCTGGCTATTAGCCAAAATGTCACAGACACAACCCCATGCTCCGGGTGTCCCTAAACCTCCATCTGCAGATGCTGGGACTGGACAATGGGGGATGGATCACTCAAAATTGCCCTGTTCTGTTCATTCCCTCTGGCACGGGACACTGTCAGACACAGGATACTGACCCACTATGACTGTTCTTATGTTCTTATTCAATAAATACTTATGAAAAATGAATATCTATTTGGAGACCAACAGAGTGATGTCTGGAGAGTCTCCAAGTTAATAATAACTAAGTAATATGGCTTCTTTAAAATTAGGGAGAGGGGGGTGTTTTGTAGCGTCAGGTTAATTAGCTGGAAGGGACGGAAAAGCTTTTGTAGTGGCAGTAGAGAGGGTAGTATCTGGTGTAATGTAGAGGAAGAAATGGTATTAAGGGCATGATTTTCAAAGGGACAGAGCACCATCAAATCCAACTGAAGACAATTGGATTTGTACATGTTCATCCTCTCAAAAAATCAAGCTCTAACAGTAATAGTTTAGGTGAGTTCAAATGGGATTTGGGTACTGCATCCCCATTTTTTGAGGACGCATTCAAACACACCTAACCTTTTGCAGTTTGTTAATACTGGTTTTCATATCTTCCTTTCTGCTTAGTTAATGAAATAAAAACGTACATCATCCAGAAATGAAATCAGCAAGAGCAATCCAAGCCCCTGAAGAGGAGTCAACAATTACCATGCCCCCCAAAAGAGTAAATGATCATAGCATATTTTTATTTTAAAAGTATTTTCTCTTTCTCCACCCCACTAACCCTCCAAAAAAAAAAAAAAAAGATCCAAACAAATTGTAGATTTTTCATAGAATGTATAGCTCCAAAAAATTCTCCAGGCTCTTCCTTCTCCAGCTTTTACTTGAATCTTGCCAAGTCTTGTTAAACCACTTCAGGCAGTGGATCAATATTTAATCGTTAAGACTAGCAGTAGACCTAATTCTGCATTTTGGCCAAAATTCCACTTTCACCCTATTGAGGCAAACAAGCAGTGTTTATATTAAAGCTCTTATGGCATTGCTTTAAATTGGTCTATTTGCAACAGGTCAGTAGAATATTTTTACACACATAATTTCCTCTCAAGTAGTGATATCAAAAATGATTGCACAAAGTGATTTTTTCTTACATTTAAATTAAATTGAGGGGAAAAAACAAGTTTGGCACCTCTTGGTAGAGATTAGGTCAAGCCTCAGGAAACATAGGAAATTCTGATTAAAATATTTTTTGCCCAAGCAGGGTGACTGCAGGGAGGATCTGATATGTGTGCTGTAAATCAAACTATATATTGAGGACAAGGATATTAAGAATTCACCTTGTATTGCTTTGCAGTACTTCTTGCCCTTAGAAACAGTAATCAGTCTGTACAAAGCACTTTTAACACTGATAAATCTCTCCAAAGTTTCCTGATTAAAATGCTCCTCTGTTATTTACTGTTCCCCATTTGCCAGTAATGCTGAAGTGAAGGAAATTGAGCTGTGGGTATAGGTACAGAAATCATACACAAGTTTAGGTCCCATTGACTCCAACTTTTACAATATTTTCTGTGGGTTTTTTTCTTAAAGCCCCAGGTCCTGGTGTCATATGTTTATGTGAGAATCTGTTTTCATTTGAAAACAAAAGTAAGTTTCTGGCACTCATGTCTGTGAAGAAAAGCTTGGAAACATGAACCTCTAAGGCTCAAAAACCAGAAGGCAAATAATAACACCCAATTTATTTTTTTTTAAATCTTACTCTTTAAGCCAATCTCATGATTTTTGAATGCATGGGGTCAGTATTATGGCAAATGTCACTGTTAGACCTACAGACTCCAAACTGGCATGGAATAATGAGATGGTTTCTGTCCTGTCTCATGCAGCATCAACATGTTCAACTACATCCTGATTGTAAAATCATTATCCGTGATGATGTGTAAGTAGCATTTTAATATCACAGATAGTCTTACTTTATTATTTATTGATTTTACACCTTAAACCTCTCAGATTTCAATGGAACTACACAGGAATTAAAAACAGGGTGCCACTGGGGTGAAACCATTTTGGCAATTTGCTGATGGTAGACTCTCCAGTTCAGAAAGGTTGAACTGATCACTGATCATAGACTGCAACATTTTCAATTTATACTGTGAGTATCATTTTATGTTAAGGGACCCTTCTAATTTCCATGGAAGTAAGTGGAAAGTCTTCTATTAACATAATTGAGAGCTGGATTGGGCCCTGGGGTCCTGCTTCTGCTCCCATTGAAATCAATGGCAAAAATCCTATTGAATTCAATGGTGCAGGACAGGCACTAAAGGAGTAAATCCTTGTAAAATTAAAGGAATTTTATCACTCTTTGTCCATGCTTTTGCTACCTCTCCAGCCCACTCACAATCCCTGTCCCATTGAAAGAGCCACCGCAATCTTAGCTACGCAGTGCTAGATTCACAAAATAACAACAACAACAACAGCAACAAAACGTAAGTGTAGAGATGCTAACTTTTAGGTTCCCAATGATTCTTTCATTATTTATCCACAGTGCAGCAGCTTCAACATGGGGGGGGGGGAGTGGAGAGAGACAGAATGATTCTATAGCTAGTGGTTAGAGCAGTCAGTTGGGAGGTAGAAACCCAGGATCCAGTCCTCCTGCTCCAATTAAGTTTTTAATTATTTATCCACAGTGGAACAGCTTCAACAGTGGAGACTGAGAAAGTCCCACATCAGACTATCCCATAGCCCAGTGGTTAAAGCACTCATCTGAACAGTAGTAAAGCCCCATTCAAATCCCTTCTCCCACTCAGACGGTGGAGGAGGAGGACTTAAACCAGTGTCTCCCACATCTCAGCTCTAACCTCTGTGCTAAAAGTTATGAGGGAGGGCTGCTGTCTCCCTTGCAGAGGCTGTTTTGTGTATGCTTATCTAGAAAGGCCAATCTTGTAGGTGAGTTTTAAGCATAGTTACCAAATTAGACCCTGCAGGTGAGTTAGGTGGAGTTGTGCATTGCTCTGGGGCCTAGGCATCTGGACCCCTGCTGAGTGGCTGCAGTGCACATGGGCAGAGGCACAAACATAGGTGTGATGACAGTAGGGTTACCATATTTCAACAATCAAAAAAGAGGACGGGAGGAGCCCCGCCCCTGTCCTGCCCTAGCCCCGCCCCTGCCCCTTCCACTCCCTCCCACTTCCTGCCCCCTCAGAACTCCCAACCCCCCCCCCCCCCTACGCCTTGTCCCCTGACTGCCCCCTCCTGGGACCCCTGCCCCCA